>NC_142082.1:115047483-115362924 GCF_054644295.1 Miniopterus natalensis | reverse complement strand
CTAATTAAAGGATACATTTTTAAAAGACTTCTTACAAGCACTTTTTTCATATTTAGAAATTATGCTCTTACCAAGATTTCTTGAAACTAATTGTACATGCAAATCAGTGGTTCTGTAACTGTTTAAAATCAGCAGGACTGACCACTTAGATTCCCAGAGAGAAAGGCATGGGGCTAATTGACCCTGCCAGAAACTAAGTATGCCCACTGGGTTTCAATTTGGAGTGCAATTATATGTCTGTGCAAGTTTTCACATGCCAATTATTGCACTTCAATAAATTTGCATATTACTAAGATCTCTCCAAGTGATGAGGAAGAGGAGAGAGTATTCTCTAAACAATGCAATTAGAGCAGTATAGGCAATTAACTTTGCTATTTAGTATAAAATCGAGAGCACTAAAGACTGAAGTAATAAATATTCACAAACACTTCATCATTATACAGAATCGCAGAAGAGCCACACATTTTTAATACACAATGCAGGCAGTCATATTATTAAACTTAATGGCATCTGAGAAATGATGAAACACTCACAGCCTTGAGCTTGTAATGAGATAAGCTTGTAGCCTGATCAGCATGCATACAAATCATCTCATCTGAATAAAATTAATGTTTGATTTTTATATCTCTCCTCAAGCGCTGCTGAGTTCCCCCCTTTTCATTTTATGAACAATTATAGAAAGGAAAATAAAAGTTTAGCTGTGATATGGTATATCATGGGCAGGTCTACAATACATGAACTTTTAAATTCTCATCTCTAGTGTCAAATGTAAGATTTTACATATATATATATACACAAAGAATAGATTTGTGATGCTAAATAAACTGTGAGAACATTTTTAAAGCTTTTACAATAAAAATATTTATTTTAAGTGTGTCGAACATTTCAAAATAATGTTTTTAATGTTAAAATGATTGACATTCATAGTTTTAATTGCACTTTCTTTGGAAAATTTGAGATTATCTCAAATCCTCATTTTAAAATCATAATGCTAAAGGGGATGAATATGTTATAGATGTGTCCTTTCAAGATCAATCAAAATAGGAAAATTATACACTTCATTTTTATTTATGTGATTGAATTTACCTTCAATATTTAAATTTCAAAGTCAGTCATTTCCTTATATGCTTGCTGAAGTGAGTTAGTTGTCAGAGGCTTTACTTAAAACAGATTGCAGTGAGCTCAAGGTAAGACAGTATTCTCTTCCTTGAACATTTCATAAGATGTCTAGTCACAGGTGGCATTCCAATCTATAAAACAGTATAGAGCACAACATCTCCATTTCTATTTCAAACTTGTACTGGGAAAGAAAAGTACGAAGGAACTATTTAAATTTGAAACCCTTTGTGGGATGATAACCTAGACCATAATTCTTGAACATGGTCTCAGATTATATATTACATTTCCTCAATATATAAGACTTGTAGTGTTTTAAAATATCAGTATCAAATTTTACCTCCAAAAATAAAATTATGAAGAACTACCGTGGCTCCCAGTAAAATAGAGATTAAAGCCTTCCATAAATTAGAGAGAATATTTAGCAAATTTAGATAATAAGCCAAGCTGAAAACTCAAGCTGTCTCTTGAATCACCCTAGTTTATTTAGATATTCATTTCACCGTATTCACGTAGATACCTCCAAAGCGACATAATTAAAAATGAAGTGAGTTAAAACAAACAACACACACAATAAGGCCCAGCAAATAATACATATTCCATAAGTATTAGTAATTATTCAGGAAGTGTCCCTGAATGTCAACTCCTAGTTTTCTTGTAGGCCCACCAAGATTCGATTGTGTGAGTCCTCATAGATGTTTTTGCAAGCTGAACTTTTCCTTTAATTCAAAAATCATAAAGTTTGGAAAGAATCTCAGACTCCAAGTGCTACTAACTTCTTCAAAACCAACAAACAAAAACCTCAGAATATATTGCAATGCATTATGGGTGTGGCTTATATAGGAAATTGTCAGAGGTCCCTAAAATAACCCTCAGGTTCAATAATTCTCTAGAAGGGCTCATGGGACTCATACAAGCTGTTATACTCATAGTTACGGTTTGTTACTGAGAAAAATACAAATTAAGAATAACAAAGAGAAAAGGTGCATTGGACGAATTCCAGGAAAAATCAGATTGTGCCTCCAGGTGTCCCCGCCCAGTGCAGTCACATGGAAACACACTAATTCTCTCATCAATAATGTGTGACAACACATGCAAAGTGCTACCAATCAGGGAATGTCACCAGAGCGTTGGCATCCAGGGATTTTGTTGGAGTGCAGTAACAGGCTTGTGTTGCTTACAGAACTGACCCTGCTACTCAGACTCCAGCCTCCCTCAGAGCAAAAACAGGCATTCACCACAAATCACCCTGCTAATGGAAACATCTGGTCAAGCCAGTACAGCAGGGCCCAAGACATCAGACATACAAGAACATGCATTCTCTTTAAATACAGAATGGCCCAAGGCCTCAGGCAGGTAAAAATGCTGTTATCAGTAGGATAGGTCAAAGGCTCAATGGCATTTCCCAAGAGCCAGCCTACGGTCAATACAGAAGATAAACCCTTCTTTGGACTGTTCAGGGTTTTTGAGCAACTCAAACCTGCTGAGTTTACTCTTTCCTGACCTGAAATATACAATGGAATTCAAATCAGTTGACCAACACACAGAGAGGGAAAAAATTTCAGCACCCACCCGGCCAGGCATGGCTCAGGAGCTGAGCATCATCCTAGAATCCAGGAGATCGAGGCTGGATTCCAGTCGGGGCCACATGCCCCGGTTGCACGATGGATCCCCAGTCCGGCGAACAGGAGGTGGCCGATCAATGACGACTCTCCCATCATTGATGCTTCAACTCTCTCTCTCCCTTCCTCTCTGAATCAATAAGATACACTAAAATAATAATAATAATAATAATAAATAAAAATAAAAATAAAAAATTCAGCACCATATGAAAAGACAGGTGAACGAATATTTCTCTGTATTTTAGTAAAATAAAATCTTGTTAAATAATTACAACTTACAAAAAGGGTATCCTGTTTTAAATTGCTTTTCTGATTAATTGACCATTTTTCATAATTCAGGTACCTCATTCTGTATTAGGCATGACATATTTGTAGTGTGTGCCTGATTTATGCTTTCATGCCTGGTTCCTTAAATGAAGCCTCACCTTGTTCCTGCCACTGAGGCTATACTATAACCTTGTTTTAAAGTTTCTGGCTTTAAAATTTGGGGCCCCAAGGCCAGACCCCCCAGCTCTGGGGCTTTACTAACATGATTCAGCCTGTATGCTTAGGCTCACACCTGCCACCTGTCAAGTTCAGCAGTCCTGCCAACGTACTGACCTGCTGCTTGGGATTCCCTGAGCCTGCCTACCTGAACTGCCACTTTAACTTCAGCCCCTGGATCTCCTGCCATGTCAGATGAGGCTGTTTTCAATTCCCTAAAGCTCTCCTTGAAGCATTTTCCCTACAAGGGTAAGTAAACTTATAATGTTTTCCAGTCTTTGAAAGGGTTCCTCTTCTCACATGGTAGCTCTCACAGGGCTACTGTGTTCAGAGAGAAATTTAACTCTTACTCACACAACATACATTCAAGAAGTATTTAGGGATTCAGCAAGTGACCATTAAACACTAAGCACTGTTCTAGTGCTAAGAAATATGGGAATATGTAACTGGAACAATTGAATGTCTATATTGATATATGCATTTTCATTAACACATGCACATAAAGTCTTAGTCTTTTCCTTAATAAATGAAAATAAGATCAGAATTTAGAACTGACTTTCAAACTAGCCCCTCCTTATCATTCTTCTTTCCTTTTATAGTTTCCCCTGGGTCTTTTAGTGCTTTGTTAATGTGTTCAATCCTTCTCAGATCACTTTTCAATCCCACTAAGGATACTATACACTGATCCTGAAAGCACAAACTGTTATATTTTCCACTCCACAGATTCTAATCTTCACCATTGATTGTAAAACTAATACTCTTTGCCTTTGCATGCCCTGAAATGTGGAGGAGAATGCCATAGGGTCACAGCCTCTCTCACATTAAAAACAAAGAATAAAAAAATGGATTGCCTTCTCGCAACACCAACAGCTATAAATCCAGGAAGCACATGACCTCCAGTTCTTCTGCTCCTGGGAGGAATCTTTTTAATTCACTCTTATGCAGACTCCTAGAGAAAAATATCTACCCTCAAATTAATGTATCAGCACACACTTGACAAATACAACAAAATAAAACATTTAATAGATTGTCCATGAGGTAAATCATGGAGGTATGACCTAAAACCCACAAGACAGACACAGTTGAATGTTCATTTTAACAATGAATCTTCTGAAGACTCGGTTTACATTTCATCTCACATGTTCAGTTACAAGTCACTAAGTATTGCTAAAGAGTCAGAACACTATACATACCCTGTTCTCCTTGTAAACATAAATTTTATAGTAAAGAGGAGATTCTGATATTGTAGACAAAACCATTTTAGTAATGCAGAATACCATTATCAATTGAAGCATGTTGAAAAGAAAAATGCAAGTTATAGGGATTTATATTTATACAAAATACTTTATATTGAATACCATGCAGCGGTACTGATTTGATGTTCACTATTTCTTGAGTAAATTCCAAATTCCATTATCACAAATGGTAATTGAAAATGTGACCCATTTATTCTGACAATATATTTAAATTTAATTACAATTTTAGCCATAGACAACACTAAGAAAAATAAGTGAATTTAGTGTTTAGTGGACCTGGTCATTTTCTGCTAGAAACTCACTATTATTGAGAGCTTAACTAATTTAGCATTTCATCAGTGTCACTCATTCATTCTTTCTACAAATATATGTTGAGTACTTATCATGTGCTTGGGTCTTTTCTGGATACTGTGCTGAATCAGAAAGATAACACAATTGTTCTCATGGATATTATATTTCACTGATAACAAGACCAGCTAGTAAAAAAATAAAGTTATAAATTTTGTGTTCTGAAGAAAATAAAGTAGGATGACAAGATAGAGAGTAATGGGAGAGTGCTAATTAAAATTGAATGATCAAGGAGTGTCTAGTAAGCAGTGATATTTAAGCAAAATTTCAAATAAAAGAAGATGATCCTGAGATGAACATTATGGGAAGAGGGATAAAATGTGGTCAAGATGAACCCGGTGGGGTGTAACTCAGCAGTTGAGCATCAACCTAGAATCCAGGAGATCGCAGTTCGATTCCTGGTCAAGGCACGTGCTTGATCCCCAGTGGGGGGGGGGGGCAGGTACAGGAGGAAGCCGATCAATGACTCTCTCATCATTGATGTTTCTACCTCTCCCTCCCTCTGAAATTAATAAAGATATATTTTAAAATATGGTCAAGATGGAAAAGAACTCGGATAATTCCAAAACCAGAAAGATCCATGTGGCTGAAATATGGTGAGTGTAGAGCAGAGAATGATATGAGGTAAACTTGGCAAGTTAGTCCAGAGCCAGATCTCAGAACCTGTAGGTGGAAGTAAAAATTTTGTATCTAAGTGTAATCGGTAGTCATTGGATGGTTTACTGGTATGTGCATAACATAAATGATAAGAACTTCAGGTTGGAAACAATGGTGAATAGTTAGCAGTGATGTGAGTGAGAGATCATGGTACTGTGGACAATAGTATAAAATGAATTAGTCTTTAAACAGGACATAATGGTGGCAATATATAGGTATATGGAAAAAGGAATACTCAAAAAGATTGACAATGCCCAGATTTGAGGTTTGAATATATGGAGTGACAGTAGATTCATTTAGTGATATGGAAAACCAGAAAGGGACAGGTTAAGGGCATGTGTGCATTTCAGATAACTAATGACACTACTAGACAGCCAGCTGGAAACACTAACTTGGTAAAAAAAAAATTATAGATTTATATACATGATTATATATTATGTTATATAAAATTATATCTAGTCTATATATGTATGTGTGCCTATATATGTATATACTCATGTGTGTATATATACAGATATATATACACACAAAATCTGGTGAAAAAGATGACAGACACTTATCCCAAACTTGGAAACACGCAAAAAAGTGTTCTTTCAATGTGCTACTGCCCAAGCCATTTTCTAATTCTAGGGGCAGAGGTTAACTTGTAGATTTGTTGTTGTTCAGTGTATGTGAATATACTTTTTGTCTGAAGGAATAGAAAAAAGGGTTTAGTTTATTGCTCTATAAGAGATTAACCTATTTTGGTTTTAACTCAGAAATCTTATCCTAACATTCCTTTATTAAATTGCACATTATGTATACATCATGTACATATACTTAAACACATACATATTTTTGCATATACTCTTTGGGCTAATTTTAACATCCTGTCATTAATGAGTTAAATAGAATCTTTGGTATGTGTTTATATTATATCCACATACAAATAAAAATATTTACATCATATAAGATCATTATATATATCTGGAAACCATTGGCATGTAGATAATAGATATAAATATGTGACTTTATATAGAGTTAATACAAAAATATGTGGGGACGGTTATGATCCCAGAGTACAGGGAATACATACACGTATATGTCATTATGTGTTTAGACAAAATTGATAAGTTCTGATATCATTATTTTTCTATTAGGTAACTTAAAGATCAGAAAGTCTGACTAGCTCTTTTAGACTATCACAACTAAAAAATGTAGAAAGCAAATATAGCCCTGGTCAGCCTGACTAAAGATTTCATCTTTTTTCCCACAAGAGCAAGATACTCCTCCAGATGAAATAGCTTCATGGATAGACCTTGAGAATATTATGCTAAGTGAAATACATCAGTCAGAAAAAAGCTAAGAACTATGTGGGATATAAAACTGAAACTCATAGAGCCAGACAGTACTTGGTGGTTACCATAAGGAAGGGGTATGGGGGGTAGCAAAGGGTAAAGGGGACCAAATATACGGTGACAAAAGATGATTTGGCTTTGGGTGGTGGGCACACAATGCAATATACAGATCATGTATCATAGAAATCTACACTTGAGACCTATTATGATCTTGTTAACCAATGTTACCCCAATATATTGAAAAAAGTAAAAAATAGCTTAATTTTCTATAGAGCTAATGGGCAGTATACTCAATCTCCCTTCTCTTTAATCTCACCCTCCACCTGGTGTGTGTGATTGCCCTACTTTAGGCTTTGCATGCAGTAAAACTATCTCTTAACCTTCACCTTACCCACAGCAGTTACATCACAATTGGTAAGTACAGATCATGCAGAAAATGCAAATACTCTCATGGTTTCATACATTTTGGAATAGGCAAAATATGAAAAATAAGTTCACATGTACTGCAATATTTTTGCCATATATAATGGTAAATGTTTTAACTGAAATAGTATTCATGATCTAAGTAGATGATTAAATTTCCCTCCTTTTAACTTATGACTCTCCATTATATAATTATGATAATATGCATAAAGATCATTGCTTAATCCTGAATTTAAAATTATAATCAATTATATCCATATAGAATTTAAAATATGGTAATTTTAAAGTATTGCTTCTTCAAATGAAAAAATTAATTCACAATGAGATTAAAGGCAATGCATAAAGAATATATTATGTAATGCAAATTAAATAAATGTCATTATTGCCTCTTTGTTCTCTCCGCTCTTTAATATGCATGGCCTTGCTAGGCAGGTAGACAAAAATAGACTCAAGAATATTAGACAATTGATAAATCCCCTTTTATGACTTCAATAATTCAGTGGTAAAGAATATTAACTAGAAAAATATAGGATACTGTTTTACCTTGAGATGATTGCAATCGGTTTTAAGCAAAACCTGTGACAACTTATTTCAAAAAGCATAGAAGAAAATGACTGACTTTGGAATTTAAATATTGAATGTAAACTCAGTCACATGAACAGAAATAAAGTATATAACTTTCCTATTTTCTTGAAGGGCCAGCAATAGTTAAAGGTGATTGAAAATAATCATGAACACATCATAAAGCCCAAATAAAAGTTTAAAATATATCAGTTTCATTGACAATGATACACTTAAGGTAGATGCCAGATCATTTACTTTACATATACATCTCCTGGTAAATTACAACTGCTCAAAAGCAGGAATCATAAATATATTTGACTACATTTCCAGAGCACATGGTGAGCCCCTTTTACGTATACATTAATGTATTCATTTAATGTGTATGTCTCATACATTACTGCCCCTTCTTTCAAGTCTTATTTGATCTCAAAAATATAAAAGTCCTAACAGTATAAAATTAGAATTTTGACCAGTTTTACCTACTGGAGATGTCCACTAATTGATTTTTGAAACAATTTTTATTAGAAAAATAAGACAAATTAATGTTGGAATTTGACTCTTTTAAACTAGGAATAAAATATTGAAATGTAATTGTTAAAAATATTTAAAAATAAATATTCACAGCAATAAATAATAAAATGGAAAAAATATGTAACTTTATCTCTGATTACAAATACGTTATTCTAAAACAATCAACAACATAAAAGCAGATGCTGAGGCTCTTTAATCCTTTATGCACTTTAAGAGAACTGTAAGCAATTACATAAATTATAAAAAATAAAAAATAGGAAATTTTAGGAAAACAATGACTGCAATGTGTAACTGTATCATTACAAAATATTAAAGATGTAAAATTTATTACAATAATTTACAAAAATATAATTGAGGATACTAAGGTCTTTAAATATGATGCTACATCAATAAATATTAATGGATAGTCAATCATGTATTAGGTAAATGTTAAGAACTGGGAAAGTAATTATTTGTAAAAAGTAGATTGAAATTGCATAGAGCCTAAATGAATTATTTGTTTAAATAGCCTTTTCACACTAAAAATGATCATCCTACATCTCCCATAATTTGTGGGATATTCTACTCAGGTTTCCTACAAATGTGGAAACCAAACTTCTTATCTTTAAATGCTATGTTCTTAATCCTTAGTTCAAAACTTTTATAGCTGTCTTAAATGGCTTCATGTCTGCTATCTTCCCATAGAAAGTCTAGTTCAGTGCAAATGAGACAGGCCTTAGAAATTTACATTTCAATAAGCAGCTCAGGAAAATTAGATCCAGATATGATGTGGAGCCCTCTGTGAGTAAAATCTCTGCAATTAGTGCTTAAATACCGCCAGTCCTCCTTTGTAACACTTTTTCATCTCTAGTCCATAGTTTAAATCTTCACTATATAATTTCACTTTTATGTAATAATTATCAACTTTTATCAGAATTTCTGCAGTCTTTCCCCATGACATTCTAAAAAGCAATTAATTACCTTTAAGACTAACAATTCTTAGAGAACATGTCTCTCTCACAAACTTTCACATCCTCACCATTGAATCTTTGCCTGTAACATAACAAATTTAATTACTGGATTATGAAATGTCGATGTTATCACTAGGTTTCAGTGCAGGAATATCACTGTTTTAATCAGATCATTGCATAGGAATGCTTAATGGATACCAATCAGAAAAATTAACATTTTCTAAAATTGTAGCTTGAGATTATGAAATATTTTTTTATTAGACAGACCAACACATCACATAAAACCACTGAACTCACATTGGTACCAAGATTCTATTTCATAATTTCTTAATATCAATCATTAACTCCTGAATTTCAACCCATCAATCAACGTTTTTTTAATTTATCTTTATTGTTGAAAGTGTTGCAGATGTCCCCTTTTTTCCCCCATTGATTCCCCTCCACCTCACTACTGTCACCCCCAAAACCTTCACCCCGCTATTGTCAGTGTCCATGGATTATGCATATATGCATATAAATTATTTAGTTAATCTCTTCCCACCCCCCACTCCCAATCAATGTTTTTGAAAATTCTTATTAGTCATATTATTTTACATAAAACATGACTCTTGCTCATATATTACTCTAAAATCTAACTGTAAAAGACATATACACACATAAAGATATGAAAGCATGAATGACTATAAGCAGCAAATTCTCAATTATATATATAGTAGGCGACAATTAACATGCCCCTTGGGTAAAGCTGTCTAATGCTGAAGGGACCTGAGTAGGTTTTAAAGTATAGTTAGAAATTAAATAAGCAAAGACATGAAAAGGGTTTTACAGACTTGCTGAAATAGAAAAGTGTGGGATGCCTTTGGGAAATAAAGAGTAAATCAATTTGGAAGAAGCCAAAGTTTTATAGAGAATAAAGTATATGAAATAAGTTTTAAAGGGCAGCTGTGTTTTAAAAGACTATGTCTGCCAGGACAAAAAAAATGGAGTTTATCCTGTAGGCTCTTTGTTGATTCTAGTAAAGGTACATGGATATCAAAGTGATATAAATTAAATGATATTCAATATCCTTATTTTTTTGTTTTATTTTTTTAAGATCCAATAAAATACTTTATTATGAAAAAGCTATTCTGATTTTAATAGTCTCTGTTGTCCCATCAGTGGAGAAATATTATTTTAAAAGGTGGCATATAACAGAAATCAGAAATTTAAAATGGCATACTACCATTTGTAATTCTAGAGAAGGGAGGGGAGGAGAGGGCACAGATAATAAATACACCTTAAATAAATGCAAAAATGTAACTTCATATAATATGAGTTGAATAATCGAGTTAATGACTTAATGTGTGATTTTTATTTCACATTCCAGAAATACTAATCAAATTCCCAGTGGTAGGCTGACGCCAAGCCATATAAGTAACATTCTCTAAAGAGTTAGTTAAGAGCACTATTTTCAGATTTTTCATGTATCTACTAATTAATTGCAGTTTGTTTAAAATGTAGGTTTTCAAGCCAAACCAGATTTTAATTTAGTAAGATTAGGATAGCAACTAGGAATATCCAAATTATTGACCAGCGCAGGGACTCTGGTAAGAGATAAAGAGATCACTATGGAATTAAGCATGCCCTTACTTCTTACTGGAACTGGATAAATGGGTGATGGGTAAACAGAGTGAACATAATTAGGAAAACCAAAGTAGAGGCAAGAACGAGCAAAAGTGTTTTGTCCTAGTTTAAAAGGTTCAGATTAGAAAAGCCATCCAGAATCAAACTAAAAAGGCCTGAGGATTAGAATCTTGAAACCAAGGTTTCAGAACAGGGGAATAATAATAGTAGAGTAATTTTTAAAGTAATTTTTAAATTACATTTTTAATTTCAATATTGATTGATGGGACAAGTTGTAAAGCTGGACAGCCAAATAGAAGGTTTAGAGCAAAATGATAAAAATGAGCATCAGGGAGGAGGTACTGATACCAGAAAAAATGTCAGAAGACATATGGTAAAAATGTTGAACTTAATTTCAGATACCTAAGAATAGGAAGTTAATATTATTACGAACATAATATTAATAAAAGCAATAACAATAATAAAAAATAAGAATAAAATAATCTTCAACTGGTTTTTCAAATGTTTACATACATAATTCTTGAAACACCATAGGAGCTCAGCAGCAATTTGTATTGCATTCTTTTAATGGGGTTTTGAGAGCAAAATTTCCTTTACTTTTACAAAGAAAAACCTTTGAAGGATCTAAGTGTTTGATACCCAGAACTTTATTCAATTCCTCCTAAAGTTTTCTCTCTCTTTACTTTTTTACAGTAAACGGAGAGTGGAGATTTGACACCTCTGATTTGAGTTGGCTATTTTTGTCTTTCAATTTCACAACATGCTTGTTTTGTTTTATATTCTGATAACCCAATAATTTAGCATACGAATCTCTTTGTTTATTTAGCTGTTCCCGAGTTGCACCATGTTCATTCAACAAAGCCTGTTTCTCTGCTTCAAATGCACCCAGCTGTAACTGAAAAGGTTTTGTTCTATTATATAGTTCATAAGGGAAACATCGCTTATTCATTTCCTCGGTTAATTCTGCCATTGTATTTTTTTTCCAGCTTGAGGAAAGGAGAGTGAGAGAGAGATAGAAACATCAATGATGAGAATCATCCATGGGCCACTGCCCCAAGGCCCCCTAGTACGCCCCCTACGGGGGACTGAGCTCGCAACCTGGGCACTTGCCCTGAACAGGGAATCAAGCCGTGATCTCCTGATCTCCTGGTTCATGGGTCCACGCTCAACCACTGACTAACACCAGCCTTGCGGCTGTTTCTTAAAGTCTTCACCTTGTTGTTTGAGTTGGTTCTCTAAATCAGTTATTTTTTGGATACAGAATCTGGTGTCTTTAATTTCTGCTTCTTTAAGTGATGATCTAGAAGCACATCTAGAAGCATCCTTGCATATTTCTTTCTTTTTTTTTTTTTTTTAATATATCTTTATTGACTTCAGAGAGAGGAAGGGCGAGGGAGAGAGAGAGATAGAAACATCAATGATGAGAGAGTCATCCATTGGCTGCAGCCCACAACCTGGGCATGTGCCCTGACAGGGAATCGAACTTTGATCTCCTGGATCCTAGGTCCATGCTCAACAGCTGAGCCACACCCAGCTGGGCGCATATTTCTTGATTTGAACTCTTAGTTACCAATATCTGATGCTGAACATCCTCTGCACTTTTCTCAGCCTTGGCCTTTTTTCCTTAAATGCTGAGCTCTCCAGCTTAACATCACCTAACTCACTAGCTGTTAATGCTTTAAAGCTTTCAAATTGAGCAGTAACATCTCCAAGGTTTTCCTCTGCACTATGATATCTTTCCTGCATGGCAGGTGGCCTGAGTGTGAGCAGCATGGCTTTTCAGGATCAGCTTTTCTTCAAGAAGTTTCAGTTTTTCAGCTCTAGGCTTTGTTTCTTCTTCCAGTTGTTTGACCAGCTTTTCAGCTTGTCCCTCCTTTTGCTGTAATCTATCTAGCTCATCCAGAGCTGTCTTTAATTCTTCCTCAGAGGTTCCTCTTTTTCACCATTGCCTCTTGAAAAGAGCATAGCTTCCGCTGAAGACTAGAAGATAATTTCTTCTTTTATTACAGACATGAATCAATTTGAAATTCTTTTTTGTTGTAGCTTTTTATACTTGTTTTCAAGAATAAACTCTTAAGTTTTACATTTCAGAATTTAGATTTTCATCTCATTCTGTGTCCCTGTTGATGAGGTCTTCTTCCTCTCCCCCTCCCTCCCTCTCTTCCACCTACCCCCACTCACTGAGGCAGTCAACAATAAGATTTGTTGAAACTTTTTTTGGTTTTCAAATCTTGGTGATTTCTGAAAGGATACTTGTCCTTTTAATACTTCTGAAGTTTTCACATCATCAGCACCTAGAAATGGTGCACAACCAGAGGGCCATTGAATTGTTTCAGGGGAGCCTTAGGAAAGGACATACTGATGACCAGCTCCACAAGCCAGGGTTCCTCAGCACCTTCTTCTCCAATGTCTTTAAAGTTGAAAATAAAATACTTTGGAATATCAGAATGCATGTATCTTGTCATTTAGTCATAGATTTAGTGAGTACTTACTCTATGCCAGGCACTCTGCTGAGTCATGAGTATACAATGCTGAGCAAAAACACACATATAAAATGGCTTAAATTCAAATGTGAGAGACAAAAATTAATCAAATAACCACACAACTATATTTATAACTAAAACTTTGAAAATTTTTATGGAAAATTAAATGTTGGTGTTTTTTTATTTTATGAGCACATCTTAGGATTACAGGGAAGTTTTGCTGAATAAGTCACTTTAAGCCGAGTTCTGGCAGATTTGTAGAAGTGGGAGTATAGGCTTGGGGAGAGAGCATTATAGGCAGAAGAAAGAAGATGTACAGTGGTCTTAATATTCCAGGAATACATCTGGGAATTTGAAAGAAAGCTAGAGTAGCAGAGATGGAGAGAGTTAGATATTAAGCCATGTAGCTGGAGAGGGAGGGAGGAGCTGGGTTAAGCAAGCTATCTAGGACATTTTAATGGTATTGGACTTGAAAAGAGAAATGGTGGTATCTGGTTTTTATTTCATTATTATTATTTCATATAATTTAAGCATTATTTTATGAGTTCATATTTTTTCACAAATTTTATTAGCCTATTATTCTACAGTAAATGAATATCAGATGGCCTGAATACCGAAGGCAATATGCACAAAAAAACCAAACATATTGGTCCTTAAAGTATTCCCATTTGTGTGTTAGTTCACAGAGTGAACTGTTTAATTGAAGCTTCAGTGTTTCATAGTACGTGGTAGGACAATTCTTTCATTATTCCTCCTTCTCAAAAATATTTTGTTTTCTTAACCTGGTGCATTATTTGAGTTACTTTTAGCATTTTAGAATTTACCAAGTGCTAAAAAATCCCCCATGGGATTTAATTTGAATAAAATTAAAACTATGATACAAACCAGGTACATTTAATCATTTTTATTATTACAGTTTCTAAACTCATTTTGGTATCAAAAATAAAATAATTACAAAATATAATGAAAAACAAGCCATGACAATTATTTAATTAATACAATAGATAGCTGTTTTATCTATTTTTCTAAGCATCCAATACTGCAATATAGAAAGACTTTTTTTCACCGTAGAGGAGTTGATCCTTACCTTATCAATATCAGGGTTTGAAATATTAAGCTATGTGTTTACAGATTTTTGTATATGTAAAAATTAGTAAATTTAAAAATCAAGTAGTATTTAAATTATGCACTTAAATTTGAAGGTTCGCTATGCATGCAAGGAAAAATAATATGCTTAAAGAACCACTGTGCCGCTTTGCTGTCTTCAACTTCTTCATTTTTATTACTTTTGTACCACAGCCAAAATTACCTAAATGTATTGAAGGTTGAAAAGCAAGAGCACATAGAGACAGAATTACAGTCAACTATAATGGATTAGGTGCTCAGCTGAGGATAAGTATATATTTTGATGGTCTGCAAACCATTTAGAAAATTATTGAAGTAATAAAATGCAACTTAAGTCCCAAACTATTACTGATTCTAAACATGATATAGCACTTTCAAGGATAAATTTTACTTTTGAAGGAAGAAAAAAACCACAACTTTGTACTTGAAATAAAATTTGACTAAGTAGCCTTAAACTACTGTGAGGTTCTTAATAAACATAGTGTAACAATACTTGGAAATGGAGGTAAGCCTTACTTTTCATCCTTCTATAGTATAGCAGCAGTATATCATACAAAATACAATAAAAGTACTTAAAGCAATAAAATAAAAATAACAAACATACAAGATAATAACTGAGAAAAATATAAACAATTCTCATATTATTTAAAAGTATAAAATAAAAGCCAGGTAAGTTGAAATACTAAACACATCTTTACCAAATGTATATAATTATTAAATAATCAATTTCACTTCATTTGCCCATTTTTAATTAAAATTACATAGCTTACATTTTGTTACATTATCTCATTTACATTAGTCATCATAACAATCCTGTTTATGAAGAAACCAAGTTTCTGAGTTTATGTGAAGTGTTTAGAATGACATTTCTAGAAAGACAAAGATCTACAAACTATAACTAGACTTTTTATTCTAATATTGCAACAGATGCTTTTAATAGCTATTCTGTGGCAAATCTGGTGTTGAAAAACACATTTCCATTATGGGATATTAGAATTAGAATTATAAATTATGATAACTAGTACAATAATACACTAATCATGGTGATTAAACCCATACAAAACAGTAAATTATTTGAGGCCAGTGATCATGTCCACCGTGTTTATCACAAGTATTTTGAGAAGCACTGATGTAGATGGACGTTAATAATTATTCACTGAATTAGTGAACACAATGAAACCTCATTACTCAAAACTAACTGAAGGAAGCTTAATCTGAATTAGTGAACATTTGGAATTCAAGGTTATCTTTTTAAACTATAACTAAATTTTACTGAAACATTTATTTAGAGATGTCTGTGAGCTAGACCTTGGTCAAACAGTGAATAAAACATCTTGTTTGTTATCCATGACTTTACAATCTTTTCCAAATATGCTAAGTGCTTTGATAAAGAATTGCACGATAAGCTGTTAAAACTGGGATTGCTGTTTATGATAAAACTGTAATTGGATTTAAATAGTCAAAACTCAGTGGATACTTTATCAAATATCATTTGTAGCAATGAATTTCAAATTATTAAAGAAATTTTCAGCATCATTCTAGTGCTGCTTCACAGTTGTAAATGCATTTTTGTTAACATACAAATTCCTTTAAGTTGTCTCTTCATTACGTGTATGCAGAACAATAAAAATTAACCCAAATTTAGCCTTATTTACTGTAAAATTTAAACTTCCTAGCCATACACTTGTAATGTTAACTTATTTTGCTGGTTTATTGAATTCTTTTTTGAGCAGTTATCACTAGTAATGAAACAAATCCAAAGATGTACCTTCCTATTTAATACACATCATCCTTATAAAGTATTTCTGTCAAAATATCCACCAAAATTGTGAGGTAAACCCTAATTGAGGGATATTTTACAAAATAACTCTGAACTCTTCAAACATCAGTGTGTCAAGAAGCACCTACCCTCTAAAAAAGGCAAATAGACTTAGAAAGTGTGCCAGATTGATAAATATGACAACTGAATGCAAGAATAATCCTGGATTTTCTTTTGCAATTAAGAACATTATTGAGACAATTGAAGGCATTAATAAAGTCTGAGATCAGATAACAATGTTATAAAAATGTTAATTTCCTGATATTTAAAGTTGTACTGTGATTATGTGCTTTCCACCTTTCCTATTGTTTGGATCATGAGAGGGATGAAATCCTGTGTGGAGGTAGTAGGTAGAGGCAGACTGAAATGCAATGTTTGGTGTAATATCTTCCTTGTGTAAGCCTGTTCTATATGATACCACCCAGGCCCTGTATCACTCTGGCTTCCTTTTCTATGTTATTGCTAGTTGTTGCGTGCAATCTTGTAGAATGTAAGCAGCATCAGAAACCTCCCAACATAGGGTCTTTGACAGCACCTTTTGTTTTTGTTTATTTTGGTTTGTTTTCTTTTTAAACGAATTTTATGTTGGAGGTAAAATTTTGGAAAGATTCATATATTATTCAAAGGATAAATGCAACTATCAGCAGTTTTTACTATGTTCCACTATGTGATATGTCATCATCATTGATTTTTACTGGTGACAGAAAAGAGAATGCATCACTTTCTTCTTTCTATTCAAACTGTTAAATGTGAAGACCACAAATAGATAAACAGATAAGCACAGTAAAGATGAAGACAGAGAAGAGAATAATGTTTTTTATGTTTCGGGTCTTCCTAGTCTCGGCAATGCGTAATTTCTAGCCTAATTTCTGGTTGGGTCTTGCCTTTCCTTTTATCCAATTCTCTGTGGGTTCTAAACCAACTTGCATTTCACAAAAATGTTGTATAACCCCTATATGGTTCTCTCTGACTAGGAATGATAATATGTACTTCCCAAACCTTTTCCAATTGAAGAACAGTTATTCATTTTTTAACTCAAGCTCAAGCTTTACTCCTTGTAAATCCTTTCTTATTCATTGCCCTGGATAAGCTGACTGTATCCTAACAATTCATTCCACCTTTTGTGTTTATCTAATGGTATCCTACACCTAATAAAGAGCCAAGCACATAGCAGATGCTCAATGAACAGTTAAATAAATAAATGAGAGGCATAGAACATATAGAGAAGTAGAGATAAAATATGCATAAGCAATACAGATAGGCCTTTCTGGACTACTCTTACCTTTGGGGGGAAGGCGGTTGTAGTATATTGTATACTTAAAAAACACCAAAGCTAAAAAGAAAAAAAAGACATGAAGAAAGCAGAGTAAAGAAAAAGTTCACAGAATGAAAATGCATTAACAAGAGAAAAAGAAGGAGCCGCATATCTAATAATCTCCCAATTCTGCAACATTTTCTCATCTGAACTTAGCATGGGAGATGCAGACAGGAAATCTTCTGTAATTGTTTACCAGGTCAGAAGTGTTTCATGTAACTATAGTTCTCCCAAGCAACAACATATGGCTTAGAAGTGAAGAAAAGATGAGGGACCCTTTATTGTCTGATATATTACAGAAAGCAGAAGACAGTGTCATTAATTGCTTGACTAGAGATTTCCTGTGTGACTAGAGTTCTTTGAACATTGGAGACTGACTGTCACATTTGCCTAGGTTTGAAAGGTTTTCTACAATTTAGAATTGTCAGTGCTGAAACTGTGACAGTCTTGAGAAAACCACAATGATTGGTGATGCTATTAGAATCCTTATAAGAGGATCTAGGCTGCAAATTCGGTGTCTACGGGGTCACTAAAAGTGTCCCTTTAATGCCCAAATCACACCCTTTAAATCTAGATGATTTTAGAATATCATCTTTTTGAGATTCTCCCCATGTTAAAATGCAGATTTCTTTAAAAATCCAATGTTTTGATGTCTTTAATGTATTAATAAATTAACTCTTAATGCAGGCCTATTTCACTATAACATATATTATGCATTTATTATGTGTCCCTGGTTTGCAAACATTGTTTCAATGTCTCAGTATCCCACTTCGAATGTGTTTTCCAAAGCCAAAGCGTTACTCAGGAAGAGATTTAAAACTTACTTATTAAAGTTAAATTAATTTTAATTCTAGGAAAATGATTGTATAATCACTCACTTTTCAGTCAGAAATGTGCATTTCAAAACTTTTTAAAGAAAGACAAGCTGTTACAAACAAAAGCTTTGATTTCTCAACTACAAAAAAATATAAAAACCTGATGAAGTAGTCACTGATATTATTTTTTTTAGATGAACAATGCTAAATCAAAGAAATTAAGCCATTTGCCTAAGTTGGCAGAATTAGTGAATGATTTAAGCAGAATGTTTACCTATATTGGAGCTTAAAACATTGGTATTGGCCTCTGGTGGAAAAAAATTTAAGTATGAGGCATTTTTCTGGATATTCTGAGGCTTCCCAAAATGTATGAAGCA
The DNA here is from genome assembly GCF_054644295.1 of Miniopterus natalensis. Lineage (NCBI taxonomy): Eukaryota > Metazoa > Chordata > Mammalia > Chiroptera > Miniopteridae > Miniopterus > Miniopterus natalensis. The sequence goes on along the minus strand of NC_142082.1, from coordinate 115,344,080 downwards.
CTGTTTTAAAGTTTACTATCATGGGAGTTAAATGTAAATAAATAGTTAAGGTATTACTAAAAATTTGCATAACATTTGGTGTACACAACCCTTTTACAAACATTAAGTCAATCAACCATCTTCATAGCTCCTTAAAGCAAGCAAGCATAACAGGAGTTTATAATCCCATTTAAATGATCAAGAACCTGATCATCGCAGCATTATTCCTGGTGGCTAAGACATGGAAACAACCAAGTGTCCTTCTATTGACTGGATAAAGAAGATGTGGTACATATATACAATGGAATACCACTCAGCCACAGAAAAGATGAAATACTGCCATTGTGACAACAGGGATGGATCTTGAAAATATCATGCTGAGCAAAATAAGTCAGAAAGAGAAAGTCAGGGACCATATGATTTCACTCAGACATGGGACATAAAACTGAAAGCAACAAACAAACAAGAAAACAAACAAAAACTCAGACACAGCTAACGGTACGATGCTTACCAGAGGGAAGAAGGTTAGGGGTATATAGTGAAGGGTGAAAGGGGTCAAATATATGACGATGAAAGAAGATTTTGATCTTGGGTGGTGGTCACTCAATGCAACATACAGATGGTGTATCATAGAATTGTACACTTGAAACCTATCTAATCTTTTAACCAATGTCACCCCGATAAAAGTAATTTAAAAAAGAACATGCGGTTCAAATAAACTAAATAACCATTCAATGACAATTGATGTTGTAGCTATTGGTTAGAATACAGGACCGTTTTTCTAACAGCCTAATCTTTATCATGCTGTTTCAAACACTAACAGGTAATCATTACAACACAGAAATTTCTCTTAGGATCATGAATTTCAGTAGTCATTTTGATCTGCATACCTCGGTTTCATCATGTTGAAATTTCATAAATATTTGCTGAATAAATGAATCTGCATTTCTAGAGTATTTCTCCCCCCTAGTGTTTATTGATGTACTCCACATCGAGTAATTAGAGTAGATTTCACATAGAAGTCAAGTTGTTTCATAAATAGGAATGCCCATCATGCAAAGCTGTAAAGCTTAGTATCTAAAGGAAAGACCCTGACCCCAGTCTGGCTTTATAATTCCACCTCTTCGATTCTATATTTGTGTGACTTTGTGGAAGTTACTTATCATAACCTTTCTCTCTGCTACATTGTTCCCTCTGGTAAAAATAAGAGTAATATTTTAGTTATCTCAGAGGTTGTTATATGAATTAAATGAGTTGATATGAGTAAGAGTTTAGAAAAGAGTCTGGCATTTGTTAAGTGGTATTTGTCTTAGTTACTCATAATATCATGGTATTAATTATTACTATTCTACTCAGAAAACTGATTGTATACAAGTTCAGGCACTTGTTTGATCTTAGGAATATTGTTTTCTATCACTAAGCTCAATTTTTTCATCTGTAATATTCGATGTTTTCAAATTAACATACTGAAAATAGTGTTTAAGACACTATAATTGCCTTATCAAATTTAAATATTTTTTGTTTTATTTAATAAACATTGAATAACCACAGTGTATTAGACTTTTTGTTAGTCTCTGAGGATAAAATGTGTTTTAAAACAGGCAGGATTCTTATTTTTTGATATTACAATGAAGCATACAGACATAAGAAACTATTTTCACAAATATGTAATTACATGTAGTAAATCCATGCCCAGGCAGAAAAACACTCAATTAGAGCTAATATACACAACATATAATCTATCATCCACTTACCTTTTGATTAATGAAGCTTATTCAATTGTCTGTACATTCTTTAAATTTGCTAAGGGCATACATTAGATTTTCAACTCAGAGCAAAAAGACCACCCCCATATGTACTACAGATCATATTTTTAATGATTAAGACTTATTTGTTTATTTCTTAGATTAGTGGTGATAAAGCAAATGAAAATGAGAACACCTGCTATGATGCTCACAGAGTCCGAAACCCAGGTGCTCTGACTCAATGTATTCTACATATCTTTCTAATAATTAGTATTAATGATTCAGTTTATTAAAGTAATTAGAGCCATTGATGGCTTTTTCAGGCATAAAATTACGGAGTCATTACATTTTAAAATATAATCATAAAATTATATGCATAGAGGGTCATGCATATACAAGTTTGAACATGAAACTGTCACAGAGAAAAATGTTATCTACAAAATCTACATTAATGCAAACATTAATGTTCTGCAAGAGGTTTCCAGTTCAGGCTAGGATAAATTGTGATCATGGTGGCAAATTGCTTAATATAAGAGAGTGAATAACCTAAATAGGAATTCACATATTTCTTAGAAGACCTTCCCATTACCCCTCACCTAATAGTGATTTTTATTACTATGAACACTTAGCGTAACTCTGTATCAGCCACTTTTACACTGGGTAACTAAATTTATTATATGTGAACATTTATATATTCTGAATATCACTAAAACAATATGACCAACTTTCTCATCAATTTACTACATTAGCAGGATATATTTTTAGAAATGCTGCTGTAAATTTTGTAATTATCATTTTACATACCTCAAGCAGTAATGCCCACAATAGAATAATTATTTAAGAATATTCCAATTAGCTTTAAAATAAAATATAAAAGATCAGCAGAAATTGGTCACAGTGAGCTACAATATTTTACACAATCATATCACATTTAATTGCATTTCCAAATATATATTTTTTGCTCAAAATAGTAATCCAGTATTTTGTTTAACCTTTCATAGAGCAGCTTCTAAACAGTAGAATATTTTGGTTGTCATTTAAAGGGAAATATTAATATATACTTAGCAATATTTTGTATCAATATGGTGGGATGTATATAGTAGGATAAATACATATAAACTAAAATATATAAAAGGGAAATTTCGTTAATATTTCTTATCTGTGCTCTTTTCCTATTTATGACTTCTCTACATTTTATTTTTGCACTATGTGTTATGATCTATAATATTACATTGGTCTTTTCCCTTTTTTCTCCCTTCTTTGTGTTTTTGTTTGTTTGCACTGTGACAATTTTGTTTTGTCTCCAATAAACAATACTTTAATTGTGTCCCTAGCAATGTAGCCACATTCATATATAAAAAGGAAAATAGCCAGTAATATAATACTTAATAGACACCCCAAATGCCATGGCATACTATTTTATAATAAAAGTTGAAGTTTGCTATTTTCAATAACACACACACACACACAGAGATAAACAACTAACTTAGTAAGTTCATTTTTACTTTTGATATTTCTATATTTTTTGCTTTCATTATTGCTGGATTTACCTTAGTCTTTATGTATTTTTCAAGTCACTTCTTTTCCATCCTTTTTTTTTACATAGTGGTAAAAAATAGTTAAGAACCCAGAGCAGACACTTCTGGATATCAATTCTGGTGTTATTTTATCTTACCAGTTCTGTGAATTGAATAAGTTAGTTAAGTCTTAATTTGTCATCTGTAAAATTTAAACAATAAATACTGTCTCCTAATTCATAGTTCATTGTAAGGTTAAATAAAATAACACAAATGACATTCTTACAGTACTTAGAGAGAAAATGTCACTAGATATATATCATCTTTGACTTGTGTCTCTCCTCCCATTGTTAAAACCTAATTTTCCTTGAGATTCTGCTCATTTCTCTCTTCCAATTTTATGACTTGAAGTATGTGGCTTTACTTATTATGAAAGTGTTAGTAATTTGTATAACCTAAACATTCCTGATGAAACATATTAGAACAAGTTTTATGTAACTTCATCTTACAATAAAAATGGCAACATTTACGTTAAAAGGTTGAAAAGTGAGAAGAATTTGCTATTTTAGAAATAAAATATAAAGAAGAGGAAAATGCATTGTCTGTAATAAGCTTGGAATTCATGTTATTACTCTAACTTTAAAAGAATATTAACATTTGACTACTTGGTAATTGAAATTAGTTATATATTAATAAATTCAGTATTTCCAAAAAATGATTCCAAGGTATGTCAGCTGATAAGTACAATTTGCTATATAATTTCCTAATTGTAAATAGGAAACTCAGTTGTCACTTAAATTATTGTAGATACATTTGGCTTAAACTAAATAAGGGATGTACAAAATTTAGACAGAGTATAGATGTTTTTAAATAAAGATCTCATAAATAAAAAAAATATAAAATGATAATATATACAAATAGTACTTGGCAGCATATTAAATAATTTTGTATAATATGATTGATTTACTTAGTTCACAAAGCTAGAAAACTCAAAATCAATCAAAATTCATCCCTTTACCTTTTGCTTCAATATCCTCTTGTTCATATCTGTTTTGCACCCCAATTTTCTCTTAAATATGTACCATACTTCATATCACCATATTTAGTATGCTGAGGACCTCATCCAGTCTTACCTGAGCTACCAAAATGTTATTGAATTCATCTTTTCACTTTCATTCATGTCTCCTTCCGATGAATCTGCCAACAAATTATTTTAAAGCACTTATTCAGGCTTTCCTCTGAGTTTTCTAGGTGCATGGCTTCGTAGGGCCTAATAAACACCAATATTTTGTTACTGTGGTTCTCAAACTTTAATGTGCATCAGGATCACCTCAAGGGCTTGTTAAAAAAAAAAAAAAAAAAAAAAAAAGGGGGGGTCCCGGAACCCTACCTCAGAGTTTCTGACTTAGTATTTTTAACTGGGCCTTGACAATTGGTCTCTCAAATTTCCAGGTGATGCTGGTTTGGGGAACATACTTTGAGAACTACTGCTTTAATGTGACCTAGAATGTTGCCCATGACCTTGTTTACTTCATTTTCAAACCTGATCTCTCACCATATTCTCAAACTTGTGTATTTCCCATGCAGGCTTAGATACTGTGGGCTCTTGGACATTTGCATGCAGGATCATATGCCCATTTTTCTAAAACATCCTTTATTTCATTACTCTGTTGTTCTGCAACCTTGTCTACTTGGCTTGATGATTATCACATTCAAGAGTTAGTTCAAACATAGTTTTGGCTTGAAAGCATTCCTAAACTTTTTTCCCCCCCTATGATTCATAGGTCAGACGGTTCCAACGCATAATTTTTATTATACTTACACAATTGTTTTTTTTCTGATTTTCATACTATTCTTGTGAGTTCCTTATTTTACTTTTCTTTATATTCAGAAATGTGCCTATCATTCCACCTCTATAAATATTTACCATAAAGTAAAAATGCGTATGCCAATCACTGAAAAATAATATGAAAGATAAATAAAAGTATGTCTATTCATTAATAGTATTCTTGGGTGTTTTCTCTTTTAAAGCTCTTTTAAGGCTATTGCTATTTTTTATAAATAAGAACTCTTGTATGTCATGAATTTTGATGACATAAAATATTTGTTAAATTATACATTATATTCTATATAATCCTTTTTTAGGGTAAAACAATATATTTTTGCTGTTCTTATTTAGTATGTACTGAAGTGGTAAGAAGATATAATGTTTATATTAAGTAATGGTTCATTATTACATTAAATTAAGGAATATGTATTGAGAACTTACTACATGGCACAAGTTCTGTTCTAATTTATATAATTTCCCAAACAGAGATTCAGTATGTAGTATGTCTGACCTATTTACTATTCCATTATATTTTCTCTATTCCATGCAGTGTGGTTGGCTAAATTTGTGTAAGAATACATTTATTAGTCAATAAAATTAACCAAGAGCTATTCTAAGACACCCTTGTGTCAAGTATAGGTTCTAGCAAGAAAATGCAGGTATTGAAGAATTCTCATCAACAGAGGAGAAGTTGGTAGGAGATGGAAGACATAATTAGGCAGCCTAATTAGAAAAAGCAACCAAAATACTCAGTATGATGGTAGTTTCCCTGGTTTATTGAGTTATATAATTGCTAGGTGAAAATTATAAATATTTAAGGTGTATAATGATATGATTTGTTCTATGTATACACTGCAAAATGATTGCCACAAATAGGCTAATTCAAACACCCATCACCTCAAATAGTTACCTTTGTGTGTGTGTATATAATCACACCTCCTTTATCCATTCATTTATTGACATACACTTAGGTTGTTTCCATGTTTTGGCTATTGTGAATAATGCTGCATGAACATGAGAATGCAGATATCAACATGAGATACTGATTTTATTTCTTTCACATCTATATATACTCAGAAGTGGTATTGCTGCATTATATGGTAGTTCTATTTTGAATTTTTTGAGATAACTCTATACTGTTTTCTATAATGGCTTTATTAATTAACATTCTCAAACACACTGTGCATGTAACCCATGAATTTTTAAAGATAAAGGTTTTTCTTTTAACTTCTTTTATTGTAAATTGATACAAAACACATTTAATAAAATAGTAAGAGACCAATTTCAATGGGTACATTAAAAAAACACATTGAAAAGGAACTATTTTTAAATATGCACAGAAATTCTTTCAAGTACACCTACAAACTGAAGCAGACTTAACCTAATGAATATTAGATTTTCCTAATATCTAAAAAATAGTGGTGGGACACAAGCGCTTTATGCATTTATAATTCATAAAAATAAAATATTTCTTCGCTGTCATTATCATACTAATATTTAATATAATATATGCAAAATATTTCTTTGAAAAATATTATTCATTAAATAATTAAAATAATGCAAAAGGGTTTGAAAAAATATATGATTACAGTGCCTAATATAATATATTTTGGGATATACCTCTTCTAAGCATTTACATGTAATTCTTTGCCATTCTTGTGCTTATAAGGACAGATTCTTTTTTTTAATGTGTTTTTATTGATTTCACAGAGAGGATGAGAGAAGAAGAGAGAGAAGTAGAAACATCAATGATGAAAGAGTCATTGCTCGGCTTCCTCCTACGCATCCTCTGCTGGGGATTGAGCCCAAAACCCGGGCATGTGCCCTGACCCAGAATCGAACCTTGATCTCCTGGATCCTAGGTCAATGCTCAACCACTAAGCTGTGCCAGCTGCACCAGATTCTTATTATATTGTGATTATCTCAATAGACTGAGATTTATTATTTAATATTGAACAAGAATTCTAGCCTATTAGGAACAGTCACTTTAAAAAATATATTGGGAGGAAACAAGATGGCGCGTAGGTAACAGCTGCGCCCACCGCCTCCCGCAGCCACATCAAAATCACAACTAAAATACAGAACCACCGTCACTCAGGGCCTCCTGAGATCTGGCTGCACAGAAGCCCCACAACCAGGGAGCTGAAGAAGCATCGAGACCGGGAGGAGGGGCGGAGACTCGGCGGGTCGGGGCTGAATCTCAGAGACACGGCCGCGGGCCCACACCCGGTGCCACAAGTTAAACCCAGGAGGGAATCTCGGCGGTGGGGGTTTCCCGGAGGAGCGAGGGATCCCAGCCCCATAGCATTCCCCCAGCCCAGGGCTCCAGGGCCAGAAGAGATGCCCCCACAACTCTGGGCTCTGAAACCAGCGGGGACTGTCCCTGAGGAACGCAGAGGCTGCGGGAGCCCCAGCAGCTCCTCTAAAGGGCCCGGCACAGACTCACTCGGACGCTCCCTCTGAGCCCAGCGCCGGGCAGCAGCCTGAAAGGACCTGGGACACTCGGGGAGGAACTAACCTGCCTGAAATCCGAGTGAGAGGTGGAGGGGCGGCTTCCTCCCAGGGAGAAGGGCTGGCAGAGGCCATCCCTCCTTTGGCGAGTCCTCCCCGCACACAGCCGGCAGGCAGGCGCCATGTTTGAATCGCCAGCACCTGACTCTCACCTTTGGCCCCGCCCCGAGATTCCCGGAGGCCCCGCCCCTCCCCACCTGCAGCTCATCCAGGCCATTTCCAGGGGCTTTTCTGTGCAAGTGGCCTCTCGAGCCTCATGCTTAGGACTTTTCTAAAATCTCTCAAACAAGCAGCAGCGGGCCCCATACGGCTTGATAAGTGGCTCCAGGCCTGGAACTAGCGGCAGCTGCACTGGCTCATAGCTTGGCCTCTCCTGGGCACCTCCAAGCCCAGAACAAGTAGCAGCCAACTACGGTTTGCTGTGTAGCTCATGCTGGGTGGCCCTGGGTAAGGCAATGGCACAGGCTGACTTTGCACCTCCATGGATGCCGCAGAGACAGTGCACCTGGTGGTCAGACTCGACCACGCTGGACTACAACCCTGCCACATCCATAAGTGACACACTCAAGGGGCACACTTGGTGAACACCAAAGCTCCACTGAAGTAAATCCTGCTCCATAGGGGTGTCTCCAGCACAGCAGCTCTTTGGCTGTAGTTGCAGCTGGTCCTCACAGCCGATTGCCCTGGGGGTCAGTTCCTCCCAGTGACACCAACAGCAACCAAGGCTCAACTACAACAGGACAGTGCACACAGCCCACACAGGGGAGCACCTAGAAGGCCCAGCTCAGGTGACTGGGGAGGCTGAGCCACTGGACCCTACAGGACACTTACTACACAAAGCCACTCTACAAATTCCAGGAGACAGCAGCTCTACCTAATACATAGAAACAGGCACCTGGAAGCAGCCAAAATGTGGAGGCAAAGAAACATGTCACAAAGGAAAGAACAGAAGAAATCTCTAGAAGAGTAACTAAATGAAATAGATCCAAGCAAGCTAACAGATATAGAGTTCAGAATTTTGTTTATAAGGATGCTCAACCATATTAGTAAGAGTTATACAAAAATAACTGAGAAAATCGATGATATAATAAAGTACCAATTTGAAATAAAGGCTACACAAACTGAAATGAAGAATAATTTACAGGGAATCAACAGTAGAGTAGAGGACACTGAGAATCAAATCAGCAATTTGGAACATGAAAAAAACAAAAAACACACAACCAGAAGAGCAAAAAGAAAAAAGAATCCAGAAATATGAAGATAGTGTGAGGAGTCTCTGCGACAGCTTTAAGAGGCCCAACATTCGTATTATTGGGATGCCAGAAGTAGAGGAAAGAGAGCAAGAAATTGAAAATCTATTTGAAAAAATAATTACAGAAAACTTCCTGGGGAAAGAAATCGACTTACAAGTCCAGGAAGCAGAGAGGGTCCCAAACAAGAGAAACCCAAAGAGGCCCACAGCAAGACACATCATAATTAAAATGCCAAAGGTTAAAGACAAAGAGAGAATCTTAAAAGCAGCGAGAGAAAAGCAGGTAGTTACCTACAAGGGAGCCCCCATACGACTGTCAGCTGATTTCTCAACAGAAACCTTGCAGGGCAGAAGGGAGTGGCAAGAAATATTCAGAGTGATGAAAAACGTGGAACTACAACCAAGATTGCTCTACCCAGCAAAGCTATCATTGAGAATTGAAGGTCAGATAAAGAGCTTCACAGACAAGGAAAAGCTAAAAGAGTTCATTACCACCAGACCAGCACTATATGAAATGTTGAAGGGTCTTTTTTAAGAAGAAGCTAATGAACAAAAGAATCTGATGAACTAAATAGATCCAGAGACAATGATGAATGCAACAGACGATCATATTTAAGAGGGAAGAGGGAAGAGAGTGGAGGGTGGGAAGAGATTAACCAAAGAAGTTATATGCATATAAGCATAACCCATGGACAGTCAATAATGGGATGAAGGCCTGGGGAGAGGGTGGGAATGAGGTTGAGGGGCCCAACTGGGGGGGAAAAATAGGACACCAATAATATTTTCAACAATAAAGATAAATTAAAAAGAAAAATAAAAAAGAGTAAAACAAAACAAAATAAATAAATATAAAATAAATATAATAAAATAAATAAAAAATATATTAATTTATGCCCCACTGCCATGGGTCAGCGGTTGAGCATGGACCTATGATCCAGGAGATCACAGTTGGATTCCCAGTCAGGGCACATGCCTGGGTTGTGGGCTCGATCCCCAGTAGTGGTCATGCAGGAGGCAGCCGATCAATGACTCTCATCATTAATGTTTCTGTCTCTCTCCCTCTCCCTTCCTCTCTCTCTGAAATCAATAAAAACATTTAAAAATATATATATGTATATTCATTTGCTACTAATAATGTAGAAGGCAGTTTGCTTATATTTAGCATTGAATAATAATTCATATTATTTAAGTTGATTTGAGAGTATGAAAATAAAATGTAAGCACAATAAATATATCGATGGGAAGAAAACTGACAATTTGCAAGGAGTATGTTGGCGAGGGAGAGCATTTGTAAGCTCTGCACTACTTGGTGGAGGGCATGGGTATTCACAGAAGAATTTTGTTGACTTTTCTGCCTTGCTTTTATTATTCTCAGAAGATTAAAATAACCTTTCTTGCTCTACCACATTTTGTTTACTCATCACAATTTTATTGTTACTGTCTTTGTTTATAGTTAAGCATCTTTAGCAGAAATTTCCCTCCCAGACTGCTCTCTCTTAATCAAAAATGTCTGCTCATTCCCATGGTGCTGACTATTTAAGCTGATGGTCTTTGGACCCAGAGAGAAAAACATGTAAAACTCTTGATTTAAAACCATTAAATTCATATTAAGATATTTGAATTAACATTAAGACTAGCTTGTAATTTCATTGTTAGTGATTTTCTAAACTGTTTCTTTTGTTTAGCCAGATGACTCTCAACAATGCCTAGCTTAACCAAATCATAGGGTCCTGTCTTCTTGGCCAAACCCCAAATTCTGCTTTGGCCTTTATGATCCCATCTCTCATATGATACCGCTCTCTGATTTTTTTTGGATCCTTAGAGCCAAACTATTTCCTTGCTACTTGTGTTTCCAGTACATTGCTCTTCGTTCATATTCTTGTTTCTAGATTGAAGGCTGTTTTGACTAACTGAAAACTTACCTTGCCTCACCAGAAGTAGCTACCCAATTCTGGCATTGATACTGATATCAATATAAGGTTAGAGGAAACTGGAGTTACGGTACTACTTTGAGATAAGAAAATGGTAACACTTGGACAAAATTCAACAGAAAAGTAGTCAATTAGCAGAATAAACTATATCATAGATATAACTATATTAGTTAATATGTACAAATTTTTCATGGAGTTTATCAGATAATGCCTGCTTCCTGGGTCCTAAATATATAAACCTATGTAATGCAAATTTTAGCAATTGACCTGAACAATTGTATATCTAGTCATCAAGAAGGACACTTGACTTGGGGTGATAAACACACAATACAATATACAGATGGCATAATGTAGAATTGTACACCTGAGACGTATATACTTTTTATTATTATTATAGTTATTTTAGAGAGACTAAGGGGGAAAGAAACATTGGTGTGAGAGAGAAACATTGATTAGTTGCCTCCTGCATGTGCCCGGACCAAGGATCGAACCCCCACCTTTCAGTGTACAGGACAATTCTCCAGCCAACTGAGCCACACTAGCCAGGGCAATTTTATTAACCAACATTATTCCAACTAAAATATTTTTTTAAATCTACCATAACTAATATCACTTCTACCATGAACATTAGAGTTAACTAAATTATGACAAACTGAAGAACAGATTGTGACAGAAATCTTAGTAACAAAACCCTTTTTTGGGGGGGAGGGATTTGTCCCACCTTTTTATTTGTATCAGATAAGAACAATGTATCTTTTTTTTTTTCTTTTCAGCATTCAATATGTTTAATTCATTTTGATGTGTTAGGAGTTACTTTTCCATTCCAAGAAACATTTTTAAACCATTTTCAACATTCTAATTATACTTCTATATTCTCTTATATCAGTGATTTTATTCATCATATACTTTTACAGTTTAACAACTGTTTGAACATCTTTATTTATTTATTTATTTTTTAAATATATCTTTATTGATTTCAGAGAGGGGAAAGGAGAGGGAGAGAGAGAGGCAGAAACATCAATGATGAGAGAGTCATTGATCAAGCCCACAACCAGGCATGTGCCCTGACCGGGAATCGAACCCCGATGGCCTGGATCCTAGGTTGGCACTCAAACGCTGAGCCATGCCCGGCCCGTCTGTTTGAACATCTTTAAAAGTGGGAATAACCTTCTTCCTTTTTAATTGTACTACAATGAATTTCATGTTGAAAACTTTTAATCCATAGGCCAGCCTAATTCATGTAATTGAATTCTCCTAAAGATTCTCCTTAATATGGCTCTATTTTAATTCCATACAGCTGTAGCCCTCCATTGATATGAATTTAATGTTTTGTAAAACTTTTCTTTCTTGCTTTATGAGGAAGATAGATAGATGTGTGAGAGAGAGAGGGTGGGGGAGAAACAGTGATATGAGAGGGAAACATCCATCTATTGTCTCCTGTACACATCCCGGCTGGGGCTGGGGATCAAAACCACAACCCAGCCCTGTGCCCTGACAGGGAATTTTTTTTTTCTTTCTTAAAAACCCATCACACTTGAAAACACCTTCATATGCAAACTGGCAAATCCCACTTTTGAAGTCATATATTCTATTCTTTTCTTTGAAAACAAATACCCAAATAGAGTAGTTAGGTTGTGGGAAAGCACTTGTTGTTTACTTTTCAAGCACTTTTGTATTTTCTCCAAAGCCATTTTTGTGCTCAAGGGAAGAGAGTACAATTACGTGTTCCTTTTGACAGTATAGTGTAGTGATCCTCAAAAGAATTTTAGCTTTCCCTTCTCCAAAACTTGCATTTCTGCAATACCTGGTCCTTTAAATGCTTAACACATTTCAACAGGAGCACTCAATGCTCCATTTTCATAGGATTTCATTTGGTTGTAATTCTGATTCTGAAGGACATCTGATGACGCCTTTCCTTTCCATGTCCAAATTGCAGTTTATCAATTGGTTAATTCTTTTTAGTTCTCATTATATTTGGGGGAAATGCAGAAACAGAAACAAAATCAAGGACATAAAAAGCTCTAAAAGTCTTATAAGATTAATATTCATATTTTTGTTACAGCAAGGATTATTGAAAGGAAAGGCACATCTTTTCTCCATTTTACATGTCTTCATTATGTTGCTGTGGTTTAAGGGAGTTCACGCCCAGCTTAGAAAATACTTTATTGATTTAATACATTTAATATAAATTAATACTTTTACCACCTTAAACAATGAAAGGATCTCAGAACTCCGATCTCTCCTTACCCTTACGATTCACCTTTTCTATTTCCACCAACCTCCCTAGCTTCAGTAATATATTGTCATTTATTTTAATTATCTCTATATTTGCTCTTTTCATTGATATTTATTCCTTCCTGTATCTGTGATTCTAGCTTTAATTATTTCCCATTATAGGAAAAGCTCACTTTAGTTGAAATAGCTAATAATACATTTTGTTCTTGTTTTTATAAAAGTATTTTATTATAGCCCTGGCAGATGTTGCTCAGTTGTGGAGCATCGCCCCATACACCAAAAGGTCTCAGGTTTGATTCCCCATCAGGACACATATCTTGCAGATTTGATCCTGGTTGGGACATGCACGAAAGGCAACTGATTGATGTTCCTCTCTCACATTGATGTTTCTCTCTCTCTCCCTTTGCCCTTTCCCCTCTCTCTAAAAAAATAAATAAAATAAATGAAAATCAATGAGCATGTCCTCAAGTGAGGAATATATATATATATATGTATATATATGTATATATTATATCTTTATTTTTGAAGAATATTTTCAGTGGGTATAAAATTCTATGTTGGCAGTAATCTTTTTCAGCTCTTTAATAACATATTATTTTTAATAACATACTATTATCTTCTGGTTTCTACTGCTCCTAATCCCACTGGAAGTGATATTACTTGTTCTCAGAAAAACACCTCTGAAAAAATTGAGACAGTCTTTCTGTCTTTGGCTTTTAAAAATTTGAAGTTTTATTTGTATATATTCTACTTGAGCTACTTAGCTTTTCTTCACTCTGGGATTTCTTATCATTCTGTCATTTGAGAAAACTCTCAGCCACGGTTTTAACTTACTGCTTTTGTTTCGTTCCTTTTGCTCCCACAGATTGCCTCATCTCGCCTGAGGCCACCTTTCTTACCTCCTGCCCTGCGCCCCCTAGTCCGTCCACTCTGCGATCTAAAAGATAGGCTGGAACGTTTCATCACACATGCATCCTAAATACTCTTCGCTGTATTTCTGTGTGTCTTTCTCTGCGTGGCATATTCTCTTTTCTAATGACCTTTCTATTCACTAACCCTTAGTCTAGCCATATCTTAAATTGTGTTCATAATATTACCACATGATATTTTAATTTTCTGCTAACATTATCTTACATGTGCTTGTGCATATTAATCATTGTTATTTAAAAATTCACATATGCTAATTCCAATAGTGATTGTTTTAATCCCTTTGTTTTCAATAATTTAGTCCTGCTTCCTATAAATCTGCTAATTTTTGATAGAATGTTGAGCACTGTGTATGTAAAGTTTTAAAGAGAATTTAATATTTTGAATGTCATGATTTTCAACCAGAAATATATACACTTTTAATATCTGGCAAGGCATAGATTAGGAGCAGATTAATTTAATCAATCTGGGATAGAACTGATTAAAGCTGCTTTTCTGCCTTTATGAGAGGATTTATTTGGGTTTGCTTTTACCCCAGTTGAAGCCTAAAGTAGTTACCAGAGCACATCTTCTTTGGCAGGTCTTGAACTAAATGTTTGTCTCTCCTGCCCATGAAATTGGCAAAAGCTCCTTTTAGCTTCTTAGCATTTTGGCTAAAGTTTAAAAATCAGCGAATGCTTAGGAAGGTGCCAAGTATTGTTAGACTCCCCTCTCTGCATTCCTATTTCTTTCTGGGCTCTTGGCACCTCAAGTTCTGGCTGCCCTAGTAGATGCCCATCCTGATTTTCATTTTTCTAGTCCCAAGAGACTGCCAAAGCTCTGATCAAGTTCTTAGTAGCTTCATTCTTTGCACAACTCAGTAAGGAAAAAGTGACACAGAAAGTAATCTCGGCTCAGTAAGGTTTCTTTCTCTTTGGGATCTTAGTTCTTCAAGTGCTGGTTGTCAAAGTAGTTAGCCAAAATTTTAAAATAGATTTAAATAAAAATAGATTTAAATAAAAATAGGTTTTATAGTTGCTTTTTTATTTTTTTTTCCTGTTAGGAAAACAGGGCCTGGTACCCTGAGGGACTTTTTAAAATTTCATCAGTAGATCCAAAAATTAAGAAAGAAAAATGAAAGGGCTGACTTATATACCATACACAGAACACAAGATCTCAAATGAGTATGCTTTAGGGGCATACCTCAAATAAACAGGAGGCAGTAGAGCATAGGTCTTTCATTAGGCCAGTGGTTCTCAAAGTACGGACCCTGGACCAGCAGCATCAACACCACTGGGAACTGTTTGTTTGTTTATTTATTTATTTACTTATTTATTTATTTTTATCTTTATTGTTGAAAATATTACAGATGTCCCCTTTTTACCCCCATTGATCCCCTCTACCCCGCACCCACCCACCCCCAGGCCTTTCCCAGACCAATGTCTGTGTCCATGGGTTACGCTTATAAACATGTAAGTTCTTTAATCTCTCTCCACCCACTGCCCCCTCCCACCTTCCCTCTGAGATCCCTCTGAGATCCCTCAGTCTGTTCCATGCTTCTATGTCTCTGGTTCCATTTTGTTCATCAGTTTATTTTGTTCATTACATTCCACATAGGAGTGAGTTCATGTGGTACTTGTCCTTCTCTGACTGGCTCATTTCACTTAGCATAATACTCTCCAGTTCCCTCCATGCTGTGCCAAAGGATAAAAGATCCTTCTTTTTTACAGCTGCATAGTATTCCATGGTGTGAATGTGCCACAGCTTTTTTATCCACTCATCTACTGATGGGCACTTGGGCTGTTTCCAAGTCTTAGCTATTGTAAGTTGAACTACTATGAACATAGGAGTGCAAAATTCTTTGTGCTTGGTGTTTCAGGATTCTTAAGATATATTCCTAGAAGTGGAATCACTGGGTCAAAAGGCAGCTCCATTTCTAATTTTTTGAGGAACCTCCATACTGCTTTCCATAGTGGCTGCCCCAGTCTGCATTCCCACCAGCAGTGTACCAGGGCTCCCCTTTCTCCACACCCTCACCAGCACTTATTTGTTGATTTGTTGATTGAGCCATTCTGACAGGTATGAAGTGATATCTCATTGTGGGTTTTTTTCATGATTGGTTAGCTTGTTCTCCTATAAGCTAGTTTTTCCTTATTAGATTATAATGATTGCATTAAGATATTAATAAAATAAAATATTGAACGCAGAGGGTATTGGATATTCTAAAAATATAAAAGATAATTTGTGATTAATTTATGAGTTAATATATTTAACTTCTTAGCACAATAATCATTTCAGATTATGACAGTAGGTATTTTTGAAAATGAAAAGACTAAAATATTTAAGATTTACTTGTTTGTCTCCTGAAAGGACTTCATATATTGTACTATACACAGATATGGTAACTATATTTATTGATATATGAAGGAATTGAAAATTATAAGAGAAAACAAATATCTGAAACCACGCATTATACTGAATCATGCATTAAAATAGATACAAATGTTTTTGCTCTTCCACCTGTCTCCCATAGCTCTCTCTCTGTCTTTGTCTTTTTATGTGTCTAAATATATATGCACACACACAAAATACACATATATAACAACAGCATATATTTGTGTATATACCAACTACACACACACAAATATACATACATCATTACCAACCAACAAAAGTCATAAAAAGAATAAAGAAGAAGCAGTTGCTTGCAACAATCTTTTTCATGTGAATAAAGAACATTTTTGTAATGACTCCTCAAGCCAATATTGCCTGTTTATTTTCATTCTAATTTCACACTACCTGCTTAATGTGAGTAATTTTTCCTACAGGCAACTGAAGCCAGGTTCCTATACTTTGTGTTTTGATATTGTATGTTGCTTTTACATATATCACCAACCACCTTGACTTCATGCCACATAGATGACTCCATTGTTTACTATAACGTAAACATTTCCATAAGTGTTGGGCAGCCAAAAGATAAAAATAAAATTCTTTGAAAATATATAACATTTTCAGAAATATGGGCTTTAGGAAAAAAGGTCCCAAAATAGTTTCATGTGATTAAATAAATAACTTTGATGTGCACAATGATCATATATGTTTATTGACCATGATCTTGTGTAACACAGGAACTGGGAGAAACCTGAAGACTACATATTGACTAAGTCAAGAAACAATTCAATAAAAAATGCTGTGATAAAATCTATTAATAATTTTATTAAATTAGTTGTCAGATTAGGAACTGTTTCTGATGAGTTATTTGTTCTATTTATGTAATTGTTTCTAATTATTTCAATTCATTAAACATTTCAGTTGATTTTTAACATAATGACTCAAGATGTCCAAACTTTAGCACTTAGTCCACATAAATGATTGTCATTAAGCATAATAGTAAAATGATTTGATTAAACTGTCTAATCAAAACATTCAATAAAGTAGTTTAACAAATCAATTCTATTAAAAAACACGAAATAAATATTATTCTAATATTATTTTCTGTTTACCATGACCCTGGTATTTGACTTTCTGATTTGTCTTTTCCTTTTAAAAAAAAATAATAATAACGTTCTCTACAGCTATAAAGCATTATTTCTTGTTAGATGAGTGTGTTAGGAAAATTATTTTAGTAGATTTGTATGATGTATCTTTCTCTTGTTTTCATTGTACATGTGCACAGAAATGTCTCCCTATTGCATCAGTTTTCTCATTCTACTGGGGTATTTTTCAGTCAGTATGAGTAGTAGTTTATAAACTTTTATCAGTTAAGACTTTCCTGTGGAGAGAACTTATGCTTTGATTAGGAATAGTGGTTCAGAATGGACTGATTTTATGACTCAGTCTGAGTATTAGCTTTAAAGACACCCATTTGCTTAACACACCAGCACATCTTCAGTCTCAAAATGAAATTTTCTGTTTCCAAGGCACCAAGGATTGGAAACCAATCCTTTACTACAAACAAAACCAATACTACAGAGTATGCCACAAAGAATATTGGACTTTTGTAAGCTTGGGTATCACATATGGGTCAACAGTAGACAGAGACATGCAGCAAATGCTCAATTCTGTGCCAGAATCTGCTCATTTTACTTCACTGGGACTTTCCAAGAACAAATGCCATCTGTGTGGAATAAAACATTATTGAACAATTTAATAGCTTTACTCATAATGCTTATATCTTAACGATTATGCCAAACTGATCTGTTCCAAAATTTATTCAGGATGAAAACATCCTGATAGACTGCTGCTGCTGTGTCTCCAGATCCTTCTTCATGTGGCTATTACTTTAGATATGCCAATAGGAAACATGAACAGAAGACTGAGCGTGCTGGTGAGAACTTTGGCAACAGAGAAGCCGTGAGAAGCATCAGGCCTCTGACTGAGGCAGCTTGGGGTTGAAGCGGAGAGAAAAAGGGGGAAGCCAGGAGGTTGCAGGATTGGTGGTAGAGGTGATAAGTTTTAAGGAATAATTTAGGAAAGGAAGGTAGAATTTTTTCCTGATCAAGCTGTGTGTTCTGAATTCAGCAATGATGCCACATAATTTTGTAAGTTTTATTTTATTTTCTGATTCACATTTAATTTCATTATTCATCCTGTCATTCATTCAAGTATCTATTTAATGTATTTATTATAGCATCTGTGTCTGTTGTAGACACTGGAGATATATTGTACAAACAAATATGTTTAAAAATGGCTTCCTTTATGAAGTTTTCATTCTGGTTTATAAAATTAGTAATTAATAAAAAGGCTATCACAGCTGTCATAAGTACTACTATACTGCATGCAAAATTTCACAAAGTGCAAAATATGTAAGTACTAATCTCTAAATAAATGTAACATTACTTTTGTAGAATGTATGTCATTGATGCTATATCAAAAAATGATAAACTTGAACAGAAAGCCACCTGCTAAATTTTACCATTTAATATTTTAAAAAATATTTGTAAATTGAGGTTAATGTTTACATCCAGTCACAGATACAGCTCCTAAGAGTCTATTATGAGTTTGGGCACATGTATACACCACTGATTTTCAACTGATGTTCCACAATAATTTTTAAAACATATACCTGACTGTTTAGTCAGAGGCACTGACCTCTTTTCCCTTAGATGTTCAAATAAAAAAATGACAACAGTCAACATAACAATAGCTGTCAGGTGTGAATGCCGTCTTTAACCATAAATATATAGGTCATATAATAGAGTTGTATCTTATTGGTCACGTCACATAATAAGGTTGGTCTGATTGGTTAATTTGTGGTACCAGAAATCCTTATACTGTAAACAAGTATACGCACCTGATTTCTTAAAAAGTCACTTCAGAACAGAAAGGGTAGGTAATTACTATTATTATCATTTTTTTTGTAAATCAATCAAAATTATACCTATATTTAGTTACAAAGGCAAAAAATAAAACAATTTTTGGTGTGCTGCCTAATTTTAGTAATTAGTTTATGTGTGCCATAAGAAAAAAAGGTTGATAGTCGTTGGTATACACCATGCAACTAATCACCAAATCAAGATATAGAAAAGTTCCATTAGCACCAAGGAGTTTCTTTATAATCACTTTCCAACAAACTACTCTGCATAGGTAATCTATGGATTTATTTACTTATTTATTTATTTATTTAATTTTTTATTAAAAATGTGTTTTATTGATTTCAGAGAGAGGAAGGGAGAAGGAGAGAGAGAGAGAGAGAAACATCAATGATGAGAGAGTCATTGGTCAGCTGCCTCCTGCACGCCCCTGACTGGGGATCGAGCCCGCAACCCGGGCATGTGCCCTGACTGGGAATCGAACCGTGATCTCCTGGATCACAGGTCAATGTTCAATCTCTGAGCCATGCTGGCTGAGCTTTATTTTTATCTCATAGGTAAATCTGGCTTTTTCCTTAACCTCATAAAAGTGGCATCATAGAGTATGCATTCTTTTCTTTCTGGCTTCTTATGCTCTCTGTAACATTATTGAGATCCATCTATAATTCATTGCTGAATATATTATAGTATTAAATTTTATGAATATATTAAAATTTACCTATTTTCTTGTTAGTGGACATTTGGTAGTTTCCCATCTTTGGTTATTAATCACAAAGTTCTCTAAATATCCTACGCAAGTACTTTTATGAACGTTTTTTCATTTCTCATTGCTAAATATCTAACTACATCATGGTATAGGTGTATGGTGTACTTTATAAAAAACTACTAGATATTTTTCCAAAATGGTTGAAAATTTTATACATCACCAGTGTAGTATGAGAGTTTATGCCATAAATTTGACTCTTTTCATTTTAATTTTAGAGACATTCTGGTAGACATAAAGTCACAATTCATTGTATTTGTAACTCTGGTGACTGATAAAGTTGAGCACTTTTCTATGTTCTTATTAGACATTCCTGTAGACCTTACCCATCCCCCTCCCCAATGACTGATATTTCTTTATGCATTTTAGATACAATTTCTTTGTCAAAGAGATGCATAACAATATTTTCTCTCAGGCTGTGGTTTGTGTTTTAAAAGTTATTTTTCTGTTTTCTCGTAGAAACTTTATGATAATAAAATGCTAACATTTGCATATAATTCATCTCAAAATAACTTTTGTATTTGATATATTTTATGATTTCCATTGAACTACCTTGACACCTTTATAGTTGTGTATATGTGTGTATCTACCATAGTCTACCATGTATAGACTTCACTGTGTTCCATTGTTCTTTGTCCATTCTTATGTCAATAACATATTGTCTTGATTAATGAAGCTATAAGATGAGTCTTTGTAGGATGTTAGCTGTTGGTTTTCCAGAAATATACTTCATTGGATTGAGGAATTTTTCATCTATTTTCATTTTATTGTGAGTTATCAACATGACTATGTGTTAGAGATTATTGAATGATGTAGTCATATATGTCTTCTTTTCAATGATGTAATTTAGATTAATGGCTTTTTAAATCTTAAACCAAACTTGCATTCTGTGGATAAGATCCAATTGGTCATGATGAATTATGGCTTTTCTTTATTGCTGGATTCAATTTTCTAAGATTTTCTTAAGGATTTTTCATCATTGTGTTTCAATGGATTTTTAGATACACAGGTTGATATACTTCATAAAATTCAGCGAATTTTGAGCCATTTTCTCTTTGGCTATTTTTCTGTCCTATTATTTCTCTCCTGTCCTAGAACCACCATTACTCAGTTATGTTATTTGATATTTTCTCACATATCACTGAATCTCTAACATTTAATTTTTTTTCTGAATCTTCATTTTAAATAATATCTATTGATCTGTAACTAATTTTACTAATTCTTTTTTCCAGTGTCTAAAACACTTTTTAGTCCATATAATAAATTTTCTTTTTTCTAGTTTTTCAGTTTAATTTTATAATTTTCATTCCTTTGCTGTTTCACCAACTGTTCGCTAATATGTCTGTATTTTTTATCTCCTTAAACATATTTTAATAACTACATTACAATAACTTTTGTTAATTCAAAACCTATTTCACCAAGCAATCTGTTTTTACTGACTCTCTTTTCTGCTCATTATGCAATACATATTCCTGTTTTCTGGAACAGCTAGGACAGTTTTTTAAAATGCTATATATTGTCATTGTTACTTTGAGTGGAAAGATTGTATCTTTCTTTAAATGGCATTGATGTTTGTTCTGGTAGGCAGTAAAATTTTTGACAGATCCTCCTGATGTTATGATTAACACAAAAAAACTGTACATATTCATAGCAGCACAATTTACAATAGCTAAGATCAGGAAACAGCCCAAGTGCCCATCAGTAGATGAGTGGATAAAAAGCTGTGGGACATTTACACCATGGAATACTACGCAGCTGTAAAGAAGAAAGTTCTTATACCCTTTGGGACAGTGTGGATGGACCTGGAGAAAATTATGCTAAGTGAAATAAGCCAGGCAGAGAAAGACAAACATCACATGATCTCACTTATACGTGGAATCTAAAGAACTTAATAAACTGATGAACAGAATAGACTCAATGACATGGAAGCATAGATGAGACTGATGAATGTCAGAGGGAGAGAGGAAGATGGGTGGGGGGAGGGGGAGAGAGTAACCAAAGAATTTATATGCACAACCCAAGAACACGGACAATGGTGGGGAGAGGGACTGGGAAGGGGGTGGGACAGGGTGGAATGGGTCAGTGGGGACATAAAGGGATATTTGTAATATTTTAAACAAAAAAAATTGCACATATGTAAATTTGATGGGTTTGGACATAAATATACATACATAAATCCATTATCACAGTCTACTTCATAAATATATCCATGTTAGGCTTTATTTTATACTTAGTGTGGGTCTATTTCAGTTGTCTCCTTAATTCAAGGGTTATGTGCTGGTTAAAAGGTGATATCTTTATTCCAGCTAGAACTACCTGGATTCTCAAACAAATTTCCAAGGCTAGACAGGAGGCCCAGTGATGCCAGTACTGTATAACATATGGCATTTCCATATAAATCTGAGCTGAACAGTAGCTACTATCTCCTAAATCTAGCTTCACTGTGAACATCTGAAGCTCAGCTCTCTGATGAAGATCCTCAAACACTTCTAGGTAGAATTCTAAAGTCCTTCTTTGTCAGATTATGCCCCCCTCCATTAAATTCTAGTTGCTTCAGCATCTCCAAACCCTGATTTCTGCCTCAGTGGCTCTGTATATCAGTTAAAATGTCCTCAGGAAAAATGTCAGTTTAAATAGAGGACTTGCCCCTATATTTTCCTTCTTTTCAAGAATATTGTTCCTTGAAAGAGAAATATATATAAATCAATTCCTTAATGCATTATAGCTAACTTCCAGACTAGTAAAGACCTTAGAGTCATAAAGACAAAGAAAACAAATTTAATTAAAAAAATCAAGATATGATAGCATATCTCTCAACAAAAACTATATTTTAAGAAATACATTAAAGTAAAAATGTTCAAACAAACAAAAAATTGAGAGTTTTTTCACCAACACACCCACCCTTCACTTCAGGAAATTTTGATGACAAGAAGATAGTCAGCCAGAAGGAGAATTTTGCTAGAATGGTTAGATATAAGAAAAAATAATAAGAGGTCCACAAAAGGGAGTAAATGTAAATGAATTGTGGTGATATAAATCAATACTCATTGTGTCTTTTGGGCTTAAAAATAAGAAAAAGAAATCAAAATAGAATTAAGATAAATGTAAAGTTTTATGTTATATATCACATATAATAGAAAATAGTTGAAAATATGTTATATAATTAACAGACACAGAAGTGTTGAGCTTTTCATATATTCCTGTGTACTAACTTTATTCCAGAAGTGTATAAAAATCAAAAGTAAAAACTTGTATTCAGCAATTTTCGTAAAAGCAATAAATATTCTCAGAGAATTAAGTTTAAAAATCAACATTTTGCATAATATGGGTCAAAATTGTAATAAAACAGAAAAGATTCATTATGAAATGATGAGCTATAGAAATTAAATGTGATTAAAATATTTCAGAATAGTCAAGATTTATTTTAATGTAAGCACTAAAAAGTCATTTTTCTCAGTTTGATTATTGAGGATTATAATTAATGCCGAAAGTGATTTTATCACATTAAAAATACACCCGAGAAAATGTACTTTCTTAAAATGCAATATTTGAATATGAAATTTGAGGAGTAATAATTTATATTTTAATCTACAATAATATATATATGACATTAAACATTTCCTTAGTGTCACCATGTATTTTCATAATCTAAAAACAGTACTTCCATTTTAACTAAAAAAATAGATGCTCATAGTGCTAGTAGAGTTTTGATTCTAGGGATCATGTTTCATTTTTATTATTTTCTTATTGAAGTATATTTAACAAAAACATTATATTAGTGTTAGTTGTACAGCATAGTGATTCAACATTTATACACCTTGTGAAGTGGTCAACACAAGTCTAGTAACCATTTGATACTGTACAAAGTGGTTACAATATTCCTGACTATATTTCCTATGTTGTACATTACATTCTCATTGTTATTTATTTTAAAACTGGGAGTTAGTACCTCTTAATCACCTTCACCTTTTTCACCCCTCCTCCACCCCTTCTTATGACAACCATGTTTGTTCTCTATATCTATGATTCTGTTTTGTTTGTTCATTTTTTATGAATATGTATATACATGTAAATATATATATGCACATATATATATATGAAATCATATGGTATTTGTCTCTTTATTTGACCTATTTCACTTAGCATAATACCCTCTAGGTCTATCCATGTTGTTGCAAATGGCAAGATTTCATTCTTTTTATAGCTGATTAATATTCTACTATATATATATACCACATCTTCTTTATCCATTCATATATTGATGAACATTTATGTTGCTTCCATATGACATAGATTGTAATTAATGCAACAATGAACATAGGGCACATACACTTCTACAAATTAGTGTTTTAGATTTCTTCAGAAAAATATCCAAAAATGAAATTTCTGGATCATATAGTAGTTCTATTTTTATTTTTTGAGGAACTGCCATCCTGTTTTCCATAGTGGCTGCACCAATTTACATTCTCACCAACAGTGCATGTGGGTCCCCTTCTCTCCACATCCTCACCAACCTCTGTTATTTGTTGCTTTTTTTATAATAAGCCATTCAGACAGGTGTATGAGGTGATATTTCACTGTGGTTTTGATTTCATTTCCCTGATTATTAATAATGTTGAATATCTCTTTATGTGTCTATTAAGTATCTATATGTCTTCTTTGGAAAAAAAGTCTATTTAGGTCTTCTATCCATTTTTTAATCAGATTTTTTTGAGGTTGAGTTTTATGAGTTCTGTATATGTTTTAGATATTAATCCCTTATTAAATATATTATTTGCAAATATGTTTCCCCATTCAGTGTGTTGCTTTTCTTTTTGTTGATGGGTTTCCTTTACTGTGCAAAAGTTTATTTATTTATTTTAGTTTTATTTAGCCCCTTTTGCTTATTTTTGCTTTGGTTGTCCTTGCCTGAAGAAACATAGGCAAAATATATTTCTAGACCAACTACATTTTGATTATAAAAAACAACAATTTACTGAGGCTTTAAAAAGGATATAAGAAAATTGGATAGCCCTAAAAAGAAAGAACTAAGTTAGGCAGGTAAGAAAACAATAGTTACCGAGTGAATGAGGGCTTGATCTCTGTATTATGCTACACTGTTCATTACCCGAAAGTTATAAGCAAGCTAAGTGCTGTCTGGGCTAGGAAGGTGACAGCAGGCATCTGGCTTTTGGGGCAGAAGTGTTGGCAGGATACAATGAGTTTTAATCACAAGGGAAAGTCATGTTTAAGTGTAAATCTCTGAAATTTTTAAAAATATTTTTCTTTCCCTTCTTCTTTCTTCAATTTTACTTCCCATTCATTGGATGTTCTCCCCCTTTCCTTCTGTCCCCTGCTTCTCACCTCTCTCTCCCTCCCTCTCTCTCCACACCCCCCCCTCATAATACCCTGCACTCCCTCCCTCCTTCCCTTTACCTTACCCCACCCCATTAAGGACCCGTTATTAACTGTATATTATGTGAAAAGCATAAAAATTCATACATATACTGTATTTTAAAATATTTCTCAAGAAATATTCACCAGTTGCCTTCCATGTGACTGCTAAACCCATGGCACTGATAACCCAATCAAACAAGGAAGGCAAAGATATAAAAAAACAAATGACAAGTTAAACTTTGAGTATATACTAAGGGGACTAAACAGTAATGTGAAATCTAGAAGAGTCTTCACAGGTATAGAAAAAATACAACTAATGGAGAAGGGGAGAGCAAGAACAACAGGTGTATAAGAAGATGATTTGCTAGTAGGTATATAGTACATGCCGGATGCCAGCTAAGTACTCTAAATGCAGCAAATCACTTAAATCTCACAATCATACAATAATTTTGTGTTGGATGAAAGGTCATAAAGTTAAAATATGTCAAATTTTGGAAAAAAGTATTGATAAGAACTTCAACCTTTGTCCTCCATGGAATGAAGAATTAATGAGCATTTACAACTCATCCAATTCACTAATATTTATTTTTAAATAACACTTATTTGAAATACAAGAAAACATGGATATAGTAAGAATCACATTATTTATAGCATATATTATCAATTAATACTAAACAATCAAACAAAGAAATTGGACTACCTTAAGTTAAATCAATGATGAAGTCCATTTTAGGTTTTTTCTACAAATCTTATAATTGACCAATATGACCATAACGTCTCCCTCTGCTTGACTAAACTTTTTAAAAGGCTTCTTTCTGCCTCTGTGCCCCTGACCTCCCCCTCTCTTCATCCCTTACAGAATCCAGATGGCCTAACTATAAAGATTCTTTCTTTTCTTAGAGAATTTATTTTAGAAAACTTGTCATTGTAAATCCTTTCTCTTCCCCTTTTGATGGGAAATCTTTTTTAAAAGATTCTTGCCCTGTAGAAGCTTTTTATTTTGATGTAGTCTCATTTGTTTATTGTTTTCTCTTGCCCTAGGAGAGGTATCGGCAAACATATTGCTACAAGAGATGTCTGAGATTTTGCTGCCTATGTTTTCCTCTAAGATTTTTATGGTTTCATGTCTTACATTTAAGTCTTTTATCCATTTTGAATTTACTTTTGTGTATGGTGTTAAGTTGGTGGTCTAGTTTCATTTTTTTGCATGTACCTGTCCAATTTTCCCAGCACCATTTAATGAAGAGACTGTCTTTACTCCATGGTATGTTCTTGCCTCCTGTGTCAAATATTAATTGAGTGTAGTGTCTTGGGTCAATTTCTGGGTTCTCTGTTCTGTTCCACTGGTCCAAAAGCTTCTGCACAGCAAAAGAAACCATCAGCAAAACAAAAAGAGAGCCCACTGTATGGGAGAACATATTTGCCAACTACACATCTGATACAGGGTTAATATTCAAAAAATATAAGGAACTCATACAACTTAACAAAAGGAAAACACACAATCTAATTGAAAAATGAGCAAAGGACCTAAATAGACAATTCTCCAAAGAGGACATACAGATGGCCAAGAGACATATGAAAAATGTTCAAACTCACTAATCATCAGAGAGATGCAAATTAAAACCATGGTGAGGTATCACTTCACATCTGCCAGAATGGCTCCCATCAACAAATCAACGAACAAGTGTTGGCGAGGGTGTGGAGAAAGGGGCACCCTAGTACACTGTGGAGGGGGGAGAATGCAGACTGGCGCAGCCACTATGGAAAGCTGTATGGAGTTTCCACAAAAATTTAAATATGGAACTGCCATTTGACCCAGTGATCCCACTTCTAGGAATACATCCTAAGAAACCTGAAACACCAATCACAAAGAACTTATGCACCCCTATGTTCATAGCAGTGCAATTTACAATAGCTAAGATCTGGAAACAGCCCAAGTGCCCTTCAGTAGATGAGCGGATAAAAAAGCTGTGGCACATTTACACCATGGAGTACTATGCAGCTGAAAAAAGAAAGATCTCTTACCCTTTAGGACAGCATGAATGGAACTGGAGAGTATTATGCTAAGCAAAATAAGCCAGTCAGAGAAAGACAAGTACCACATGATCTCACTCATATGTGGAATATAATAAAATAAACTGGTGAACAAAATAGAGACAGAGAAGCATGGAATAGACTGAGTGATCTCAGAGGGAAGACAGGAGTGGGGGAGTGGGTGGGGAGAGATTAACCAAAGAACTTCTATGCTTACATGCATAACCTATGGACACAGACATTGGCATGGGAAAGGCCTGAGGGTGAGGTGGGTGAGGGGATCAGTGGGAGAAAAAAGGGGACATCTGTAATACTAAAGATAAAATAACAAATAAAAAATAAATTAAATAAATAGAAAGATTCTTGCCAAGTTTATAATCCAGGATTGTCTTTCTCAAGAACCTGAGAGGACTCCCTTTAAATTGTAATTATCAAGGACACAGTGTTCCAATCTCCCAGTCTCTGGAAAAGTATCATCCTAATGAACTTGCAAAGGTCAGAGCCTCATTCCAAGTTGCAAAATTATCTCTTGTCATGAAGATACAAGGGAAATTTACTTTTCCTTTGGGCAGAACCAGTTAGCAAACACAAACGGCCTCTACCCCTGTACCACAGTTCTTAAAACTCTCTAGCCTTTAGTTTCAGGAGAATTGGGTTCAGACAATTAGCAGATATCTGGTTCTATCCATAACATCCGTGGAGGCATTTTGTCCATGCCAAATAGATTTTGATATTTGGACCTGTCCAAAATGTCAAAGCTTAACCTCCCTGGGTTCAAATAACTCATAACATTTATTTCCATTTTTGGTATACAAGATTAATAAATAACAAATACTATTATGTTTTATTGGTCCAATAATTGTGTTGTGGCTAGATTGCTAATAATAACACTTCTTGCCTGGATAGCCTATCTGGTAATGGCAGATGGGGTTCACTAGGTGAATTGGGATTCTAACCTTTCATAAGAGCAAGATTTATATAAATTATGGACCAAATGTGTCCATGGGAATTTTGGACAGGATGAAATTTCAAGCACCTTCTGGCATGGACTGAATGTCTCTGAGAAAAGTTTTGGACAGAACCAAATGCCCTGCAAGGGTTTAGACTGCATCCCTTATTGCAATAGCCTAGGATAGTCTTTTTTACCTACTTAACTTTGTTCAGTATAATTTTTGCTTTGATATAATTATAATCCCTTAAACTCTGAAGATAGTAACATTTTGTAGAGTAAATCTCTGGATTTGATTTAATCCAAAAATTTTGAATTCCAACTCTATATTTAATGCTCTTAAGTAGCACATTAGTTATCTCCCAAAACTAGATCTACTCAGGTGGCTAATAAGAGTCTACATATGTATAAATTTGATAACTAAAAATTCACTATTTCTTCTTTAACAGCTTTATGTGTTAGTTTCAAAACTACTTTTAATTTTTATGAAACTTTTAATCTAAATCTTGCATTAAAATGACATTACATTTTCTTAATGAGAATATTCCTATCCTTATGCATAAGAACCTTGCATTAATAGGTTTTTATTAGATCCTTCCTATAATTGAAGAAAATTGGCTTAACAAAAGCTGATGACATTCTGTCCACCTAATTCTTAGAGAAGCTTATATTTCTTTTCTTTTTTTTTTTTTTTTAATATATCTTTATTGATTTCAGAGAGAGGGAAGGAGAGGGAGAGAGAGAGAGAAACATCAGTGATGAGAAAGTCGTTGATCGGATGCCTCCTGTACGCCCCCGATTGGGTATTGAGCCCTCAACCCGGGCATGTGCCCTGACCGGGAATCGAACTCCAATCGCCTGGATCCTAGGTTGATGCTCAACCGCTGAGTCACGCCTGGCTGGGCAAGCTTATATTTCATAATCACCAATATGATACAATATTAACAAGTTACATTATTTTTTCTCTAAATGTAGATTGTACTTCATGGAAGTAGCAAGACATATAATTAATAATTTACATTGCGTTAAAGTCAGATACCCTTCTGTAAAAAAAAAATCTGTATAGTGAATTTAATTGTATACTGTCATTTATGATTTATTATTAGTAATACCTTTAAAGCCACAATCTTATTAGTATTCTTTATCACTTTGTATCTATTTTCTTCTAAGGAAAATATGAACAGAATATCACAACTTTAAAAAATATAGGTATTTATTTATTTATTTATTTTTATTTATTTATTTATTATTTTAAAAGGAGGCAAGAAGGGAGAGGGAGAGAGAAGCACTGGTAGGGTCTTCCACCCTGACTACAGAGCAAAGCCACTAGCTGGGTATGTGCACTGACCAAGAATCAAACCGGGCTACCTTTTGGTGCATGGAACAGTGCTCAACCAACTGAACCACACCATCCAGGGCAAGAATATCACAACTTTTGACACAGTTATTGTCATATAATTCTTATATTTAGTTCTAAATTGCAATACATTTTAGCAACTTTCAACATTCTTGAAATGCTTAGCATCAGCATCATGTTTTAAGACACATGAAATTCTTCCCAACCTCATGTTTAGTTAATTTAACTAACCTTAAGTAAGTCAATCTTTATTTCTCAACTTGGTTGTAATAAAAAATGACTTATATTTTCCATCTTCCCATGGACAAAGATTCAAAAGCAAGCCCAAGTATTAGCAAAAAAGAGAGGCATGAGAATAAGGTATCCCATGTGGCACAAATTAGAAGGTGAATTTTCTTCTTCAGAGTTCTAAAATTCCAAGTTCTCAGTTCTCTATTCCACAGTCACCAAAGATGAATGTGAGAAAGAGATTCGTTATTCTATCAACAGCAACAAACAAATCCTCTTGGGTAAGAGTTTTGGAATAACATTTCTGGGCTTCAGGTAGAAATTCAAAATACTTTCACTCATCTGCCTTCTATCTTGCTGTTTAATAATTACACAGGTCATGACTCAAAGATAAAGACTAAAATTTTAACTTCAACTTTCACTTTTCTTTTTCTTGAAATCCTTTTGTTCTCCACATTATCTACCTAGCCCATTAATCCCCATGTCCTATCAATTTCAGAATATTCCATTTGAATAAAGGATTTTATACACAGATAAATACACTCAAGACAAGTTTAGTAGACAATTGTAACTTAGGTGTTTCTATTTTCTTCAATACATATGTCCTAATCAAGTTGTGATGTTAATCTTTACCTTCAATATAAATCCCTTTTAAATGTCTATATTTACTTGGGGGTAAAGACTGGCTTGCTGGTGCAATGTTCTGCAACTATCTGACAACAATGTGCAGAACTGTAGTAAACAAAACTGTGAGTAATAAATCAGTTGACTATAAAGAACTGTGATGTGAGATGTAAGCTTCTGTTTTATTTCCCTTGTTGGCAGCTTTCCTATCCTGAAGCTGGCATCATCTGACATTCACCCAGCAAGCTCAGTTTTAGTCCAGGTTCAGGAACACTCCAGACACAATCCTCATTAATTTCTTGAGTTCTAGCCCACTGGCTTCCAACTAGGAATTTAAAAAAATCACTAGAAATATTAATAAACTATTTTCAATGTCTAATGAACAATTAGCATTTATCTTTAAAGTGTAATTTACCCATAAGCCAAACAGTGTCAAATGTCTTTGCATTTGATTGGAATTATATCAATTATATATATTTCCATTTTACCTCAGATTTTACTCCAGAGTAATTCTTATCTTGATTTTGGATGTTTACTTGATTACTTTGTCTCTCTCAGGGTTATATACTGTTAAACCTGCCTCATTCATTTGACAGATAATTGAAGAACAATTAATATATTCCAGAACTTGTACTAGGCACTGGGGATAAAGAAATAACAAGCTTCATGTTGCTTTTGGTCTGTCTATAATCTAATTGGAGAGGGAGGTAAGCCAACAATTATGCCACAGAGTGATAAGTATATCAACAAAGTTCTATAACAGTTACATTAGAACAGAGAGCCAACTCAGAATGAGCAGAGATTCGGAGCAACACAGGGCAATATACCTCTTTGCTTCCATTTGTCTTTGGGGGAAAAAAGAATTGTAGCTATTTTCATTTTCAATGTGTTCTTCTTGTCTTTAATTGCTTGTTTCTTCAATGTCTTTCCATTCCTTCTACTAGTTTCTTTTGCTCACCATACCCTGGCTACAGAGGAACTGACACAAACAAGTGTTTCTTCTCTTTCTACTTGACTTTACCCTATTTTTGTATCTGTTGGAAAGTGAGTCCAGTTGATGTGATCTCAACCATTTTCTTTTGTCTGTTAAAGTAGAATTCTTTCAGAAACTATACGCAGATCTATGTTTAGTCCCTGAAATTTTAACTATTGTGTGTCTTAGGAGTTAATAATAGTCCTGAATCTTTCCAGAGCTTTATACTTCTTCGATGAGCCAAAAAAGTCTTATGCTATCTCTTAACATTTTCACCAAAGAAAGAAATTAATTGCCTTCTTAAATGTAAAGGTTCTAAGCCTAGAAGTCTTATTCCTTTATGGGTAGTATGGAGGTGAGAAAGTAAAAGAAAGAATAGCCTTCTAATTTTCATATCCACCGATGTATCCTTTTAAAAGTAAGTATAGGCTTTCCTCTAATTAAATAGCTCTTCATCAAACTACCTACAAAAAAAAGAAAAACAACCTAACATCCCCATCTAATCCACCCAAGGACAGTGAGTATTATATCAAATTTCTTATAAAATACTTATTTTATTATTACAATTTTTGGCTTCAGAAAATATATGTGTTTGAACAAAACAGAATCAATAAAAAGTAAATACAACCATTCTCTGACAGTAAAAAATATATACATACATATATATATGTATATATATATATATATATATACACACATATATATATATATCACTGTGACATTATGATGCTAGAACCCAAGGTAAACAAGTGAACATAGAAGAAATTTTAATAATTGTATTTATCAATTTTTACTTTCACTACCTAATTGATATTTTAATATGTTTATATTGCAGATAGTTGTATGAAA
Organism: Miniopterus natalensis; assembly: GCF_054644295.1. Taxonomy (NCBI): domain Eukaryota; kingdom Metazoa; phylum Chordata; class Mammalia; order Chiroptera; family Miniopteridae; genus Miniopterus; species Miniopterus natalensis. The sequence goes on along the minus strand of NC_142082.1, from coordinate 115,311,711 downwards.
GCTTTAAATAGTTATTTTTAAAAGTTAAAGAGACACTCATTGCTTGTTAGTGAGATTATTGTTTTGTAAGTTGCAACAAATTTCCTTCCATGGTCTGTACCTTTAAAAATAATCATTAAACAGTGTTCTGTCGATTCAGTTTGACATGGTTCCCCATGGGCTTCAGGGTGTGACATCTCCTTTACCAGTTCAATACTTAAACTCCTGGAACATTAGTTTTGTGTGCTGAAGGATAAGAGAATTTGTGGCTGGAGGATATTTTTTTAATTTTAAACTTGAGATTTCCTGATAACTTGCCTTTCTGGTTTTTGGTGTCAATGATCTAAATTAACAGATCAACTGGGGACAGAAACATGCACTTGTCAGTTCTTCCCCAAAATGAGTCTGAGTCTTAATGCTGATTCCCAAGAACTGCTGCTGCTCGTCCTATTCAAGGCCTCCCCTACTGGGGACCACTGTAGTATGCTGATTGATTCACACATATGGGGCAAAATGACTGCACGGTTGTAAAGTCATGGTGGTACCATATGGTTGGTCAAGTAAATAGACTCCTCTTTGTCATTTAATAAAATAGTTGTAACCCCACAGTGAAAAGAAATAGAGGGTGATAGATACCACACTGTGTTCTTTGACTGTTATATGTAGTAGTTATGTCATTACTTAAAGAACAAACTTAAAAGACAACGATCATGAGAGTTTATGGTTAATGGTTCTCTAGCACAGATTAATTAAAGAAAAAACAACTAGGAAATGAATCTGAAAATACATTGAGACACTAGCCATTTTTAATTCAAAAGTTATATGTACCAATATTCATATATTCCATATCCATATGGAAGGATTATATGACACATGCTTAAAAAGGGCTTTTGCACATTCATGTCAAAATTAAAAGTAAAGAAGACCCATTGGTGCAGTTTGAAAATGAGAGAAATAAGATTATATGGAGCTAGAAAAAGATACATTTTAGATCAAGTTTTAATTTTATCTCTCTGAGACTGGATAAAGTCAAATCCCCGTCACTCCTTTACCAGACTATTATTGGAAGTGGTCTCCCTGCTTCCATTGGGTGCCTGTGTCATCCATTCTCCACCTGGGGGTCTGCACGGTCTTTGTAAAAATGAATTGGGTTCTGCTGCAGCCTTCCTTAAGCTTCCATTGCGATGCAGAGAGAGCTCCACTCTTCTGTGGGCTCCCAGGCTCTACAACATTGTTTCTTGGTCCCACCTCTTTGATCTTACTTCTAACCACTCTTAAAATTGCTTGCTCTAATCCAGATATACTGAATTTATTTCTGTTTCTGCAACTCTCTAAGCTCACTCTTGTTTCTGTGTCTTTGCACCTTTTGTATCCTCTGCATAGATCTTTTCCCTTCTGGATTACGTTTGTCATCCTCCCTAGAGACCAAATCAACAGGGAGACCTTCCCCTAGCAACCCACCTTTAGGTCACCTATGCTAATCAGTTTCTATCACATTATCCCGTTTTATTTTCTTCACAATATTTGTCACTCTTTCATATTTATGTACAGTCTTTCTCCAGCACCTTTTGAAAGTTTTATGAAGTTAGAGATCTTGTCCGTCTTATTCATTACTTTATTCCCTTTGCCTAGAATGCTTGAAACACAGTAAATGCACAATGAATGTTTGTTCAATGATAAATGTAAGTTTCTTTCATTTGGACCCAATGATCTGATTCTACAGGTGGGTCAAATTTCATCATATATGTTTCTTGTGGATTGTGCTTTCAGATTCTGTGATGTCAAAGGGCCTTTTTTTTTTTTTTTTAAATATATCTTTATTGATTTCAGAGAGAGGAAGGGAGAGGGAGAGAGAGAGAGAGAGAGAGAGAGAGAGAAATATCAATGATGAGAGAGTCATTGATCAGCTGCCTCCTGCACGCCCCAGACTGGGGATGGAGCCCACAACCCGGGCATGTGCCCTGACTGGGGAAGAACCTCCATCTCCTGGATCCTAGGTCGATGCTCAACCGCTGAGCCGCGCCCAGCCGAGCTATGTGAAAGGGTCTTCAAGACTTATCTCTGTTTCCTAATCCTGGAATAACACAGGTTTTAAGGTTATCAGGTGGGATGGGATTATTTTCTACAAGAGTGCTACGATTTATAAGATCCTTCTACAATACATTCTGGGATAAATTAAGATATAAATATATTTCAATTAAAAGTAACCCATAGACATATGGATGCCATCCCTGAAGTCCCTCTTCCCACAAGCTATGGATTTTGTATGTGTAAGTTTACATAGACTTCATTTCTAGGGTTTTTAAATCATTTTCTGGCACTTCTTATGTCTGTCTTATTCATTACTTTATTCCTGTTGTCTAGAGTAATTCTTGAAACACAGTAAATGCACAATGAATATTTGCTGAGTGATAAATGTAAGTTTCTTTCATTTGGACCCAATGATCTGATTCTAATGAAAAAAAAAGCAAGACCCTTCAATAAAAAATGAGATATTTGCATAATTCATCTTGTTCAATAGTATATACATACACATATATACATAAACTGGGAATAGTATTCACAATAAAGATAGTTCAATAGAGATTGCTGTTGCATATAAATTTTTGATTAATAATGTATAAGTCAGAATTAGAAATTCTCAAAGAAATCTGTTCTAGTACACATCACACAGGCATAATCCATGGTATAAAACAAAACAAAATAAATAAAAGCTCTCTGAGACAGGAAAAAGGAGATCAGAAATACATGTCTCTTCTTTAAAAGAGAATCAGTTGTAATTTCATGAAATCTATAGTGTAGATCACATAGAACCGAAAGTATATTTAAAAATCAAGTGTAGTACTTTTAGTGTATTCCTTTGTGCAGAAAAAAAACCAAATTAGCTTTTAAACTAAACAATGAGCTTTGGTTAACTGCAAATCAAATTGAAACAAAGGACTCAAGTAAGACTGAATTTCATTATATTCTGTTCGCCATCAAAAGTGACAGATTTTACCATTTTCCTGTCATTGAATGAAAGAAGAAAAAATGTTTCTTATTGTCCCATTGTTTTTTTGTAAAGCCTGTTTCTATCCATCTAAATTATACCTTTATATTTTCATGGAAGTCAACGTTTGAATAGCATGTTTGAATTAATTATGGAACACCATCAAAAAAGAAAAAAAAAAACTGCAAAAAAAATTTTACTTAATTTTAATCTCTTCAGAAATAATTAAACTCAAAATGAACTTTTAAGATTTGAGAATCTTATTATTATTGTTATTCCATTCTCACCTTCTAGGTTTTTTTGTTTGTTTGTTAGTGTTTCTTAAAATCTATACATACCACAGTCGAGACTTGCATTTTTGAACTGGCACTTTCCTTTGTTCAGATGTTAACAGGAATATTAAATAAAAGTGCTTATAATAATTTCGCATTTTAAATACAACATACAATTTTAAGTACAAATTTACTATGCAAATTTGTTGGCATTCACTGAATTAAATAGTCATTGAATTAAGTTGTGGTTGGAGGGAGAAAACAAAACAAAACAAAATCACCTGCATGTAATAATGGATCTATGTCATTTTATAATGTACACTAGTTTACCAACAACTACTAAGATATAATAGCCTCATGTGAGGAATACACAGTCTGTTGGCAGAAAGGAAAGAATTGTATACAATATAATAAGTGCTATGATAGAAGCAATTTTAGGGTTTGTACAAAAAAGGCTTCCTGGAATTTAAATTGAGGTTTTAAAATGATTAAAATTATATAGTTCTCATATCAAAATAACAGAATGTTCAAAGACCTCAGTTGTGAGATATATTTGAAGAGCAAGAAAAATTTCATGTAGCTGAGATACAGTATATGAAGAGGGATTCTTGGGAATTTGTATTTACTGGTGAGAAACTCTTTTGCTCATATCCCTTCTTTCTTAATATCTGGAAATAATTCAATTCTGGTTAAAGTTATATCTTTATCTTCTTAAGTCTCTAACATTTCTTATCTCTCTTCTCAGTCTCAACTTATCTCCTTGTTTCTTATTTCACTAAAAAATAGGAAAAATCAGAAGAGAACTTTTAGATCCCTGTCCCCCACCTCAACCCAAATCACCCAATCTACCAAGCTACATACATGCTCAATCACATATTTGTCTTCTTCTTGTTAAAGTGAAGGGATCATGTGTCTAAGACCAACCCCTCTACTCAGTGTCTGGGTTTCATCCCCTTACAACATAATCTTGGACATCTATTTTGCCACTGGTTTCACTCTTTCTCTTTAGTGTTATGGCAATCCTTTTTTCTCTCTACTCCGATATTCACATCAAAATACAGATACTATGTAATGTCTCCCCCTTCAAAAAAGAACTTCCTCTGACTTCACAATTCATTTCAACTAGTGCTCCATTTCTCTGCTCCCATTTATAGAAACACACACACACAACACAACACACATACACAAAGAGCGGTCTATATACATTATTTAACTTCTTTTCCCACTCTTTTTAAACTCCTTCCAAATAAGCTTTGTTACCCTTACACCATGAATATATTCCTGTCAAAGTCACTAATTGCCTCAAGGTCATGAAATCCAATGGTCTTTTTTATTATTCCAGTTCTTGATAAACTCATATTTTATTTTAGTTGATGTATTTTTTTAATTGCTCTGTAGTTCAGTGCTTTTATGGTAACAGCACTCTGTAGAAAATACAATTGAGAAAATTTAATATTGCAATTGGAGTTGCATTCACAGCAATTGCTAAGATACTCCTATTGTGTGTAAATTCCCAGGTGTTTACATAAAAATCCATCAGAGCAGAATAATGCTCAAGATTTTAAAGATCTGAAAATAAGGTAGTATTTTTCATCATCTCTATAGTTATTAAAACTTCTTATTTTGTATTTCTACTACTTTTAAAAAATATATGTCTATTCATTTCAGAGAGATGAAGGGAGAGGGGGAGAGAGAGAGACAGAAACATCAGTGATGAGAGAGTCATTGATCGGCTGCCTCCTGCACACCCCCTGCTGGGGATCAAGCCTACAATCTGAGCATGTGCCCTGACCAGGAATTGAACCGTGATCATCTGGATCATAGGCCAGTGCTCAACTGCTGAGCCATGCCGGCCAGGCTCTGCTACTTTTAATTGAAATGAAATACATTTAACCGCTTCTTCTTTGTTTTCTTTATTCAATACCAAAAATGTCATCGGTTCCTTTCTCTTCCTCTCTCAGTGAACACTTCTCAGTCTCCTTTTCCAGTTCTTCCTCTTTGTCCAAATTCCAAATCATGGAGTGGCCCAGTACTGAGTCTTCAGCTAGAATCTTTATCTACATGCTATTCCAGAATTCAGGCACTAGGTATCACATTCATTTCTCCAATCAGTCCATGCCACAATCACTTCTCACCTGATCTATCACTTGCACTTGCTCTTTTCACTACACCCCTAAAGGCCTCCTTCTGTTTCAGGATCGCCTACCTCCAGGCACCTTCACTCTGTGCCCAGAATACCCTTACTTAGAGGTTTGGATGTCACTTCTTCCACATCTCAGAACAAAAGTTATCATGTCAGAGAGATCTTGATATAATATATTACCTAAAATAAGCATTCTCTCCCCTTACCCTGCTTTATTTTCTTTCCAACACTTGTCATGACTGATGCAATTATTATTTTTTTTCCTATATTCACTAGAATGCAAGGCATCACAAGAGCCGAGTTTGTTGTTTTCCACTTTATCTCCAGAGTTTAGAACTCCACCTAGAACAGAGTTGCTACTGAAAAAATTCTTATTAAATTATCATACAAGTCACAAAATGGGATGAGAGGGAAAGAAAGCTGATTTAGTTCTCCAAAAGAGGCGGGAATAAGAGGAAACTAAGACTGAGACTGAAACAATCATTTACACACAGCTGGCTTTAGTGCGTTGGAATTCTAATTAAGTATTCAAAAATTCATAGCTCTTTCTTAGAGACCATGTTGGACTTTTATCTTTTTCTTTTGCTAAACTGAGTTTTCTTTCCATTGGCAGGAATGGCAGATGGGGCCTTTCAATTTCTGAAAATAAACATGTTATTGGTGGTAAATTGTTTTAGGTATAAAATGTAACCTCTTGAATACTTACTTCCTTAAATCCCCACCTTTCTCCTCATGCACACACACAGTCCCAGCTCTCTGGCGTACACACAATATAAATGTCTGAAAATGTTCTAGATCACTTGATAACAAGGTTCAAGCACTCATAGTAAATCTCCTGCACTGCTGTCTTCACCAGATAGGCATTGCTTCCTTTGTATTATAACAGTTGCTTAACTTCAGTGTTTTAAAACAAGTCAGATTATTTTAGACTTTACATATAAAAATTAAAATGGGAGTGAGAAAACTCAATATTGAAAACGATGTCCACTTCTATGGACCCAAACAGGGTTACAACTAATATGCAAGGGAGCAAAAGTTCAAAGAAGTGGTGTAAAAAAGATAATTATGTTCTTACTGGAGCCCAAGGCATACTCATACAGTCATGTGCAAAATGAGGATACATTCTGAGAACTTAGTCGTTAGGCAATTTTGTCTTCTGTGAACATCATAGAGTGCATTTACACAAAACTAGATAAGATAACCTATTATTCCTAGGGTACAAACTTGTACAGCTAGTTATCATACTGAATACTATAGGCAATTGTAACACAATAGTATTTGTGTATCTAAACATATTCAACATAGAAAAGGTAAAGTAGGGCGCATGGTGCAGTGTGTAGATGATGTTTTATTGAGTTGTACACTTGAAACATGTATGGTTTTGTGAACCAATGTCACCCCAATAAGTTAAGCAAAAAAATAAAAAGTGCAGTGAAAATATGGTGTAAAAGATTAAAAATGGTACATGTCTATAGTGCACTTACCATGAATGGAGCTGACAGGACAGAAAGTTGCTCTGGGTGAGTCAGTAAGTGACTGATGAGTAAACGCAAAGGCCTAGGACATTAGTGGACACACTGTAGATTTTAAAATCACTGCGCACTTAAGCTACACTAAATTCATAAAACAACACAAGCTTAAATCAAGTGCAAGAGAAAACGGTGCAATCAAGAGACGTGGAAAGCACAAGATGTATGAGGCTGCTGCCATCGTAACGCTGTAACTGTTTTACAGCAAACTCTTTTAATAAATAGAAAGAGTACACTCTAGAATAGTGATAAGTATAGTGCACTAAATTCATAAACTTATAACAACATTGTTTATATTCATTATCAAGAACTATGTAATGTACATAATTGTATGTGCTATAAGATACTTTTATATGACTCTCAGTACAGCAGGTTTGTTTACACCACCCTCACCACAAACATGTAAAGTAGTGAGTAATGCATTATTTTACAACATCATGACAGATATGATGTCACTAGGCAGTAGGAATTTTTAGCTTCAGTATAACCTTATGGGATCACTGTGGTATATGTGATCTGTTGAGAGAAAAGTCATTATGGGGGGCATGGGTATATTTAGGTTTTGGTTAAAAGCTTGACTGCCTGACAGCAATAATTTTTCTACCATCAATCCAAAGAATGAGTTTATACTATATATCTCAAATCTGTTCCAAATGTTTATACTTTGAATTTCAAAACTATCATGAACTCAAAAATCATCCTTGCCCTGGCCAGTGTGGCTCAGTTGGTTGAGCATCATCATTCTATGCAGCAAGAGGTCGCGGGTTCAATTCCTGGTCAGAGCATGAACCCCACCGAAGACATGATCCTCAATAGGGGGCATGCAAGAGGCAGCTCATTGTTGTTTCTCTCTCATCAATGTTTCTCTCTCTCTCCCTCTCTCTTCCTCTCTTGCTAAAATCAGTAAAAACATATTTTTAAAAATTGTTATGAATGTCATCCTGGAAAATTGAGAATAATGGATGGGATGAAGAGACAAATAAATAGAATTGCTCAGGGCATAAATTATCTCGACCAGGGTTGTTTTGACTACCCTCATTGGTTTCTTTTAAAACTATATCACGAGCAGGTGTATGCATTTTTTTTTTTTTTTTAATGAGAAAGACAATCTAACTTTAGTACAGAAAACTTAAACAGAAAAAAATATAAATAAATTCAGCACCATGACATAAACCTTGTTATTGTTTTAGGGTAAATAATTCCCAATTTTTACCATGCATTTTAAAAACACATATAACTTGTCTGGGTCTATGAGTTTTGTTTGTTTGTTTGTTTGTTGTTTGTTTTTTGCTCAGTGATTACCAGAGGGAAAGGAGGGTTGGGGGAGGTAGAAGACGGTAAAGGGGGGATAAATGGTGATGGAAGGAGACTTGACTTGGGGTGGTGAACACACAATACAATATACAGATGATGTATTAGAGAATTAATTGTATACCTGAAAAATATAATTTTATTGACCAATGTCACCCCAATAAATTCAATAGAAAGTAAAAATAATAAAAACATATATAACTTATGTTTCCTCTTATCATGCTAATGTCAGAATAACACATCCAAATGCCTTTCTCTGGATTACCCTTGCTTGCCCATTTTAGGACCTCATGTCTCCTCAAATTACTCCCCATCTTGTTTTCTTTTCTCCAGGAAATGTCTCAAGTGTATTTATGAAATAGTCTTGCTTCCATTTGGCATCTATCATTTTCTTCCTTACAAGTACTGGCTTGTAATTCTGATACCTTCTGAGACTGCCATGCTACTGTTCTTTCCCCTGGCATGGCTTTGAAGCCTGCTTCAGGCCCTAATAAAGCTGAGATGCTGCCGGGATGTCCTCTACATGCACCTCTCCCAGGAACAATTCCCTTGCACCAATAGTAACTCTGGATGGAGATGTAATGTCCTGGTCATCACCACTGCCCCCACACTCTTCCAAATGTTAGCTTGTGTTCCCAAGGTCTCACCAGATGACCTCAAAAATACTCCTGTACAGAATCTTGGACTCAGGCACAGTTTCTTCAGGATAGAGTAGCTGACATTTCAACTGACTTAGCCTCTCATGTAAATGAATTTTTTACAGATCTAGTATGGTAGTTCTACTATCATGCATCAGATTCTAGTATTTTAACATGCATATGGAATAGGTTCTCAAATTTAGGTCTTTGCTATAGTTATGAGCATATTATATTATCCTGATTGCATTTACTTAACATTACACAATTATCATATTTCATTAGTCTGCATTTGAATGTAATGCTCACAATTTTAATAGCTCAGTATATTTATCTGAGATAGGATTCAGTGCCAAAACAAAGGTGTCTGATCCAAAGGATCCTCTCTCCTGATTTGAAAACATCATTTTGTGTGTATGGTAGGGGAAAGGGGAAATACAATAAAAACTTTGGTTTTACTGTTTTGTAGTGGAATTAAATGATGCAGTAGCACATCAAAAACATGAGCCAGAATCACTTCCCATCTTTACATTAGACTAGAACTTCAGGTTCCAAGTTTCTGACTCGTGACTCTAATATTCCTCGCATGCCTCTCTCTTCAAGTACAATAACATGCTGTTTCAGGAGATCTTGCCTACGACCTCCTTGCAGGGCTTGTTCACTTCAACAAATATTTATTGAACTGCACTAGGCTTCAAGGGCTGAGTTGGATGTTAGGGGTACAAAGGATAAATACCGCATGGGCAGTGCTCTGAGCCACATGGCTCCAGTTTTCTCTGAAAACGACACATCCACCTCCATCCTTCTATCTACCGACTGTCTTGCAGACAAAAAAGAAGAAATCTAATAGAAAAGGAGGGTGAAACCAAAGGGAATCAATTAGGTTTTCCTCAGGGAAGCTCGTGTGAATGGAAACAGGAAAATCAAAAAAGATCAATGGCCTGGCCTAGCGTGGCTCAGCGATTCAGCGTGGACCTAAGATCCAGGCGATCGGGGTTCGATTCCCGGTCAGAGCACAGGCCCGGGTTGCGGGCTCCATCCCCAGTCGGGGGCGTGCAGGAGGCAGCTGATCAATGACTCTCTCATCATGGATGTTTCTCTCTCTCTCTGTCCCTCTCCCTTCCTCTCTCTGAAATCAATAAAGACATATTTTTAAAAAATCAAAAAGATCAACAGCCTAAAGTACACTGCATTTAGATAATTGTATAGATAATTTTAATTTAAGATGCCTTTTTACAACTATTTTATACCAAATCTCGTACCCTTTGGGACAGGAAAGGTACGAGAAGGACCTGGAGGATATTATGCTAAGTGAAATAAGCCAGGCAGAGACAAACATCACATGATCTCGCTTATATGTGGAATCTAAAGAACTTAATAAACTGATGAACAGAATAGATTCAGTGACATGGAAGCATAGATGAAGCTGATGAATGTCAGAGGGATGGAGGAGGGCGGGTGGGTGGAGGGGGAGAGAGTAACCAAAGAATTTATATGCACAACCCAAGGACACAGACAATGGTGGGGAAAGGGACTGGGGAGGGGGGTGGAAAGGGTCTTTGGGGAGAAAAAGAGACATCTGCAATATTTTGAACAAAACTAAAGTTTATAAATAAATAAATAAAATGCACACAATAAATGATTTTATGAAAATAATTTTTTAAACCAATGAAATAAATATCTTTGGCTTAAATTAAGAGCTTTGAACACTGAAAGAGAGTTTCTAGAGCTGTTAATTAACCAGGGGAAGGCATTAAAATCACTGCTGGGAAAGAAGGAAAAAACAAGTGTAATCTGACATTCACAGGGTTTGTCTGCACTCTCACAGAGTGGACACTCTATTAGTCCCCAATTTTTTCCTCTGAAACAGAAGGAATAAGGGTTTACATTTTTAAAACAGATTTCTTATGCCAATAAAGCTTCATATTTTCTTTTCATGTAAGTAAGACTCCTGTTTAAAACAATACAAACCATTTAGTCAGCAAGCAACAATTAGATGTATGTCATTACAATTCTTATATATTCACCACAGCTAGGAGAATTAATTCTTATTAAGATCAGCAAAGTCAAACTAAACAGACAGAGCCTGTCAACCGAACTCCTCAGGGAAATAATATCCACGAGCTAGTGAATGTTATCAGGGATTATCAAAACCATTGTTCAGAAAACATAAACCTGCGGCTTCTTATGTCAGTGGGATTATGAAAAGTATCTGTATTGAAAAGAAAAAAATAATTAGCTTGATGTTTTTTCCAATTTTGCTTCATATACTATAACTGGTATTATCCGTATATTAATGAGCAACCTGAATATTAAAAACCATAGAAGTTTAAAATATATTGGAAAGCAAATGAATAATACAGTTATAAATAATAATTTAATATATTACAGTTGTATTCTCTCACACGATAATATTGGTATATGTGTTCATAAAATATAATGATACAGATGACTTTAGAAATGCACATTTTTAAAACATACATTGTAGAAATAACGCTTAAAAAAACATTTCTATCAGTGCGATAAGCACAGTTTATTCTGACATTTTTTCTTTCTTCTGGGGAAAATAGTTCAGTTATAGAAATCAGGAACTATAGTTTTGTATCTAATATATTGGGAGGCTATGAGGAATATTAAGATATTTGTGTAGATACAAACACATGCCATTCAAAATTACACTGAGATTCAAGTTGGAAATTAAAGAGAAAGAATGAAGAATATTGTGTGTGCATGTGTATGTGCTTTTGTCTAATGTTTAAATTAGGTTGATTATATTTCAACTTAACACAGTAAATATTTGTGTTAGGTCCCAGAGATAATGGAACCCCAAAACTGCTGTATAGTTTTTAACCTGTAAGTAGCTTGACATATAGTAATGGCATAGGGAGCACAGAATTGGAAACAAAATGGGCATCATACAAGAGATTTTTTTAAAAGGCTTAATTGTTTTTAAGCATAAAATGAATAGCCGTCTGTCAGAAAGTCAGGAAAAGTTTCATGATGAAAGTGATGAAAAATAATTTGCTTATATTTTACTTATATAAGCAAAATGTTAACTTCTATATAATTTGCAGCAAAAAAAACAGGATTGAAAAGCATAATATGATTGTGTAGAAGCCTTTTCAATATGAGCATCACAAAATATTGTTATTGCAGAGCAGAGAGCATGTTTCCTGGACCTCCATCTCCAGTCACCTATGCCCTGGCAACTTCCCATGGAAAGAGAAGATTTAATCTTAATGATTAGAATCTAAGGCATTATAATTTTTCCTTAGTATGAAAGTTCCCCATGAAGGGAGGGATATTTTAAATTTTATTAAATTTATTGAGTTATATTGATTAATATAATTATATAGATTTCAAGTGTACAATTTTATAATATATCATCTGTATATTGCATTATGTAGATATGACTTTGGGTGCTGGGCAGGGAATTTTAGAGGTTATATGTACTGATATATGCCAAGGTCCTAGAACATTCTCTGGTCTAGAGAATAAAAGTACTTTATAAATGTGTGTTGAATGAAGAGGCCCTAAAAATGGTGGTTATTACATGTTTTTAAGTGGTTGTTTCCATTCACTAGACTGTGTGCTATTTGAAGGTAGGAATGGCTTCTTTGTTGACTTTTATAAACACATAGCTGAACTGGGCTATGTTTAAGGTTTTGTAATGAATGGGTGTCAGAAAAAATATTAATGAACAGCCCTACAATCTGCATGAAAAGGGCAAATGTCTTGGCATTTCAAATAGAATAAATTCAAGTAAACAACATACCAGACATTTAAAGAAAGTCAAATAGGTTTTGACCTTTTCAATTTCATTCATCCTTTGACTCAAAGATGTTATTAGCCCTTAAATTACAATGCAGGTGTAAATGAATTTCAGTTCAACTAGTTATCTTCAGAAGGAAACAAAATGTGTCCTGTGTAAGTTATCTAATTATGTAGTAGAAAATCAGAATTTGTCACAAAGGAGAAGCTGATGATGCCAACATGTTGTTATTCTGATCAGGAAAAGGAACTGAAAATATGATAAATGGCACTTTCATGTGCTTATGTGGGAACACTCCTAAGGAAAAAATCCTGAGCCACACAGAAGGAACATCACATGAGCCTCTGCAAGAGGAAGCAAAGGATTTTGAATAATTTCTTTTCCCAGATTTGTAGCAAAGATGTCTCTGGAAATCTGACCTTTAACAGATGACTATATACTTCAAACACTCCCTCTCCCCTCTTATTTTTTTTATTCTTTTAAAATTTTTTTTTTACTTTCTTCCTAAGTTATGTTCCAAATGGGAAAAGTAATTTCCATTACATTATGAACAGGTCATCGCTTCCCTTACTGCATTTTCTCAGGGTCAACAATCATGGGCAGTAATGGACGTCTACTACAGTTGAGGTGGTAGAAGAGTCTGGTCAAATAGAAATAAAAACCTACTAAAAATGAATGCCAGGAGTTTTAGTCTCATTGATGGCTCTGTTAATCAGATATAATGTGTTAGAAATCTATAAAAAGCATAAATCAGATTTCTCCACTAATAGAAACTTTCTAAAACATCCCCTTTAGCAAATTATTTGCTAAGAAGTGGCCCAGATGGTATGTGCCACATCGTTAAAAAGAGAATGTTTCTGTCACCAAGTAATTTTTTACACTAAAAGAGATGACATCCTTAGGCAACACCCTTTAAACATATTTTGATTTCTTCCTTGTGAATTCTCATACACTTGGGGTGTGTGCAAAACTCTTGCTTTATTATATATGTGTACCCAATTGATGGGCTATGTTTGGCCTTTCTAATCTTCTGCCTATCTAAATACCTAAGTAACATTTAGAAGGAAATTGAGTTACTGTGAAACAAAATGTTTAATTAAGCAAAGAATAATCTAATTCTGGAAACTAAATATATACAAGAATCATCATAATCTAAATGCTAATAAATAATGCTTTTATGTCACTAAGTAGAATTGAAAACCTCAGAATCTATGTATTTAGCTTCTTGTGAACATGTGATAAGTAATTTAAAGGGTATTTATATATTGCTTATTCAAAGTACTATTAGATTTACCCAGCTCATAGAGACTGCAAAATTCTAATTTCCACTTTGGTAAGATTTATAATAGCACTCTTTTGCATTTCTATAGAAACGTATAGTTGACAATAATTGTATTTATGCAATCCCAAAACAACCTTCTAACAAAGGCAAATATTAGATGTTGAAAGTGTTTAAATTCAAATCAAAGCTCAAAGCATTTAAGTGACCTGCTAAAGCTTGCCAGTTCAGCAAGGTAGTCCTACTTCTCTGATTATTTGTGGAAGTAATTTTAAAATCCCACATTTATTTAACAAATCAATATAAGCACAATAGGCACTGGGTTTTGTTGTTGCCTCACAAAGAGCTCACAAAATGGCCCAAGAAGTTTCTTCTCAAATAAATTAACATAAGACATATCACCAAGTGTTTCAAGTGTGGTCAGATTTGGAAGGGAAAGCAGTAAAGCAGAGTATTGGAGTGCAAAGGATCTGAGTCCAGTGCATCTTAGTTCAACCCTGACTGGGCTACTGACCATGTATAGCATGGGGCAAAGTAGGTTTACAGTTGTTGTATGGAAAACAATACAATAATTAATAAACAACGATACGGTACAAGAATTTGTGTTTTGTGTACTCACAACTGTAAACCTAATTTTGCCCCACCCTGTAATTATGTTCTTGGACTTTTTTCTCTTTATTCTTCAGGGTTGTTACGTTTTTTTAAATATATAAACATGGGAAAAATTACACTCACCTTAGAAAGCTGTTGTGTGGATGAAGTAAAATAGGTACAAAGTTTAGAAGAGTGCCTACCTATCTGATATACAGAATAAAGGGTGGTCCCTGCCTATCTGGTATTGAGTCAGTGAATGTAAGTATGTACGTATTTAATTATGCAAAGAGGAAAGCAAAAGAAATAGTTGGATAGGCTGGATAATAGGAAATAATGAGGTTCACAGGTGAGAGGTGAGAATTTTTGAATGGCAATGAGGTATTCACTAATGTAGAACATCTATGACTGGCCCCTGTGGGATGCTATTTGATGTTATGTGGAGAAACACTCTCTGCTCCTACACAGAAATAAATACATGATGTTATCTACATGTTAAATGGAAAAGATCTAGCAAACTGTAAGAAAAAAAAGCAAAACCCAAAACAGTTGCGATCCTCAGCAATGGAGTAAGGACTCAGCAATGCAGGTAGTGACAGAAATCCGGTTATTCTGTCCTACTTTTTTAAATCTAGATTTACTCCTTTGTATCATATGTGGTGTAACTGATACCACTGCAAATAACTTAGTTGTGAATAACTGGAAAGGAGCAAAGGGAAGGCCACATGTGACAGGCATGCCATTTGTGCAGCTTTGCCAAGAAGTTGTAGTTTAAGACTCCCCAGGTTTATTCCCTGTAGGTCTCTGGGGGAAGGGACTGGATGGGAAGAACAGACTCATGCCCAGGAAAGCCTGGGCGAAACAGGGAAGGTACTTGTCTACCAGTCACACCTGGGCACGGGTCATTGCCAGAGTAGGCGTGGCCACTGCAAGCCCTGGAAGATCTGGAATATTTAACCCCTAAACGGAGGAGCTCCCTCTCTTGCTCTCCTGTGCTCTCAGTTCCTCTTGGTTGACTCCTGGCTTGTGGGGCTCGCAGGCCCCTGCATTCGCCACAGGGCTCCGAGTGTATGGGCCCCACAAGATGGGCTAATGGGCGGCAACCAGCCTGATGCTGCACTGAGCCTGACTCCACCATGGAAAGGAAACTCAACGCTGGCTTTGCTGTCAGCTCTACTGAATTCCCAGCTGCACTTCTTCCAGGACTGGATTAAGGGAAATGAGACTTTGGAAACCCAGGGATGTTATTCCACACAAATAAAAGTCACTCATCCTCCCCTGCGAGTGTCAGGAATTTCTTCTCCTTGAGTTATTGTAAGGACACCACCCCCAGCACTCAGTGGGGAAGAGAGCACCCCACTTCCGCCAATAACATAACTGTAGGAATTTTGCACAACCAATGCCCTTGCTGTTCAATGTGAATAAGATAGGTTTTAGAAAAGAAGGTGATATTTTGCAAGAAACCATTTTTTCTATAAGCCACTTATATGCCAGAATGTTTTCAAAGAACTATGATAAAGTTTCAGTGCTTATTCCACGAGCGACTAAGAGTCTGGAAGCAACACAGGTGGTTGCTACTCAGCATGTTTAAAGCAAAAGCAATATTGTAGGCTGGCAGACACTTTGATGTTAATGGCACATTAGATTACTCCTCAGACCTTTATTACAAGGACTCCAAAGGTGCTGCCTTTGATAGGTGACAGGCTTGCTGTGTTTCAGTGAGTGGAACCTTTAATCTCCCTCTGAGTTGTTAGGCTTCACTACGGCCCGGATGATTTATTGGTGAATTCTAGGGCATTTTCTTTCTGCTAAGCCTGAAGAGAAGGGTGAGTTAAAGTGTCCTTAATAATAACAGAGCAGAAAAAAAGCAATTTTATTTATTTTATAGTTTGTTCTTTTTATTATGATTAGAAATTTTCTTTCTAAATGTGTAGAGTATGAGCATCTAATGAGATTATAATTTTTGTTTACTGGAATAACGATTTATTCCCTTTGAGCTATATAATCTTTCATGAATTTTTCCTGTAAAATAGAACTCAGTAAGTGTATGTATAAATTATATTTCTAGCATTTCTTACTATTAAAATCAGTTAAACAACAACTCAACTATGTGTTTTTTATTCCATTATGGTTTCAACAAATTTTTAATTTATTTTCTAATATATATGTTTATGAAATATGTATCTTGTAATTGATTAAGTGCTTTTATCTGAAATGACATTCTACTTGCACTATTATCATTTGATAATAATTATTTATTTTCTGTATTCAAAAATAATTCCCGTTATTATAATAACAATAGTAATAACAATAAAAAGGCATAAAATTGTGCTAAGATGAAAACTTACTTAGTACATACAATTCAGTTGCAAAAGCAATCTGATTTGGTTTAAAAAAAATATGCATGCATTTGTCTAATGATATATCTAAAGAACATCCAAAGAAAATACATTTAAACTGAATTATTTCAAATTGAAAGTAATATAACCTCATCTTACACCAATACAGGACCAGCATTAGGGGGAAAACATTACAAGCAAAGAAAACTAAAGGTCTGAATTGATTTTCACAAAATGATAGGCGACCCAAGATGGATAGGCTCGGTGCTTTAAGGGCGTCATTCGGATGCTGGCTGAAGAACGCCTGCGGCCTAAGGCTGCGCTTTGCATGCACGCTGGAGAGGAACTCCCCATCAAGTATGAATCAGTCTGCTGAGTCAGCAGGCTGTTGTGGTTTAAGTATCCTTCTAAATGCAAAATAGGTACCAATCTGTGTCTGGTAAACAGTATATGCAAGCATAAGTCCCAGTTCACACTGACAGCTCTTGGGTACATGGTCAGAATTCTCGGCGACTCGACTCATACATCAGTGCAGAGCTCTTGGCCGACACTAGTTGTCCTCTTTACTTAATGCCTTCTCTTTCTCCCTTCACATTAGTAACTTGAGTTTTGTCTCCCCTTATTTACCTCTAATTCATTCCTAAACCCCATGTTAATTTGTATTTTTCCCACACTCCTCCACTGAAACTGCTATTCCCAAGGTCACCAATCACCTCATTTTTGCTAAAGCCACTGAACACTTCCCAGGTTCTCCCCGCCACACACTCCACATTAACTAGTATGGCATTTGAAATTCTTGCCTCCTCCCACCTTCATGAAATATTGTTTTCTCTGAACTTATTACTTTTCTCTTAGTTTTTTGGTTTGTTTATTTGAGCTGTCTTTATTCCCTTCTGCCTTTCCTAAATGCTGATATTTTCCAAAGACCTGTCCTTTGTTATTTTCTATTTAAATTTTTATTTTATTTTCCATTGCTGAGATATTTTATCTACTTCCATAGGTTTATTTATATGCGGATAATTCTCAGGGCAGCTCTTTCTAATGAATTCCAGTTCAGCTGCATAATGAATATTCTTTCAATCCTAGTTGCCCAAATTCATCCACTTCTCTTCTTCCATGACACAATCTCTGTTCAGGCCACATCATTTATTTCCTTAATAACTCTTAATATTTAACTGACATCTCTGTTCTAAAGTTGTCTCCTCACAATCCATCCACAGAAAAGAGAAAGATCCACCCTCCCCCACCAAAAAACAAATATATTCACTTCACTCGTTTAATAAACCTAAAACTCTCCAGTGACTTCTTCCTTTATACAGGTAACAACACAAATTTCATACTAAGGCTTTATACCAAGTTTCTTTTGTAATATTTCCTCTCCTCCTACCAACTTCTCCAGCCTCATCTTTCCTTTTGCCATCCTGTCCCCAGCCTCTGACACCTAGCTGTATGCTTTTGTCACACTGACTTTTGTGTATATTTATCAATATGGTTTGCTGTCTTTTATTTCTGAATGTTTGGATATGCAATCTGAAATGCCACATCATTTTACTTGGTTATGTTCTACATAGTGTTTGTTTTTTCATTTGATATAAGTTTAGAAGGCACTCCTCTTGGAAATCTTCCCTTAATCTTGTAGACTAGATTAATCACCTTATTGTGAATCTCACAGTAGCTTATACTTACTTCTAAGTAAGTATTTGCCTCTTTCCCTAAAGTGTGACTCTGAAGGCTGGTGCTGGGTCATATTTATTGTAATTTTTCTTACAGGGCCTTGAATAAGATTGCTGTTAAATAAATATTTGTGATGTGAGTTAAAAACCACCACCACTAACTACTACTACAGAAACCTGAGTCCAGGCTGTGTAACAAAAAGTCATAATATATTAAGATATAGTCTTGGACTGATGTAGTATTGTCACAGTTCTAGATAAAAGTTGATCTTGTCTTTGCAACAGACTGAAAGATCTAATTTATGGCCATTCAAGATGTAAGTACAGATGTGGTGCTGACACCACAGAAATGTATGCTTTCAATGCCTATGTACAATAAAAGAAAGAAATACAAGAAAATACAAATAATAATAAAGGGTTCAGTCTCACCTAACAGTCTAAATGTAGGGAGTTTTCAGGATTGGTTGAAAGACCTGATTCAAAGACCTGAATTCCTTCATGCTCTCAAGCCTCCTACTAGGCAAACTGATGTGGCCCTCTGACTACTTAAGGTTGGCGAGACATCTATAGCAGTTCCACAAAGGGGATTTCAGCATCTCTGTGTCTATTTTAGGAAAAAGAAATCTCAACGACAATCTCATCCCAGCAGGTTTCCACTCATACTTTGTAGGCCAAAATTAGGTCCCAGTTCTATTTCTAAATCCCTAGCAAGGTAGATGGGGTTACAAAGATAGCCTAAATTAATAATGAGGAAGGAGAAATATATGTCAAGGAGTCAACCACTATGAGCAACACAAAACCAAAGATCAACAAAGTTACCACCATTTTCATTCCAGAATCAGCGCTGTATGTAGGATGCTCCTTTATTATACAAATATTTAAGCAGCATAGATGGAAACGGGTAGCTGAGGGCTCTTACACAGCCAGTTAAAATATTATAATTGTAGTCAGAGTTACTGACTAAGTGATTCAAGAATCATTTCAAGTTCAACTTGAAAGAAAATAAAGGTTAACTGCTAGAGAATACAAAATTGAACACTTTAATATGAGTAAAAAATTTTACAGCCATGATTCTAAGAAGCAATCATTCATTGTAATTATTGTGGTAAATTATTGTTAGAGAAGGTTTCAAAGAACCTTGGCTGAATTTGTAGAGCTAGGATAAGATTTATCTTAAATAAGATAAGTATGTTGAATTTCTCTTTAGCATAGTCTTTTTCTTTAAGTATATAACCTGACAGAAACAGTAGAACTAGTGTGAATATATAGTTTATTATAAACATGATAAGGATATAGAAAATACAAACCATACACACACACACACACACACACACACGAACAAAATGACAACTTATCTTTTAATAAAACTGTGGATAAAAGTTCTAGACGTAAATGACCAACTTTTAGTCTGTTTCCCAGTTCCGTCACTAACTAGCAATGTGATCTTCCTAACTAATTCTAGGTTTTCCTAGCAATAAAATTGTGACAATAAATAATTTCCAGTTCTTAGGACTGTTGTGAGGTTAAGGTGAAAATGCAGGTAAAATACTTAACATAGTGCCTAGCACATTGAAAATACTATAAATTTTATCTATAGTAATAAAATTAAACATAAAATAATATTATAAGTAATAATATTTTAAATAACAATAATAATATTGCAAATTTTATTAGTATTTACAATATTAAGCCAGGGTAAAATAAGCAATACTATTTATTTTTCTTACAACTTTTTATACAATTATTGATTAAAACTTTTATTTTAAATCAGGCCTTATAAGCAGACCAAAACCCCTGCTACAACAGGTTCATTTTCTTCCCCTTAGTTATATCTCTGTGGAAATTAAAGAGGTAACATCATGCAGAAGGCTATATGTATATTAGGAGAAATCTTGATTTAAGTTTTCTAAGGTTCACAATCCATTTATAATAAAATAAAATTTCATGAAGATATAAATCAGGAGATACGACATTAGAGAAGATAGAAAACAAGGTACATATAAGAACACATTGGAAAGTGACACCATAAAATTAAGTATTAAAGAGAAAACCATAAGTCCAAAATGGCTCCACTTGTGTTAAAGCACATGATACCAAACTTAGATTTAATAATTTACTTATTTGCTGTTTCAGCCTCTCCCAGAAATATAATCTTAATAAACTATTTGGGAATTTTCTGGTCAACACCAATGAGGTCATCTGTGACATGGACCCTGCTTTTATGCCATAGAAAGAAGTAATCTGCATGATTTAAAAAAACAAAACAAAAAACTTGGTTGTTCCCTTTTCCCCAATAGATGTCCTGATCTAAAAAGAATTCTTTCTTTTCTTTTGTTAATAGAGCCCTTGCCTTACCCTTCTTCCTACAATATCTTTCTATTTTGTACAACTTCTCTGAGCACCCTTCTGCTAGTGAAATGGGATATTGCCTGAATCACGAATTGCATAATAAAGCCAATTAAATCTTCAAATTTACTTGATTGAATTTTGTTTTTTAATAACTGTAACGGTTAATCCATAAATAAGTTGTCCTGAGGACAAGGCATGTGTATTTCCATGTTTATAAGGCAAGCCTACTTTGCAACATTAAATTTTTACAACATATAGGTGGTCCTTAATAATTTTTTATCTTATGCCAAGGAATAATATTTCTGTCACTTTTCATTTCCTATACATGAAAATTTGCTCCATAGTTTACTATTTTCTTCCTCTGTATTCTGTGAGCGTGGCATCTTTATTACGTGAGTTTAAAAGATGCATTTTGTGGTTGTAGAGTCATTTGAAATATAAAGAATTATTTTGCAAAATTGAGGTTGTTTTTAGTTACCATTTATTACAAAATCAGTACTTAGGCAATAATAATATATGACTGACATGCAGTTTAGTCATTTCTTTTTACCTTTTAAAAAGTTATGTAAACCCATAGTAAAATTAGAAAGTTATTATTAAAATACTTTAGTGGCTTTTCCTCTCCAATAGTGTCCCAATTAAGGGCTCTGCAAGTCCTAAATATTAGAGCTGGCAGAGCTAATCTTCTGCCAGTACATTGGATGGTCAAGTAATACAAAAGTTTGAACATGTACATGATTCGATGAGCTGTGTGCAAAGAATGGTCTATGATTGAAAGAATTTAATTGTCTTGAATGTTACCTTGTTCTATTTTATACATTTTCATAGTTTTCTTATTTATTATACTACAGTACTTGATGGTTTGTTTTTTTATTACAGTCTTCAAGTTTACCAAAGCATAAAAAAAAAGTGTGACTGTGAGCACATGCACCCTACCCTGTTATTGAGTTTATTTGTATTCAGCTTGCACGGTTTCAGGGTGAGCAGGTACAAAGCTGTTGCTGAAGGGGCAGCGCTTATGTGCTGGAAAACCTGCACTGCACAGATATAAATTTGTAGAAAGTAGTTCTAAATTTGTATTGTATGCCGTCTTCAAATTCTTAAGCCTTTTTACTCAATAATCAATATTCCACCCAGCACAATAATAAAACATAGAATTATTTATGGTAACAATTAAGGTGTACTTTTCAGTCACAAGAGGAATGAAAAAGTTGCCGGAGAGGTGACGTGATTTAATGAAAAGGCTATTGAACAAGCCGCTGAGGCTCTCAAATGAGATCATAAATGTGAAAGCTTCTGAAAAAGGTAAAGTATTATGCAAACACAGTATTAATATTAAGAATCTGAAATGTTCAATTCTAGCAGACTTCATGTGTTCTGGGGTTAGCAGAATAACATTAAAAATTGTTCTCGCAAACGGAAATCTATGGTACCATGGGAACCTCTAAGACCCACATTTCAACTTCCAACTTGGAATTTATTGCTTTTGTGTTGTAATCTTAAAGGTTGACCCTTAACATCCTTTCTACACACAATCTTTTAACTTTGTTTTTACAGAGTGGTATTCTGCTGATGTTCTTGTCTTTTTTCCTTCAGGAAATGTTCCTCAGCAACTGCATTATTAAAACTGGACATGTTCCAAAAGAGTTGTCTGAAACCATGGCAAATTTTTATTTAATCTCAGTGGAGCAACTGCAAGGTAATTGTCCCAAAGTCATCACTTTCTGGATGTTTCAATAAATCTGTCTTGGATAACATGAAAATTTGCTTTCATGAAAGCCTGTGACGAAAGGAGCATGAATACATTTGCTGTAAATGCTGTAAAATGCCAAATGACACAGAAATTCCAGAGAGCCATTGAAAAACTTAAGAAGTTAACTCAAGAAGGCTTATACCTCTTTTTTTTACATTCTGATGTAAAAAAGAAGCATACATTTTTCCACATTTATTTATCATCTATCATTGACACGGACTCGTGAATTTTTATTTTGTTCAACACCTTATCATTCATTACGGTGCTTAATTGTTTTAGACCTCACATTTTCCCAGCCTGGGTCGGGAGTAGGACAGAGCTGCCCTGCCCAAGTGGAAAAGCAGCCACAATCAGCAATGAGGGCTTCAGGGCTAATTGATCCTGGGCTGTCCCAGATCTTAGACCTGCTTGACTGCTGTATGTGGGAAAGGACGTTATAGAGTGTCACCCAAAGGCCAAGAAAATCGCCTCCAGCCCTAACTACAGGCGTTTAAGGACACGCCAAAGCAGTCTGAGCAACAGTGCTAAAAAGCCTTTTGCTTCAGTTGAATTGTCTGGCGTGGTCCCACCAAGCCACTCTTCCTGAGCCTCACCTGAACCTGCTTGACTAGCCCAGCCCTCAACAACACCCAAGATTAAGGGAGAGATCATATTTGTTATCTATAGTGGCCTCCCAATATCTCAGAAGTTATTCCACTGCCCACCCCCTTTTTACTATCCCATCAAATCACCCTGGGTGAAAAGGGTAAAGGGATTGAGAAGTACAGAATTGGTAGTTACAAAAATAGTCAGGGGGGTGTAAAGTACTGCATGGGAAATATAATCAGTAATATTGTATTAACTATGTATGGTGCCTGTTGGGTACCGGAAATATCAGGGGGAACACTTTGTAAACTAACCACTGTACTGTATACCTGAAACTCTCACAAAATAATATTGAATGTAAACTGTAATTTTAAAGAATTTTTTTAAAAATCAGCCAGGTGTCCCCCTTGGTATGGGCCTCTGTCAGGGAAGAACATTTAAGGGTCACTTAATGAAATGTGTGTTTTCCCAGGGCCTCAGCAGCCAAAACCCCAAGCTCCTCTTCATGCTGTGAACAGACCAAAATTGGTCAGAGCGATGTAATACCACCTAGTCCAACTCAAGAGAACGCATGGCAAAAACTCTCTAGTTGCAGGTGCCTTTGAGATTCATACAAAGAAACACAGCCCTCCCTTTTCGCACGCTGGCCACAGAGCTGATTTGCCAAACACTGATGCTGCTTCAGGATCAGTCTTTCACTTGAAATTGCATCCTTTCTCATGTTTAAATGACCAAGCGACACACTGATAGTTCTCTCAGATGCCCAAATGTTTTGTCCCCATGTGAATAAGCATGGCGCTTTCACAAGTATCCATTTCGCTATGTCTCCCACTGAATGTTCAATTCTCATCCTGTAGTTTTGTGTATCTGGACACTTGACTAGAAGTTTCAATAGCCTTTACTGATTTGGTTTTCAGGGACAGTACTTTACAATGACATATTAGGGTATTTTGAGGAATGTAGAAAGGATAAAAGAGGACAAAAAGTGGGGATAGGAGGCTGCTGAAAAACTAGCTGTGCCACCCAGCCCCTCTCTATACGGCCCCTCAGCAATGGCTCGTTAGAGGCATTAACCCCCACTTGCCACCTCCACACATACACACACACATCCCATCTTCTTAAGGGCTCTCCTGGACCCTTAGAAGAACCAGCAATGCAGAGGGATGGAAACTGGATCTAACTGCTATAGGAGCCCAGGAGGCTGCTTGGATATTTTGCCTCATAAAACAGATGAACAACAATGGTGACCCAAGTGGTAATATTAGCAAAGTGACTCTCAATCACCCTCCTCTTGATAATGGGTTGAAAATAGGGGCCCCTAACCTCAAATGTCTAATGGGAGTCAAACACTACAGAACCTTGCCCTGGCTCTCCAAACATACAATAAGTACGCCTGGCTACAGTTTTTCCTGGTTGAGAGGTTAGGAGGAGGCAGATGGCTATCCTTCTGACTCCAATTATCACTTCCTCTGGGTTACTGATTCACTTTTCTCATTCAAAATTAGCTCTTCCCCAGTGAAGTCTGCCACTTGTAAGTTTGGAGAGATTGTAGAAAGTTCTACAAATGGTTAAGCAGTGGTATTAGAATATCTTGTGATGGTTCCCTGGGGTAGACACACCCTAAGATGACCTTCAGTGAGTCACATTCTTGTATGATTTCCTCTCCTCGAGTGTGGGCAGAACCTGTGACTTACTAATAGCCAACAGAATATGGCAAACGTGACGGGGTGTCACTCCCACGATTGTATTGTTATGTAAGACTCCCTATTAGCAGACTCAAGCAAAAGACTCCCATGCTGGCTTTGAAGAAATAAGCTGCCATGTGGAGAGAGGACCTGTTCTGGAGAAAACCTCCTGGCAAGAAACTGAGGCAGCAGCGAGTAGGAGCTGAGGGCAGCCCCAAGCTGACAACCAGCAAGAAAATAAGGATCTCAGTCTTACATCCACAAGGAACAGAATTCTGTCAACAACCACCTGGGCCTGAAAGAGAACCTGGACTCCAGAAAGAAATACCACTGAAAAACACCTGTATTGCAGCCTGTTGAGACTCTGAGCAAAAGATCTATGTAAGCTATGCCTGTATCACTGACCCATTGACACTGGGAGATAATGTCTATTGCTTTAGGTATCTAAATTTGTGGTAATTTTTCACAGGACAATAGAAGACTAAGACATCCTCCACGTAGTGAGAAGAGCCAGAAGGAGAAAAGAGGGGCCACGATCTAGCCCAGCCCCTGTGACTTCTGAGTCCAACTCTCTAGGCCCCTGCAGTCTTCAAGGACCCAACCTGATTCTAGCAGGTAGCACTGCTGTTAGAGTTTCGGTTTTTCCCACAAAGACAAAAAAGTCAAAACAAACAAACAAACAAAAAAATGAAAGAAGAGCTTCTGAATACTCAGAAGAGTGGCGCCTTGCATGGGCATGCTCACGTGCACACGCAGCAGTGCACACGCCATCCTTCCTAAACGTTTCCATGTTGCTGCTGTTCACTGATCATTCACCAGGCCTGTTCGCACCACCTAGGCTGGGGAGGAGGGTGACGCCACAGCAGCTGGGCAGGGGGGAGGCACAGGAAACCCTCAAAATGAAAGCTGTTTTACCAGGAGGTAGACAGGAATGAACAGAGGAGAGAATGTCATTGCCATCTTCTGAGAGAGACCTCAGCTCTTCTAGTTCTGGCTCTCCAATAACCAGATGCAAGTTAAACTATAACAGAGAAATTTCAGATTATTGCTCTCCAAAGGGATCTAAGTCTGAGGACTCTCACCATCTATTCATTTAATCAACATTTAATGAGCTTCTACTCCTTGCGGACACTGCTGATGGATATGAAGTCCAAACACAGGGAGCTTTGAGTCCAATTGGGGATTCAGAGGAGGAAACAGCTATTAAAATACATGAGAAGAAAAGTGCAGGTGCTCTCTGAGCACAAAAGAGAGACACCTCACTATTCCAAGATGGTCCCCACCAGTAATGACGCCTGAACTGAGATGAGAAGGGAGCTGATGCCACAGAGGGTATACGTACCGACGCCAAGAGGCGAGTTTGAGGAGCGGAGGGCTGAAGCATGGAGTTCGCAGGTGAGTCATTATAATGTTTCAGCATTTATCCAGCAGGTACCGGGTGGTGCTGCTGTGCTAAATAGGTGGTTTATATCATCTCACTTGATCCTCAAAGCATCCTTCAGATGAAGCAACTGAGGCACAGCGAGGTTAAGTGTCTTATCAACGGTCCTACCACTGTCAGTGCTGCAGCCAGGAATTAACGGCCGGCTGACCGGCTCCAGGGCCCACTCTCTTAACACCTGCTTCCTGAATAAACCACGTAGTGTGGCTTCAGGCCTCTAGCCTTCACCAACAGAGCCATCAATCCAACCCAAATGTCCAAATCCACCCTGGAAGGTGTCTGACCTCAGAATCCCTGAGTGCTTGCCAACAACTGGGGCCCAGGCGGACCTCTCCCAGTTACCGGGTCCCTTGTTAGCAAACCAGGTTTTCACAATGAGGCTTTGCCTCCCTAGGCCTCCTGGAACTAGAACCTTGCCTCTGAATCCAGACCCCTTGCCTTAGACCCCTCGTCTCAGACCCCAGCCCCCACGCTTCGCCTCCTGGTTGGGCCTCCTTCCTATTGTCTCCCTGATTACCCTTAGATCGTTTTTGGGTCCCTGTGCCTCTGTCTTTCTCTGGGGCCCAGTTCTCCTCAGTGTGACCTGACCACAAGCCGTTGCAGAGAGAACATCTTTGCCACATGGAGGTGGCCATGATTTTCCCAAGCCAGAGTCCTGTGGACCACTTTTCCAAGTGTAAAAGCCTTTTTGACCTCACCGTTCTCTGACTCCCGGTGGGTCACAGCCCTCCCTCCTTCCACGTCAGCCGCTAGAGTGAGCCGTCAAACTCTGTTGCTTTGTTACTCAGACTACTTTGAAAAGAGGAGGGATATAAATTCCCTCTTGACTAGACTATATAAAGATGCCTTGCCCTTCCCAACAACAAAAACAAATAAATTAATCAAAGTGATTTTTTTCCTAAGCAAATGAGAAATCTCTTCTTAAAACTAATTCTATAATCCTTGTAGAGTTACCAGAATAAAGAGCTCACTGTGTAGCCAACTTTGAAAACAAAATTTTCTACCACTACATTTATATTTTTATATATGTAAAAATACATAATTTTATATGCACATATGTTTATTTTGCTTTCATATTTGAATGCTATAGTAAAGTGTGCTCTCTAATCATACAGATTTTTAACCTGTACCTGCCACAGATCTTTCTCTCTCCAGGTTTCGGTTAATTCCACCAACCACTCAAGGTTTGGGAGCTCTCCCTTTAGCAGCTGGCACAGCATTGCTTCCTTAGAATAGTGTATGGCCTTCTGGAGGGTCCCAGTCTCAATGCCAGGATGTTTATTTGTTTATTTGCTTACAAAGAAAGCATTGCCTCTTGTCTATAAAATGCTTATAAATGACAAATTGGAATAGAAGCTTTTTTATGAGAATAAAATAACCACTGAGTAAATAATCCCCACAATTTTCTACATTTTTGGATATATTGCTCTTTTTTATCCACCATGATAATGTTTTACATATGATAACTACATACTTAATATCTAGGTATTTATTATAAACATGGTTGGTACAACTTATGAAGACCAATTTAAAAGACAAATAACGCTTAATATTTTACACATCTATCCATCAAATAACGTTTTTCCATTTATGAAGGAGTCAACATTTGACAGTTCTGTCCAGCTGGTCTTTATTTCTTTTCAGTTCTGAATTGCTTGGACATGACTTCAATTCTGAACAATCAATTTCCTGCCAGACTGCTTGCAGCCTAGCATCTCAACCTACTTTCTTTAAGCCACCGGTGATCTAACCTTCGATTTAAAGTATAGTTTTCTCTGTTCCTATATTTTGAGGCTTTCTGCTGCTTTTCATATGTTTGGCTACCACATTCTCAATTACACCCTTCCTGGTTTCAGTAACATCAGTCCTGCCTCCTACAAGCTATGTGTGTACACACACACACACCCACCCACACACACACACACACACACGTATGTTCACTCCATTTCTAAAACCTCTTCATATTCCTCAACTGTCTGTGTGTTCCAAAGGACCTTTGCTATATTTACATCAAAAGTTAACAGTAGATATCGATAGTATTTTTTGTTGTTTGGCATGTAACTTAACATGCACAAACTATAATCTTATTTGATATACTTATTTGTTATAATTGGTTATGGTGTCGTCCCATCCACATATTAGAGACAAAGAGGCTGTAGAGATGGGCAAGCATTTAATGCTCTAGAAAATTCACTCAATTTTTCTTTCCTTGAGTTTCACTAGCATCTCAACACTTTTGTTTTTCCCCTGTGCAAATACATTTTTTGCCAGTTTCTGTTTGCCTGCACCATTTATTTAGCTGCTATCTTTACTCTCAGTGTTTTGCTAGATGTTAGATATTTAATGGTGGGCTCAAGCAGGCTCTGCCATTACTTTCACGAAGTTTAATGTGGAGTGTCAAAGATTGAAATTAATAATTTAATCAACCAAAAGATCCTGCAGCTGCAACTCTTGCAAGTGTAAAATATTGTTTTCAGAGCCTGTAATTGGAAGATTTGGTCTGGTCAAGAAGGACTTCCTTAAAGATACTTTCTGTTACTGAGATTGGAATGGTGAGTAGGAGGTAAGCCTGGGAAGAATACTGAGAGGAACCTGCCAACCAGAGGCTGGCATGAGCTGAGTTCAGTGGTGGGGCAGAGAGGACACCATAAGAAAGATGCCAGTGTTGCTGGCTTCACAAACCATTTTGCACCTTGCAAACTACAATAGCTTTGTCTACGCTACAAGGAACAGAAAGCTATCGAAGAGTGTTAGTGACAAGCAGATGAAGGGAGGCTGCGGCCGAGAGGAAAAAGGAATGCCATGCGCAGGCTTGTTTTTCCTGCGTAAAGGTTTGAATGGATTCCCTACCCTTGGCAATGTCTTTTCCTTCTGGATCTAAAGATAGGAGGCAGTTCTGCTAGTTTAGATTTCCTGTTCTTCCTAAATCAAAGCCTCACATTCTGAGTATCCTTTGCTCGTCGGGCCCCCTCTTCTCCACCTTTAAATCATGTCTGGGGAAACTTTTTTTCTGCCAAGGGCCATTTGGATATTTATAACATCATTCGAGGGCCATACAAAATTATCAACTTAAAAGTTAGCTGTGAAAAAAGCTCCTAGATTTACTGAATTTCGAGTCCGGCCTGTGGTTGCCTTGGCAGGGCCGGGCCAAATGGTTTCAGGGCTGGACGTTCCCCACCCCTGCTTTAAACAGTGCAATTCCCTACAGCTTTTCTCTAGTTGATGTTCTTCAGTGAGATTGTTTTTGCCTGTGAACAATTTGAAGATGGCTACTAAATGTCTCAACTCCAGCATGGTATATTCAATAGCTACAAAGTATACAGCATTGTCTTTGCTCTTTAATGGGCATCTCA
This sequence comes from Miniopterus natalensis, assembly GCF_054644295.1. Lineage (NCBI taxonomy): Eukaryota > Metazoa > Chordata > Mammalia > Chiroptera > Miniopteridae > Miniopterus > Miniopterus natalensis. The sequence continues at coordinate 115,282,033 of NC_142082.1, read as the reverse complement.
AACAGCATATCCAAGGTATGCATACAAAGAGAAAGAAACCCAGCTTCCATCCTTCCTTCCCTCAGGCGGTTGAGCATTCATTTCACAAAGGCCTGCTGAACCCTTTTCCAGGCCATGGGTATTCAAAGAAGAATTAAGCCGAATCCTGAACTTCAAGGGAATAAAATATTCTCTATAATTAGTTATCATATTTCCTGTGCTTAGCTATCACAATCCTGTAGGCTAGTGAGGTTTTTTTGTGTGTGTATAGTTTTGTTGGGAGCCGGTGACGTGTCTGGACATGGTGCACGCCACCTGAGGGTCTGGAGTCAGGGACTCCACCCTCCCCACAATGACCCTTGATGTTGAGAGCCTGCTAGGCATCTGGACATGGTCCACGTAGCCTGAGGGCCTGGAGCCAGGGACTCCATCCTCCCCACAAGTTCCCGTTAGGAGCTGAAATAAAGATAATTACCAAGGTCTGGGCTCACGCAGGAGGCAGGGTGTTTACTCTGAAAGAGTGTTTATGCAGCTTTGAAGGAACTAGTTTGTATCACCCTCACCTCATTACTAGTTGTTTGTTACTCACTATGTAATAAAGGCTTTGAAGCCATTTGGGGCCGCACCTCATTGGAGGGCATAACTTTGTTTGTCTCTTTCATTCCCCTCCTGATCCCATAACTTTGTTTGTCTCTTTCATTCCCCCTGCTGGAACTCAGGTTTGTTTGTCTTTCAGGCTGGTTCCTGACAGATTTTTTTTCACTTTTCCTAAAATGTTTAGTTTCCTGGTGTTAATCTCCACCTCTCTGATGCCTCCCAGTCCCTTCCTGTTTCTTACCCTCAAGGCCATTTCTCTTTCCTGAAGCTATCACTAGCATCCCATTACGTGACATTGCTCTGAGAATCAATACTAAAGACCAAGGCAAGCAGGAAGGAGTTCCACTAGAAACAGGCAGGCAGCTGCCTTGTCGTTCCTGGGGTGACCTGTCCCATTGTCTTTGGCGCTTTGCCATGACACCCACATTGTCGATGCAACGTCAGCACCACACTTACGTCTGTATCTCCACGGCTTACCAGAGTGCCTACAGCGCTGTAGATGCGGGAGGCTGTAGATGAAGCCCAATCACACACGCCCTCATCGGGTGCCATCTCTTTCTCCACACTGGAGATGCATCGTTACTGTATAAATGAATACATTTAGAATAACAGTTTTTGGGGCAGTGCTATGAAACAACTATGAAACTAATTAGTTTATGGTCTTCACTAATGCTCAGTACCTCTTTCTCTCCTCCGTCATTATTGTGTTTACCATAAATCACCTCTTAAATCACAGCAAGAAAGGAATAGGAGGATGCTTCCCTTTTTTTGTTAAGATAAATTTTGAATAAATAGCTTTTATATAATGTTGTTCCAGTAATTTAAAAAATAACTGCAGTGAATTGAGTCCTGTGATAAGAAGAGAGCTCATTCCCCTGAATCTCCCACCTGACATTAGCCCAATATTGAAACATTGGGTCATTCAGAATCAGACATTTCCTACCCGTAGAGGATGTCTGGTCAAAATCATCAAGAGTGAAAAGCTGCTGACTCAAGGACTGTTTCACAATCTCCTATATTCTCAATTCTGTCATGTATTGCCCTCTTCTGTATTCTTGCTTAATTAGTTATCCCTAACTAATGTGTTGGATATCACACATTATTTTAAATAAATTAATAGAATGGTGACTCTAATAATGCTATTTGGAATCTAATGAAGTGGTTCTCTGGGCCTTTTTGCTCCTTTGATGTGTCAGACTGCTTTAAATAATCTAGGTTAATCTTGCTTTCTGTTTCTTTTAGGAAGCATTCCCCATTTACTCAAAACCACAATGCCCTGTCCCATCAGGAACTTTCCAAAGTACTTCAGTTTAGAAAAACTCAAGTTAACCTTCCAGCCAAGGCTTATAGCTATGGCCAGGTTGCGCCTACTGGTTTTCTACAACCAGCGTCTGTTCTGATACTTTGGTTCTAATTTTCAGTCCCCCCTCCAGTCATAGTGATACTTACCTGAGTATCCTTCCATTTTGACTGTACATACTGGGCCCCTCCCCTTCCTCCCCACCTAAAATATCCTTTGCTGGTCTTGCCTTGGAATATCCTCTACTCATTTTTTAAAACTACGCTAAATGACAACTTTTTTTGGAAAAATATTCATTTCTTTATAGGTAGAATAAGCCCCTTATAATTATTTACGTTTGACTTTGTGCTGGCCTCTAGGTCATGAGCCCCGTGAAGACAGCAGCAGTGACTTGTTCGTTGCGGGCATGTCATAGGTGCTCAATAGTTGTGTGCCCACACTTTAAATAATTTGTGGAATGACTCACAGCATTTAGAAGTGAAGAAAAAATAAGTTAGTGAAATTAGAGAACTACTATTTTATGTTTTACACATACACTATCACCTTGATTTTACAAGATTATAAACTGTGGGGTTTTTTTTAATCTTTTTCTTTTTGTGTCTCTTTTGATGTAAAGTTGAGCACATTTTAGATGCTTCACTGAAATAAAACAAACAGATTTTAAAAATCAAAACCCTCTTACTTTGCCTTTCAGAGTGTGTTAGGGATACAGAACAGCATGAGTCAGAGCAGGACATTAGCCTAATTCTAGCACCACTCCATCACCCATGTGAGACAATGAGCTATTGGAAAGCAGGAGAGTGTTGATCTCTGCATATATTAGAACAAATAAAACCTTTTACACCTACACGTTTCAAGCTCTCACCAAGTTATAAAAAGTAATAGAATACAAGATAAAGGCAAATAGAGTAAAATAGAGTAACATGCAAAAAAGAAAACTATTGGACTTTCATTTGTATTATTGACATACCTATAATTTGAAAACTGGGAAACAGTCTTAAAAGTTATTAAATCCATTTTTTACTTAATTTATTTTTCATATTTAAAATGTGAAATCTAAGACATAGCAGAAATTTTATACGCAGTAACTGAGTGGGCTGTATCTCATACTAAAAACTCCTGAAATCAGTATCAAGTTTCAAATAGTAATTAGTATGCTTATTGCCCATACGAATATGGGCTTTGTGTTTGCAGTGTACCAGAGTTTTTGTGCGTGTAAATATTGTTTATTTTTAATTTGTTTTTATCGAGTTTCAGAGAGAGAGGAAGGGAGAGGGAAAGGGGAGAGAGAGAAAAACATTGATGAGAGAGAAACACTGAGTAGCTGCCTCCCACACGCCCCCACTGGGGATGGAGCCTGCAGCCCCAATCGGTGCCTGGGTAGACGCTCAACCACTGAGCCACACTGGTAAGTCGTAAATATTGGTTATTAATGGAACACCTGAATGAATTAAAATACACACACAATACTAAGTGCGTCAGTACAATGTAAATGCTAAAAGGAGGCAGCACTGATTGTTCTCACGGCTGATAAGATAAGCTCACAAAATTTTGACAGCACCCCATGAGGTAGGTACTTTTATTTCTGCAAGTTTTTATTTGAATAAATAAGGTCTGAGTGGGGTGCAGCAAGAAATTATACGAGGGTAGCCTGTTCCCAGAAACCATATTCTTACCACAATGCATGCAAACAAACAGAGAAACAGGCAAAAAGCATCTTTGGGAGCATTGGTTATGCGTTGCTCTACTGAACAGGACTGTTTGCTCACCCAGCCATAGTCTCTATGCACTTAAATTAAGAAAAGTTGCTGGAACTTAACTGCACCATGCCTATCGATCACAGCAGATTTTATCGCGCTCTACCCACATTATAAATTTCATCCAGCTCAATATCTCATCAGAATGACTGCAGTACCAATATGTACACTCTGTTTTAGTAACAATGCATGTTTCACATTGATTCAGATCCTACGGTTCAGCTCTGAGAGTTTTACAGTGCGCGGTGGCAAAATGGTAGAGTCACTTCTGAATGAAAACTGACCATGGCTGTCTTTATACTTTGCTCAGTTCCTAGCACTATAATAAAAATTGCAGGACAAATGACCAATCCTCTGCTTTGAGTAGGTTTTCCATTTGAAAATCACATTTGATGTCAGTTTATATTTTATTTATCACAAATCTTATCAAGATTAATTCTGGAATATTGTTAGGTGAAATTAGCTAAATCCCAGGCCCTGTGTCTTGTAAAACTTTTTTGGCAAAATATTCATGGCTTACTATCCCTTGAATTTAGCTAATTCATACTCTTAATTATTGCATTATAATTTTAGTCCTTCATTCTGCACATTTCAAATGCACATTAGTAAAAGGGACATAATTTTCATATTTTTCTATATCAAGGATATAATTTTATTATGTAATATTATAAGAATAAATTTGTGCTAAATCAACTATGTGCAGGCAACTTTGAATTGTTTTGTAATTTATATATAGGTCACTAAATAGATTCCTTAGTAGCTAATTAAAGGATACTATCTAAAATGGTTTATCTTCAACTGATAGGTTCTATGTATAAATTGATTTTCTATGAGGAGGTTAGATTTCAGATTTTGTTTTTTTTTTAAATCACTGGACATCTATAAATAAATTCAATAGATAGTAAATATCATTTTTAGTTCAACTTTTCTAGGACTACTATTAATATATGCCAAACTACTGAAAAAAAAATTGTTAAACTTCACAGATTATTTCTTTTTTGCTTCTTTCAAATGCAAACTGCCAGCATTTGGAGGATATTGTTAATCTTTTTAAAAAAAATATATAAAATTTATTTATTTCTCAGTCTCCTGTTTATATTACGTAAATTCTATCTAAAGTGAAGCAACTGTAAAAATGCATTATGACCATCAATGACTTTATTATAAAGTAGGGTATAGATAGATTGCTAGAATGTACACTATGGATATAAGATTGCTTTGTCCAAAACTGGATTTTGGCTCTTTTTGGAATCCATTGTAATTTAAGCATTTTATTTTTATAAATTTGCAGTGATCGTATTCAGAACCAAATATGAGTTATAAATTAACTGATAGACTTTTTTCACAACACCTGTATGCAAAGTACTTGCAAATCTATTTTAGGTTAGGACATACATGAAACTTATACATGGAAACAAAAGAAATACAAAGAAATCCATCTCTCAACCCGTTTCCTATTTCCTAGCAAGTTTTTTTGTTTTATTCAGCTACACCTTGAAATACTTAGATATTTTTTGTAATGTAAAGATAAGAGCTTGCCAGAGAGAAAAAGAGCAAAGATCTTTCATATTATTCAGTTATAAATAAATTCAAGCACATAGATGAGTGCTTGGCACAGAGTAGACAATAAAAAAAAATTAATAACTAGTTAGATAGCCACATATATGGACAAAGATGGGGGAGAAAGAGAAGAGAGAGTGATTGATTGATTCATTGGGGGTCTTGAAATTTGAAAGCCTGTTTCTGAATTCTGACTTCATTTGCTGATTTGCAGATTAGGTGATCTTTGGCAACAAGTTAAGAACTATGAGTCTTTGTTTCCTTAGCAGTATAATATCAATTACCTTATGGCAGACCAATTGTTAAATATAACGGATATAATGTTTGTAAAACGCCTTTTAAATTTTAAAGTAAATATAAACGTTTATGCTTATGCACATAAAATATACACCTACATAAATATTCATGCATCCACATGAAATTGCTAAGATGACATCATGGCTACTATATTATTGACTTAACTCAAAAGTTGGCCATGGAATTCCAGAATTTCACACTGTTAAGACAAGCATAGAATTAACGGCACATCCAAATACTTCAATTGAGAAAGGAGAAACCTAAATGGCATCCATGAATTCAATAATTAAAAGAAGCTAATGAAGGTGCTTACCTAGACAAAGTTCTAGGAGACGATTAAAGTGTACAAGAGAAAAAAATGTTATTTTGCAATAAGTGATGATATAACTTGAGGAACAATTTTTAAAATAAAATAATATATTACCCTTGGCCTCTGGGAAATTAAGAGAACGTCAGAGGGTTAATATGCAGGGTATTCCCAAAAATGTATACACACTTTAACAGCTGATAGATCAATTTTGAAAATGAAATGTATATTAATAAATATTGCCTATGTAATTATTCAAAGTGTGTGTGTACATTTTTGGGGGGAACACCATATATATGTTTTTATCACTGTGCACGTTTTCCATCTCTTCTCAAGACCTGTAAAACCTGTCAGTTAGTAACATTTAACTTGGTACCACATACAAAGAACTGGATAATACAGAGAAGAAAAATGCAAAAGAAGAAAATGATCACATAACTTAGACAAAAGACTCTATATTAGAAAGGAGACAAAAAACACATAAATACATGTAGCATGAGACATCTGTTATCTACGGCTTCCTGTTCTACAAATTATGTTTAGGGATTGTGCAGGATGAGAAATTGCTAGGATCCCATTGATGTCCTCTTTTTAAAAATATGAAATAAAAAACAAAAACTTTGTGTCAATGAAGTCCACCATCCATGCATATCCTGTGGTACAAAGTTTGTCGAAGGAAAACAAGAAGATAAGCAATTCTAACATTGCAAAAATCACTACCAAAGAGAGCATTTTTATGATTAGAGGCGCTAATACTGAGAGAAGCATTCACACACTGCAGAAAATGCAACTTTAACTGTCTAGACTGTTCATTGCCTGAGGAAGATTTTCTTCATTCTTGACAGGATGATATAAATAGATTTTTACAGAATTAATTGTTGGAAAACATAGGCTTTCCCTTGGTCAAGATTGATCACCTGTGAAAATGACAGAGTCAATACCTTTGGATTATTCAACTCCACTTTAAAGTACTTAAGGAAAATAAAAATTAATTTCAAAGCAGTGAATCATTATTTTTTCAAGTTCACATTATCAAACTTTTGGATTCTCATTTTTAGATTTTGAAATTCACAGAATAACCAAGATAAATCTCCCTGCAGAAAATTAGCTCTAGATACACACTTGTAAGCTTTTGAAAGATTTAGTGGATTGTATATTTTCTTGCCTGAGACAACAAAGCTCAAATCTTTAGATTCCATTAATACATACCTGACACTTTCTATAAACTCAGTTTTGTTCAGAGCTGACTTGACTGAGGAGACAAATCGAACAACAGTAATGTCAAGAGCTGCCAAACAGGACTGGGCTAGTAGAGGAGAGAGAAGTGTGACATAGCTGAGAAATGCCTGCTGTCTTTAAGTACAACTTCAGCACCTCCAAAACCCAATTTCTAATTATCCAAATTACTGGTTTGCACAAGCAGAAATATTCAGTGTTAAAGCAGAGTAAAAGTAAATCTGAAAAGCATGAGCATACTGAAGCCCGATAGACAAGTCATTATTCAAAAGTTTTATTAACGCTAGAAGAGACAGAGATGCTAGTAAGAGTACATGTTATATTAAATGAAAGCTATTTACAATTTTCTGTGTCTTCGTGTCATAAATAATTGCATTCAACTTTAAAATAACAGTCTGCTACTTTGTTGTGATAATAAACAATATTCGAGGAGTTAAAAGTGTTTTTGAATTCATTTGGTAGCACATAAATATCCTGTCAATTAAAAGCTTTCATTGTATCTGATTTTTCAGGATCTCTCCCAGATTCAGTCGCCTATAGTCATAAGCAATTCAACAGCTGTAAATATATTTGTTTTGTGACAATACTGTCAGGATCCTCAGGTGTAAGTATTGTCTGTTATAAATGATTAAATAATTGAAAGCTTTCTTTTCAGGGTTTAAATATTCTACAGATACATAAAACACAGTATTCTGTTAAGCACTGAAAAGCACTCAATGCAATAAATTATTTTAACACCTCTTAATTCCAGAAAAAAAACAAAAACCCACACTCTCCCTTAAAACAATTTGCTAATATCATTTAAAAATGATAAATATAAATACAAAGTGCCACAACTTTATTTCAAAAGATAAAGCCTTTGCTCACTTGGTAAATTTTGTTTTCCTGTATAGATACAACTTTGGGAAACTGTCCCAAAGAACTATCATTTAACAATTACAAACTTTGACTCATTTTAAATTTATAGCAATGCTACTTGGCTGACCATTTCTACGTCTACTCTATGCTACTAATGGCAAAACAAAAAGAAGTGAAGCAGAGTAGTATACGTACCCATATACATTTTTTAAAAACACCTTCAAAATAACAATCCTATAATAGCACTTACTTTCCTTTTTCTAAAGAAAAGCTGATTTCCTGCTATTCATTCTCCACTGCAAATTAGTTTGCCAGGTACAGGTTAGCATGCTCTTTTTCAATTCCTCCTCCTAAATCCATACTTCCTTTTAACAAAGCTAAGCATTTCTCTGATTCAAAGCTCCCTGGGTAGTAATCTTCTTTGCCCCTGACAGCAGTTTCTTACCCTGTTTCCTCTGCTACATACATCTGCCTTTATTTGGAAAGAGAAGGTAAAACAGAAGAGGTTCTTACCAGAGCCAGGGAAAACAATTCATTCAGCTAGAGCCACCAGTGCTCGGTGCAGCCGGCCAGCAGGAGTGATCCTTGGGCCTCACACAAAAGCGAGATAATTGGCTCTCAGTGAGGAGATGTAAACATCCATCCTGATGGCACTGGGGCTGGGACTGACGCTCCCTCAGCTGCTCTGTGTACTCCGCTGGAGATGATGTCACAACATCAACCGGGTGTACTCTCATTGGCTTCTGTTACCTGGAATCACATCTTAACCCTAAACTGTCAGCTGCAAATTGAAATGCTCATCTCTGACTATATATATATTTCTTTTTGCTGAAAAGGGAGTGAAAGTGATGTTGAGCTACTGGAGGAAAGCAAACTGAAAAGACTGCTCCCAAATATGCTGAGACCATTTTACATAAGTAGTTAATGAGGATCTGTGGGGATTTTATTTCCCAAATATGCTTTTTAAATAACAGTATTTACAAAAGGTTTTCTACAGAATGAAGAGTAAAGGAAAATATTGATGTAATTACAACCTCCAGAATATTAAATTTTCTAATTACTCTTCATTGATTTTACAGAGCTGTCCCATGAGATTAAGAAAGTCAAGTTAAGAAAATTATAATTATAGATAATTATAGAGTTTTCAATCACTTTGGTCAGAGTAGCCATCTGTATTTTTAAAGCTTTTAATACATTTTTTTAAATTGCATTTTACTCTCTGAGTGTTAAATAGTATGGCCACAATTTTGTATCATAAAACTTTAGTTTTGAGATATTAAAAGCATAAAAATCACTAAAATAATAATGTTAAATAGTGTTTTTCACAAATAATAATTTATAAGTCACTGGAACTATAGACAAATCCATTTCAGAAATTGAAGACTACTTTGTAATATAGTTCTGTTTTCTTTGAGCATAAATGGGGAATAATTATCCATCCCTTACCCTCTATCCTGACAAAAGCCCAAGACTTCTCCCCAGGATTAAATTCAATGGGAGAGGAGGAGAAGGGACCAAGCTGGTTGCAGCAGTTTCCTGCCAGAGGGACAAAACTACAATCACCTTGAAATATATCCAAGTTTTCCCCACCAAAAGGAGCTGTCAGCTACATAACTGTGAGGTGCAAAAATTAGCAGAGCTATTCAATGACCAGCTCCTTCTAAATCCAGCCCAGGCATATCCCAGGGCAAGCCCTTTCTAAGCTGTGGAGCTCAGCATGGAAACACTATAGCCACCTGGAGAGAGAAGGAGAGAAATTCACTTTATCCATCCCCACCTTCATGGAAAGGAGGTCAGCAGCAGTGCCCTGTGTGCCCATATGTTAGCTCATGTCTTTCTGAATAATGGATTCAGGGCAAATAGCTGTTATAATCCCTCCACATTTCCAATAACAGAAAAGTATTTTTATTGCATTCCTCAGTGAGAGTTCTAAAAGTTGAAAATATATGAAAAAGACACTTTTCATAGACTGTATGTTAGAAATTTTCCTTCCAAGGTCTGACTTTCATGAACATAGATTTGATTATTTGATTACTGGCAGTAGCAAGTTAGTGTGTGATCTAAGGGCAGGATTTCTAGATTCTAGTTCAAAACATCGAGCCTCTAACTCTCACTGTATCACCTACTATCTGTAAGAACTTTGGAAAATTAATAACTTTCATGTATAGAATGAGAATGCTACCTACAGGAAAAAAAAAGTTGATATAGGGATTAAATGGCATGAGGAAACATATAAAATATGCAAAATAAAAAGTATTATATAAATATAAGATGGTTAACATTTTTGCTATACAAAAGATCAAATGGGTTCATTTTTTTATGTGCCCCAGGCCTGAAACAGTTCTGGCCACCAACACAGGCATCAAGCTCAGGACTGGACATCAGCTTTGCCCCTGGCTGATCCATGAGCAACGCCACCAATCAGGTGTCTCCTGGCCCATTGCCAGGGTGTCAAAGGTGTTCATTTTAAAAGCATTTGGGTGATTTAAAAGGAAGAGTCAATCCAGTGTCTTCAAAGTAATTAAGAGAGAAAGTATCCTAAATTTTTAAAATATCAACAAAAAATGTTGCAAATTAACTTGATTTATAAAACTGTCTGATTCAGTGGTCTTTTTTTTTGAAGTTGTTGCCCCTCTCAGTATTATTTGTAATTTAATCATATTAGTCAAGTGCAAGAATCTAGACTCAAAAAGACTATTTGTCAAAATGTACTTTGGGCAAATGAGAAAGACACTGTTCATTTATTTCTGTCTAAAAACATGGGAGTTTAGATGGAAATGTGTATAAAAAAGATTCATTGCCATGCAAAATGACATGAAATTGAATTACAGATCAGAAAAGATTAATTTGGACAATGAGAATGTCAATTGTATGTTGAGTAGACAAATGATAAAGCTAAGATATTGTAATTGTTAAAAAGATATGTCACAAGAAAAAAATTATTTATAAAATAAAATATGCTCCTCCATGTCATACGTTATATAAAATTTTAATCGTATAAATATTTAATGGTAGAGACTGAGAACTAGCAAAATTAGATTATATTTTGTAGAATGTATGCTGATAGATATACCATTCAGTTAATTTTTTTTTATCCGCACCTGAGGACATTTGTTCCATTGCTTTTCAGAGAGAGTGGAAAGGAGAGAGAGAGAAACGTCAATGTGAGAGAGACATCGCCTGGTTTCCTCCCGCGTGCGCCCCAACCCAGGGCGGGGGATCGAGCCTGCAACCCAGGTCTGTGCCCTTGGCCGGACTCGAACTCAGACCCTTCAGTCCACGGGCTGATGCCCTAACTACTGTGCCAAACCGGCTAGGGCAGTTAACATTTTTTATTGATTTTAGGGAGAGAGAGGAAGGGGGGGGGGAAGAGAGAGAGAGAGAGAGAGAGAATTTGTTGTGTCACTTATGAATTTTTGGTTGATTTTTGTATGTGCCCTGACTGGGAATAGAACCTGCAATCTTGGCGTATCAGGAGGACAGTCTAACCAACTGAACTACCCGGGCCAGGGTCCCATTCAGGTAATTTTTAAGATAAACATAGATTGTCACCTTTCTTACTTTGTTTTCTATTTGGTTGCTACCCTGCCACACAGACACAAGATATGATGAAGATGGAAAGTATGAATATTCTCAGTGCTCTGCCGGCAGAGTGCAGCAAATACCCACATCCTTCACGTGACTCATTAATAAGTTAACACCTTGGTAAAGGACCCTAGTTCTGTGTCAGGAAAACATGTAAATAAGATTTTTTAAGAATATTGATTTTAATGCTTAAGTATTACACAAGTCAAGACTAATCAAAGAATCAATAATATTTTAAGGGAGTTAACTTACAAAATATGAAAACAAATGTTTGAATTGTGTACAAAATAGACAAATTATTAGAATATGATTTAATTCTTGGAGAATGAATAGGAGAGAAGGGAAATATAGTAGAAAAAATTTAAAATAATGCTGGCTTATAATAATAAATGATTCCATACATTTAGTCAATTTTAAATTTTATTAAAATTTATTAGAGAGCTTTTATATATATGCATATGTAATTTGTATTTATAGAATTTATGTTTTAGTTTTAGATAATTACATCTATACACTCAAGAAAGTGTCTGATAAATATAGCATATAATATATAGAGAGAGACAATGTGATTACTCTAGTGTAGTACTTTATACATAACAACAGAAAAACCATATTCCCTTATAGTGGTCAATAATCATCTGAAATTAATGAGTGAAAGTCATAAAGTTTTTAGTAATTTTTTGGTGGATTTCCCTTAGGAAGCAGAGATATTAAAGGTCAGGGCCTTTCACTGGTTTATTTGTAGTGTTTTTTTAGAAAGTCTAATGACACTTGAACCTAAGTCTGCTCATGTATCTGGGTTAAAGCCAAAAATAAGATAGTGAATATGTAATGTGTAATATAACATTGATGAAAAGAGATGAAAATTCTTACTACCATTATAAAATTGTATCAGTAAAAATCCAACCTGATTATATAATAAAAAAATCCTAACTGTAAAAATGTTAAAACATTAAGGGACTGAAAGGGAAAAAATGAAAGGATGGCATCATTTTTTAATATACTATTTATTATAGCCATATAGAAAGTAAAATACATTTGTCATGATTTCTAAAATATCTCTAATTTCATTAAAAGAAAAAATAGCAAACACCATATTTTATAATAAATTTATCAACATTGTCTCATTTTTTACATTCCTACAACTAAAATGGCTTGCAAACACTTGTGAGTTCTGGAGAACAGACAAATATTTTAACTATAACAGCCACATACAAGTCTTTGGGGGGGAAACAACTTCAGGAATTAATCTAGACTTTATTTTGAGTAAATTTATATTAGTGTATGTTTTCTAATAGGAAAAACATGGACTCTATAAGATATTTTTGAGAAATCAAGTAAAAGATGTTTTGTATTTCAATCCAAGTACATATCAATTTTATCACTATATTTACAGACTGTATCTTTCCCAGTAGCTGAAATCATTGCAGAATTTAATTGCCTGACAATTATTTCTATTACATAAATTTTGTGGTTAAACTAATTATTTATATTATATAAACAAATCGCACTAGAGAGTAAATAAACTGGAGAAACCAGCCTCGAATGCCTCCCATCCTACACATTAATAAGTTAGGTTATAGAATTAGGTTAATGCGAACTTCAGGGGAAATGAACATGTCTTTCAGGTGATAATTTAATAGGCAGGAGGTAGGAATTTAAATGGGTTTTAAATTCTTGTGAACATTATTACTTAAGCTGGGGAGTTAGATATATTAGAATATAACATTTTACTGTATCTTGCAGCATCAACAACTCGCCCCATTGTCAAGTTATCCACAAGATGGCAGCTCTGTTTATGTGGCTACTAAGACTCTTAATACACTATTTTAACCTTTTATTATTATTTAAAGAGATATATATGTAAAGTCTATAAGGAACTTACGTGTGTGGATGCTTATATTAGCTAACTTCTCAGTTTAAGAAGAGTAAGTGGTTAGGGTATTTATTAAATCCTGTTGAAAAGCAGAAATTATTTAAATCATTTTAAAATGTTTGGCTTCAAAACTACTAACACAATGCTCAAATGCTTTATCCCTGACTTATTTTAGAGGTCAATTTATTTATAAGAAATGTTTTGTTTTGTTTCATAAAGACCTTTATACTGCTTTTTAAAAAATGCAAACATTGCTCTAAAATAATCAACTGAATCGATGATAAAACACTGGTACAGTAAGAAATATCTCAAAATTATATTTTCCATCTAGTAAATTCCAGGCATAAACAGATCTGATATCTATTTACTGACCTTGCTTGTATTTTTTTTTTTTTATACTTCGTCATGTCGGGATTTTTTTTTTTTATGTCTACCTTTAATCTATTGTGTGACAACTTTGGTATATTATCTCTATTTCTGTTTACTGTGTAGATAAAATTTTGCAAATACTTAGAATTATTAGGTCATATCACCTTTCTTTTCTGAGAATAAATATCCCCAAGATGTTTAACTATGTTTATGTGTCAGTAAATTTTCTCTAGAGAAGGAATAAAGTGACTAACCAAGGGTGAATAAAGGTCTCCCCTCTTGTATGTTACAGAAATATGAATTCTCAGACATGAAGGTAAAAACCTCATGCCATTTTAGTGATTCAGCATGTTGTTTTTAAATGCAAACTGAAAACATTAGCTTATCATGGAAGATACCTTGATTTAATATATACTCTAATTTATTTTACTAGGTTCCCTTTGAACATCATGGTTAATTTGTGTAAGAGACTTAAAGTTCAGTGGGCAAATGCAATTGTTTTTTCACCATGCTCTCTGAACAACTGTATTTCCTGTTCTTAAATTAAACTCTTAATTAAGGGTACTTCACTTGCTTTCTTATATTTGCTTTCTTATATATTTTGATTTGTCCCTGTAGTAAAATTTTCCTTCACTTATGACTTATTTTCTTTCACCTCAGTTTCCTTGCCTCTTGTGTCATGTTAACATAGATTAGATCAGGTCCAGGCCTACTATCCCCATCTTGACAAATATTGAACAACATTAGTCTCATAGAAACTTACAATTGAATTTAGATTTGTTGAGGAACATTTGACCACATCCACCTTATATTTCACAAAAGTGTTATTTATGTAAAACTCACAATGCTCAAAACACTGCTTTACACATATGATGTTTACATATGAAAGAGAAACAGATTACTAATTATTGAATACTATTTGCCATGCTATAACTTTGTAGTAGACTATTCAGATTATTCAGAAAAATTCACATTACCATAAGGAGAATTAGGATTATTATAATAGTAATAGTAAAAGAAATAAATGCATGATCACCATCACTGGTTTGAGTGTTTATTTTGTGCTACGAACCACACTAAACAGTTTACATTATCTAAATTTATTTTTTGTTCTTTTACAACAGGTCTCCAAGACAGGTCAATGTTAAAACTTTCAAAAGAGCTCTTAAATTTACACTATAAGCCAGTATTTTTCAATTATAGCTGCTTATTTTCATCTCAACTGGGAAATGCTAGAATATAGAGTCTTTCTATAGGCTGAATCTTTGTGTGCCATCCACTTCCAATTTATGTGCTAAAATCTAATGCCCTATGTGATGGTATTAGGAGGTAGGGCCTTTGGGATTAGTATTAGAGTCCTTATAATGAGAGAGACTCCAAAGAGTTACCTAGCCTCTTCCACCATGTGAGATTACAATGAAAAAATAGTTGTCTATAAAATGGGAAGTTTGTTCTAACAGACACTAAATCAGCTGGTATCTTGATTTGGACTTTGTAGCCTCCAAAAATATAATAAATACATTTCTGTTGTTTATAAGCTACCTAGATTATGCTAGTGTTGTTATAGCAGCTCAAACTAAGACAGGCCCCAATCAAACCACTTGTATGAGCATCTCTGAGTATTGGGGGTGGGTGGCCCCAGTGTACGTTCCTCCCTAAATGATTGTGTAGCCAGGTTTACAATCACTGCCAAAACCTTTGAATATGTGAGATAAAGGTTATAACGTACTTCATCAGATTTCACTAAAATAAGTAAAAGTATTCTAAAAATCTAAAGTGAAGTATGTGAATGAAGCGGGACATAGTTTGTAGTGAAACATTACTTTGGAAAACGAATAAAGGAAAATCCAGATTACTTTGCATCACCAAGGTAAAGAGATGAACATCACCTACCTGGTCAGTCTAAGGGTGAAAGTGTGATGGAGCCCGATCAGTGGGGGCTGAGAAAGACAGAGGAGTAGAAGCAGGGGAACCATGTCATGAGGAGCCAATTCAGGATTCAGAGACTGCCCAGCACCACTGGGGGCTCCTGCGTGAGTGCTTTGATCTGCTGACGCAGCATCTACAGATTGGGCCACTTACACATAAGCTGGCACAAGCGATTTCCTCTCTTGCCACAAGACAATACTGAGCCTCACTGTAAAGGCCCTATATCAATACTCTCTTTTTCAAAGATCCAGGATGATACAAGCCCACTGACTCAGAGGGTGGCACTAAATGGATGGTAGCTGTGTATAATAGAAAGGACCTAGGTAACTGTATTTGGATGGAGATACATCCTATAAAAACAACCCTAAGGCACAAATAAAAGACTAATTTTGCATAGATCTCCTTGATTCCATAGAATTATATACATAAACCAAGCTGAGATATGCATCATTTTCATTGTACTTGCTCAAATGTATGGCAGAACTCATAGCTTCAGAATTAATTATTAATCATCTTCGGTAAGAAAGCTGGATTATAATACATTTCTGAAGACACAAGTGAGAATACAATTCTTTGTTATAGTTTCTATAATGATGTGCATGAATTTATCTCTGTGTTAATAATTATATAATTGTAATAAAAGTTTTAAATAATTATTTGACAATTAGTAGAAAATTACTTATAGACAGGCTAAAGAATTCTAATTGGTTTAAATGCCTAATTTAGTACTCTACCTGTAACATATATAATCGGTTTCTTTTCCCTTCCACTTGAACTTACTACAATATATACACTTTAACACCAAGTGCCTTATCTTTGTTTCATGATGATCTGTCAGCAGCCATTGTTTTTCTTTGTCTTTAATTTATCTTTATTGATGAAAGCATTACAGATGTCCCCTTTTGTCCCTCTTTGACACCCTCTACCCCAGACCCACCCCCTCCCCAGGCCTTCACCGCACCAGTGTCTGCGCCCCCGGCTTATGCGTCTGTGGTGCCTCCTTCCCCACTTCCCTCTGAGCTGCCCTTGTTTCTCAGTTACTCATTTAAGTATGACATTATTTCAGCCTTTTCCATGGCTTTCTTGTCTTCACCAGCGTAGGACCAGAATAACTCTTTAAACTTGTTCTGTCACACTTCGTTTAATGCGCTCCTTCAGACTCCTGTACGCTTTCACTGTGATGTGGTGCTAGCGACTGTAACAGTCAGTGTACTCCTATAGCCACAGTCAGCACGAGAGAACATGCCTGGTGCTCTTTCTAGTCATTTGCTTTTAATGGTTAAATTACAGCCATTGTTTTGGACACTGTAGAGAGGCAATGTGAATTAATGACCTTTGACCAGGTCATGGATGATCATTGTCTAGGAGATTATTATTCAACTTGATCCATGAACTCACCAAAGGTATAAACCGTATAGAAACGTTTACGCCTTGTCAAGATAAATGACAAGTGGGTGTGGCTTAAGCCTCTATGATATAACTGGCATATTTATCTATCTTTTCTGTCAGTCTACCTTTGAAATTATAAACCTGGAAAACATACTAGCTCTTTCCAGGTTAAATAATAAAAAAGTTACTAACTGGACAGTGAAAATATAGGAGATAACAAAGGGTTGTTTTTTTTCTGCAGGAAATGCTTCCTGCTCCTAGTGCATCTGTTTTTGGCTGTGACAAATAGAATATTAGAACTGCCTGTAGTTTAGAAGGGAGATATCCCCGCTATTTTACCATCCTGAATTGAGAATCAATTAAGAAGATGCTGGAAATAGACACATGACTAAAAATACTGTTTTTTGTTGTTGTTTGTTTTTTATTGATTTTAGAGAGGGGGGAATGGAGGGAGAGAGAAAAAAAGAGAGAGAAAGATAAATGTGAGGAAGATGCATCTATCAGTTGCCTTCTCTACATGCCCCAACCAGGGATCAAACCCACAACCTAGGTATGTGCCTCAGAATCGAACCCATGACCTTCTGGTGCACAACGATGCTACAACCAACCAAGCCACACCAGCCAGGACTGTCGCACTATTTTTTACCACAGGCCTCACTGGAGTGCACAGTCTACGTGTGGCCAGGCTTCTAATGTTCCCCAAGTTCTAGATCTCAGAATAGACAACAAATGGCTGTGGTCTGTGGGTTATGAATGTGGTCCATAGTACAGAGGGCAGACTTGGCCTTAGAGTCCATCCTTTTTGTGGTCAGTCTGAATCTGGCCTGCTAAGATAATTTCATGTTCAATTAACTTACTCAGCCTCCAATAGTGTCCCTGATATAGAGCTATGTCTTTTATTGGTTGTCAAATTACTGTAATTAAAATCTTATCATATCCTTTGTTTAGTCTTGCCTATAAAGTCTGGAAAAATTGCCTCACATTTTACTTTACACAAGTTATGCCTAAGGACCTTAAAAGTAAAATTATGGCATTAACAAAAAAAGTCCCTTAGGACCCCAGGCTGCCTCAATAGGAGAGTCCCCTAGATGAGGACAGAGTCATTTTTCTGCCTGATGTTATTAATTGAGTAAAAGTCTTGGACGAACACATATTTGTAAGTTGAAAGGATCCATGGAGTCCCCAAAAAAATGAATGGAAAGGAGCCACATTAAAGCACATCCTCATGAAATTTAAAATCACTATGGATATAGAGAAGACCCTGAAGATCTGAAGTGAGAAAAAGTTAGTCACATTAAAAAAAGAAAAGAAATCAGACCAGTACCAGACTTCTAAACAGCAAAACTGAGAACAAAATAATGAAAATGGACACTTACAAAGTTATTTTCAACACAAAAATTTACAGCCATCTATATTACCAATTAAGTCTGAAGCAATAAGTCAGGACATCATTAGACATACAAACTCATAAAAATGTTACCTTCTAAAGCCTGTTTTAGAAAGCTGCTGCAGGATGTGCTCTATAGGAGCAATGGGTGAAGCAAGAAAGGGGAAAATGTGAGTTCAGGAAATAAGTGATCTAACAATTGAAAGAAGTCATGGAAATTTTCCAGATGATGATGATCAAAGGGAATTCCAGGATGATAGTAGGTAGTGGGCCTAGACCGTAGCAATGTACAAGTTAGAACACAAAGGCAGTGTTCTCAAGGAAGGATATTTTAATATAATGTATTTATTTTAATATAATATATTTATTTAAAAAATTGAAAGACTGTTGGAGATGTTTGAACATATCAAAGGGAGGTGTATTCTCCTGAGAAAGTTTAAGTCCAAATTAAAGAAAGGTAGTAGAAAACTTTAAAAAATTAAAAAATAAAATAAAAAATAAATTAAAAATGAGGCAATGATTAAGGCAAGGAAAACTAAAAGTCACTGAAATGGAGGGTATTTACTGCCACTACTCTTCTTACTTCCCTTCCTATAGCAACAAATAATAAAAACCTGAACACTTATTTAAGTTTTAAATGTGATATAACTATACTGGAATTGCAGGAGACACTAAAGGCAAAAATACTACATTCAAATTTTTAAAAAATAACTGAGGGGATTTCTGGTTTCTGGTCCAAATTTGGGAGTAGCCACTGCATCCTAACAGGTACAAAGCCAAACAAATTGAAAAGTTGTCAACTCTACTTAGGCCGTTCAAAGAAGTGAGGTCACTATCTCACCCCATCCACTAAATCAAATGTTAACATCTTCAGTCTTCATGCTCAGGGACAGACAACACAAGTGGTCACTGCTGGGATGCAGCATACCAAACACAGCACTATTAGGACAGTTTGGGTTATTTTGGGTTTTACACAGTGTTCTTTGTCAACTTCATTGAAACCATGTTTTCATGAGAACTCATCTCATTACACCTACTGCCAGCTAAATTTGTCTCCACAAAGTTTAACAATATGGAATGATTAACTGGGAACCAAGCCATGTCCTGAGTACTTTGAACATAGCTGATTCTGTGACTACAGTTCACCCTCATCGTTTCAGTTGTCTGTCCCTATACAAAATATGTGGGATTTTTTTTATTTAATGTTTCTGCAGTTTGTTGGTCTCTTGTTTCTTTCAAAGACAAATGCCATTAATTTGGAAAAGCAAAATTTTTTTTTCTCTCCTTTTTATCAAAGAGTTTTAATTAAAATACAATGAAAGGAATCCCATTAAGAGCTAAGGCATATCATGCTACTCCTGCTCAACCTCCTCTAATGGCTTTGAAATACTCAGCAAAAGGCAAAGCCCTTGCAATAACTCATACATAAGACCCACAGATTTGTCTCGCCCCTATACACACTATCTCCCTCTCCTCTCCCCATCAATGGTCCTGGCTACCCACCAAGCAAGCTCCACCTCAGGATCTTTCCACCTCTTCATACCTCTTCTTGGATCATCTCCCTCCATTGCCAACCCTGTAACTGCATATGTCTTCATTCACTTCCTTCAAATGTCACCTTCTAAGGAAGCCTTTCCTGGCCATTGTATCTTAAATAAAAACCACTATCACCTGCCCATACCCACACATACACTCACACACATTATCTCTGTCTCTCCTTTTTTTTCTTTTTTTGTTTTAAAATTACAGTTACCACCAGACTTCTTAACCTCATTCATATTCCTTCTCTTCTCCATCTCAAATGACAGATTTCGACCCATTTCTTGTCATAATGCCTTTTGCTACAGGGCCTGGTTGTATACCCAGAAAATCTCTTCTAACTGGAATGCCCTTCATACATTCGTCTTTTCTTATCACTCCTTGTTATCACACTTAAAGTCATTTTAACCTTCTGTTAGTCATTCATAATCATGTTGCATCTTTTGTCCACAGGCCTTTACACATGCTTTTTATTCTGCTTAAATACTCTGCTTCATCTCCTCCTTCATCTAGTTGTCTCTACTCATGACAGATCAGTCATCTCTTTCTCAAAACAGTCTTCTCTGACCTCCCTAATTATGGGATATTCCTATTATATGCTCTATAGTCCAGGTACCTTTCTTTTGTTGTATTTATCATTGAAGTAAATAAATGTATGTTTGTGCTTTAGCTTAGTGGATTAGGCACATTTTTGTAGATTAAATGAATGTGTAGATATTTCAGTGTACTACAAACATACATCTTTGGCATGACATACCTATTTATTTTTAATTTTCTACATAATTTGCATTTTATAATCCTTTTGGAAAGTAATTTTTACTTAATGTCAGAATTAGAGGAAAGATAAACTGTTTTAATATTTTTATAACATTTGCTAAAAGACTTTCCTTATTATTTGTACTTAAAAAATTTGTATTTCCATATCAGATAGTCCTTAAATTAATTTCCAAATGGTTGGAAATGTTGTGAAAATTTAATTATTGGCTTAATAGATTTTGTTTTATATAATATTTTCTGTTAAAATATTGAATTCTACTTTGCCATATATGGATGAATTTTTTTTTTATATATAGATAAATTAACTTGAGTTTGTGTAGTAACCCATAAATTAGCAGGTAAAACCAAAAAACAGAATTATGGGTCTAGATCTATATTATTTTGTGAAAGACAAATAAATGTTATTTGGAATTTTAAGTAAAGTTATATACTGGTAACTTTTGATTTTGAGCTATATTTTCATACATTTAGTATTTACATTAGAATGCAATTATAAAATTACATTCAAAGATTTAAAGATATCCAAAGCGATTACAAATATTTAAAGAAAAATAATATGATAAACTTTCTTCTAAAAAATTATATGTTAGGCCTTGGCTGGCAAACACCTGATTAGATGCAAAGCAGAGATTAACATATTTTTAAAAATATTTGGACTTTTTCTTGGAAGAGAAGTTGTTCAGGACTTAGAACTGAGTTTTTACTTGTGGGATTCATAGAATTACATGGACATATCTATTGAAAACAGTCAATTAAATCTTATTATCTCTGGAATAATTTTTCTCTCCAAATACAGGGGTGGGTAAAAGTAGGTTTACAGTTATGAGTATGCAAAACTGAGTTTATTCTTGTGAAAACCATAGTGACATTTCTGGATTATTCTGGTGAGGCTGGCTATGAAGTACCAAGGGATATCATTTGACAAGATGCTAAGAAAGATGGCTGTTGTTCTTAGCCTTGAATTATAATTGCTTTTTATTGTAAGGAGAATGTTTATATTACTCAATTAGACTTACAGAATTATAGAGCTGCTAGAGGCCTTAGAAATGATTAATTTCCCCATGTCATTCAGACAACACATATTACACATGTAAAAATAAAATTCAGGATTTCTAGTCATTGGCTTAAGGTCTTATTAGTTAAAGATATCCTTATTCGGAAGCTAGACTCCCTAACTGGCTCTCCACCCTTGTTTCTTTATAGTACACAATTTCCTACCTTAGATTCAAAGAAGCCCTCACAAGAGAACTGTTTATTATTTCAAAATGTTGCTCATGTAAACAGACAAAGTTGTATTTGCAGTGCTTGATATACAAAATATTTTTTTCCACTTCACTGAATATATATTGAGATCTCTCCCCCCACTTTTAAACCTGATATCTACCATATTTGTAGTTAAGGCTTCATAGATTTTTGAAGTATCTGTTAAAAACATTAGTAAAAAAAAAAAAAAAAAGGTACACTCAGCAAAATATTTTGTTGTACTTACTTTGTTGCTATTATTGCACAAACAGAAAGAATGTTTACACAGGTTTCCTTGTTCTCTACCATAAACAAATACATTTTATTGTTTAGTTCGGTTCTTATCTGTATGTTTTATTTTCCTTAAAGATATTGAAAAGAAAATGAAATGACAAACTTTCTCCTAAAAATTATATACAATAAAATAATAAAATAAAAAATAAAATAAAATATATATACATATTTAAAACAGTCATTTGTGCGTGGGGGTGTGTGCTTTGCTTGTTTGTTTTACCTATAAAACAAGATGAGTAAACGTTATGTTCACCTCATCCAACCACCACTCCCCAAACACATACACACCACACTTGCTTTTTCCATATATTCTGTCACTCACATGCACATACACACAAAAACAGACACACGTATATATGTATATACAGGGTGTCCCCCAAAAATGTATACACACTTTAACAGCTCATAGCTCAGTTTTGAAAATGAAATGTATTTTAATAAACACTGCCTTTATAACTATTCAAAGTGTCTGTATACATTTTTGGGGACACCTTATATGTACACACCTTATATGTTTGTGTGTGTGTGTGTATTTTTTTCATTTTCACATCATGTTAAGTTTTACTCACTACCTGTCATTTTATTTATTTGTTGTGAGCCTTTAGCAATCATGAGCTCTTCAAAAAATGAGTGAAAAAATATAGAGCACAATATTCTTACACCATGTGGAAAGAACATGCTTAAAACTTTTATATCATTAAGTGAATAAAATATCTTTAAATAGGTCTTATCTGATCTGTACTTGGTCTTTTTTTAATATTGAGATATAGTGTTTATTTCTATTTATTTCCAAGACACATTTAAATATGATTTTTAATTTTTGTTTCTTATGGTTACTTAGGCAAGTTTAACTCTGTTCCTTAAGATCTACTGACATTTCTTGACAGCAGTCAAAAAATTCCAATTAACTACATTCATAAAATGCAACTCTCAGTACATTCCAGTCAATGTTACTTAGGACAAAGGCAGTTTCACAGTGGCTACTCAATTCTAAACTTTCCAACCCCGCCCCCCTTTTTCCCCCAGTTGCCAGTTGTATTAGGGGACCTTCATTCTTTTTTTAACCCCACATTTCTTTCTTAGAGAAATGGTCTTGAAAAAGACTCTACCTCTTTCATGCTAAATGACCTTGAAGACTCATTGACTTCACGTGGATACTTGGATATTTGAACTAAGAGATGTTGAGATCTAGCTATATTAATGTGGATGGAGGGCACTGAAGGTCAATAAAATTCAGCTATTTATGTTTCCTTGGGTTTCCCTAGTTATTGAAAGTGATATTCAATGAATCTTATATTTCCACAAGAATTGTATCTTTTATTGTGGTAAAATATACATAATATAAAATTTACCATTTCAACCAATATTAGCTTTACAGTTCAGTGATGATGAGTGCACACATTTTACTTCTTGTTTGTATGAATTTGACTACTCTATGTACTTCCTATAAGTGGAATTGTATAATACTTGTCTTTTTGTGTCTGCCTTCTTTCACTTATATAGTGTCTTCAAGTTCCATTTACATTATAGCATGTGTCAGAATTTCCTTCCTTTTTAAGGCTGAATATTCCATTGTATGTATACATCACATTTTGTTTATACGTTTATCCGCTGATGGGCATGCACTGAAAATAATGCTGCTACCAACATTGGTGTGCATGTTAGTAGTTTGAGTTCCCATTGCCAAAAATAGAATTATTGGACCAAATGGTAATTCTATTTAATATTTTTGAGGACTCACCATACTGTTCAGAATTGTATTTTTTTAATGTTCCTTCACCCAAGGTATCTAATAGTTTACTTATTTCTTTGAACTAAACAATCCCCAAGTAAGCAACTAATGCACCGATGATGTCTGAAATTAATCCATACATTAGTTACACAGAATCTGATCTCAGGATAATTACACTATTGTGCATATACAACAAATTTCATCTTCAATAATAACTGTCATCTCTTCAAATCTCCCTACAAAGAAAAGGATGAGTTAGGAGGCTTTTTGTATTTGTACAAATAGGAGATTATAGTGAAATATATAACATGTTGGCAATTAGGATGGAGAGATATTTGAAAAATAGACTTGGCCGCATTAGTTTTCTGGACATATGCTGGTTAAAGGCACAGAATCTTGAATTAGATGCTTAGTTTCAAAGCTTTTTTTTTTTTTTTAGTGTGTTTTTATTGATTTCAGAGAGAGAAAGGGCTAGGGAGAGAGAGATAAAAACATCAATGATGGGAGAGAATAATCAGTCGGCTGCCTCCTGCAGGCCCACTACTGGGGATCGAGCCCAAACCCAGAGCCTGCAACCCAGGCATGTGCCCTGATGGAATCAAACTGCGACCTCCAGGTTTAAGAGTCAACACTCAGCCACTGAGCAACACCAGCTGGGCAGATTTCATTATTTATCAACCATGTGATCTTGGGAAAATTATTTAAAATTTCTTTTTCTCAGTCTCCTCATTTATAAAATGATAATAATAATATATATTACATCAGTATGAATTAAATAAGTTAAAAGGTAAATAAGTTAAAAGGTAAAGCTTTTAGAACAAGAACTAGGACATAGAAAAACTTACATAAATATATAATAATTAAATACACTTAGAAGAGGAAAATATCAATATAGCTTCCAGGGTTTATGGTAAGACAATTAAGTGACATATTTATTATTGTAGAAAACAATAAAATATGAATATATATGCATTCATCTTTTATTGTTTATATATGCAAGGTGTCCTCCAAAAATGTCTATACACTTTAAGAGCTGATAGTTGAATTTTGAAAATAAAATGCATTTTAATAAACACTGCCTTAATAATTATTCAAAGTGTGTGTAGACATTTTGAAAGGGCACCCTATATATAAACAATATATATATGGAGAAAGAGCATGTTGAGTTTTATGTATAGATGTCACATACATAATTGGAAGTTTTGAGTTAAAATTGAAATTTATGTGTATGAAGCTCAGAAAGGTAAGAGTCTAAATTTGGAGTTTCATATAGATTATATATGATAGCCTAGGGAATGCACAATTCAGAGAACACAGAGCCTAATAGCAAGATTCCCAACAATTCCAAGATATCATGATAACCACAAATAGTTTTAATTCAACAAAAAGTTCATGTACATCTAAAGCACAAAAACTTCAGTAGTTTTTTGTACTTAAGATATTCTAATCTTCTAAAGTGGTTTTCATCTAAATGACAATATATTTAAGCTCCCCATTGATAAAACACATTGTGTCAGAAGTTAGCATTAAATATGAATTTGAGTTCACGTAATGCAGGGCAATATGGGCAGTTCCCAAACCTCATAGATGTCATAGAATAAACCCTTGAAAGGTTATAGGCTACCGAGGTTTTGTATTATCTAAGAATTTCTTGTCAGATTTACAAATGAAATATTCCAAAAGTGAGTTTGCAGGGACTGAGTGAAAAGCAAAACCTGTATTTACTTAAGGATGTTTAGCCACTTTCTGTCCATGCTATATATTCACACTTGCTGGAGTCATTCTATTACATTAAGGTGAACAATAACATTGGGGTGAGTTGTTAGCCTCCAAACTTGCCAGGGCAGAATATGAGTGGGCTTGAAAATCAATTTCTGCCTGAGTTAACACCGTTCTGTGAAAAGAAGAATGTGAGAAAAGTGAACAGTTACAGAATTACAAAAAGTCCTCCTAGCAAAAATACCTCAGGTCATCAGATAGCAAAGACTGGCTAAAGCGTAACAAAATATGGAGGGGACTCACTGACATTTTGTTATGCCACTTGGACCTTGGATAACTGAAGTTGTTTCAAGGAGTTGATAAGGCTGTTCAAGAAAAACAATGCTAATCTATAATCAATAGTTATTCATTTTGATTTAATTTAATATGATACCTGGACTCTATTCAGAGCAAGTAAAAAGTTTCACTTGAAAATTAAAATGAGTCAATATGTAATATCACAGATTGTCTATGTCTAAAAGCAATGCACTCACATTGAGAGCATGTTGTATAATTGGTTAAGAGTAAAGGTTCTGGAGTCATTCAGATGAAATTCTCATTTCCTAGTTTCTCAACCGAATCTCTATGCAACCCCATCGATGTTCCTTCATCTCTCTAAACTTGTCTTTTCTATTGATTAAAGCCCAGCTCATAAGATTTTATGAGGTTTAAATAAAATACTGAATAAAAAACAATTAGCACAATGCTTATTCAGATAATGGCAGTCAAAAATATATATGTCCTAATCTCTAGAACCCCTGAATGTTATCTCACTTGGCAAAAATAATTTTACAGATGTGATTAAATCAATGTACTTGGATTTTCTTGATGGGTCCAATGTAATGAGAAGGTACTGAGAAGAGAGAGGCAGAAGGATTGGGATCAGGTAAGAAAGAGCCAAGATGGAATCAGAGGCCGAGCCTTGAAGGCAACCTCTAGAAGCTCAAAAGCAAGGATTCTCCCAGAGAATCTCCCCAAGGAACACTGTGCTTATCCATCTGAAACTTCTGACATGCAGAATTATAAGATAACAAATTTGTGTTGATTTCAATCACTAAGTATGTAGTGATTTGTTATAGCAGCAATAGGAAAAAAATACGCTAGCACATAAGAATTCCATAATAAATGTTAGCTGATATTATTGAAAAAAGAAACAAAAAACAAAAAACATGATCAGTGCTACATAAGATGAAATCTATTCTTTAGGAAAATAAGTTATTATTATTTTTTATTTTTAGCTATCTTTACATTATAAAATAAAACCTGTACATTGATTGTAAAATATTTGAAAATTATAAAACTATATGCAATATTATTTAAATTCTCCTTTCCATTCAGGACCCCTAGCCTGCCATTCCAGAAACAAAACTTTAACAGATTCTTGCATACCCTTTCAAAAATGTTCCTGTATGAAAATATTTAGAATCATTTTTTTCCTGATTTATGGCTTTTAGATTTTGTTATATAGAGTTATCTATCTGTCTCTTATTTTGTGATCACTGCTACTTACATTTTGAACCTCTGTTACTGGTTTACACACTTGTGGTTTCTCAGGCTTTTTGGTAAATTGACCCTTTATCATTGTGAAATTACAATTAAAAACAATCTTTGTTAATACTCTTTATACTTTAGTTAACCATGTCTGAATTATTAAAGCCACTTCAGCTTTGTTGTGGCTTGTGTTTATAAAATAACTTTTTCCATCTTATTTTTAACCTTTCCACTCTTTTATGTTTGGTGTGCGCTTCTTGTAAATAGCATATGGTTAGGTCATTTTTTGTTTAACCCTTTTGGCAATATCTGTGTTTTAATTAGACTACATAGTCTACTTATATTTAACATAATTATTGACATTGTTGTATGTCCACTTATCTTACTATTTATTTTTATTAATTCTTTGTTTTCCTCCATTTGATTAGAGAACACTTTATTATTTCATTTTATCTTGTCTATTTGTGTTTTTACTCTGTCCCTCCCTTCTTTTAGTGGTTTTTATAAGAATTACAACATGCACCCCCTATTTATCACAGTAGTCACTCTTGGAGACTATTTTATGCATAATTTAAAGAACTTACATTAGTATATTTCCATTTTCCTTCTACTTCTTTATGCAACTGTTGTCATACAATTCAGACCCACCACACACACTTCTCTAAGGATATATTATTTTATACAATAAATTATCTTTGGAAGAAATTAAAATTTTTATTTAATTAATTAATTAGTTTATTTTTGTATTCGCCCATTCAATTTTGGCTGCCACAGTCAAATACACCTAAAACGCAAGGACACTTTCTTCTTGCACCTGCACTAGAACCTTAGCAGCAGGCAGTTCCTGCGCCAGGTCTGTCAAATAGATGCATCAAGCTTTGATTTTAAAAAGACATATTTACCATATTCAGCTCTCTTCATTTTTTTTTTTTTTTTCATTTTTTTTTTTTTGGTATGGATTCTAACTTCCACCTAGTACCATTAACATTTAGTCTAATTAACCTGCTTCAACAATTCTTATAATGCAGTACTGCCGGTGGTAGATTCTCTGAGCTTTTTATTCATAAGAAAATATTGTTTTGTTGACTTCTTTTTTTTCTTCTTTTTTTCAGAGAGCAGAAGGGAGAGGGAGAGAGAGAGAGAAACATCAGTGATGAGTCATTGATCGGCTGTCCCCTGCATGCCCCCGACTGGGAATCGGGCCCGCAACCCCGGCCTGAACTGGAAGCTAACCTCTATCTCCCAGATCATAGGCCAGTGCTCAACCACTGAGCCATGCCAGCCAGGCTATTGTCTTTGTTTTCCAATGATATTTGTAGGACGCTGATTTCTGGATCTTGAATAATTTCAACAATTATTTTTTCCTTTAGCCTTTAATGATGTTATTTCATTATTCTGTTTGCTTTTTATGAAAACTTTGAGGCCATAGTTATCATTGTGCCTCATGTAGATAGTATGTTATCCACACCTTTCTGCTTTTAAAATGTTCTTTATATTTGTCCTTCAACAGTTTGACTGTGTTGTGTTTATTTATGGCTTTTTAAACCTCATCTTGCTCTGGCTTTGCTGTGCCTCTTTAATCTACATGTTGATATTTTTCTCTAATTAAAACAGATGCTCAGCTACTATTGATTTATTTGCCCATACACTTTCTTTCCCTCCTGCGATTCCAATGACATATATATTAGAATGCTTGATATTGCTCCTGAGTGTCTTTTAATTTTCATTTATTTGTTTTCTATATGCATTGGTTTCAATGATTTTTATTTTCCTATCTTTAAGATGACTGATAATATGTTTTACAATATGTTATTTTATG
The DNA here is from genome assembly GCF_054644295.1 of Miniopterus natalensis. Taxonomy (NCBI): domain Eukaryota; kingdom Metazoa; phylum Chordata; class Mammalia; order Chiroptera; family Miniopteridae; genus Miniopterus; species Miniopterus natalensis. The sequence continues at coordinate 115,252,955 of NC_142082.1, read as the reverse complement.
TTAAGCCAATCCAGTCTTATTTATTTATTTATTTATTCATTCATTCATTTTGGATATATTGTAGTTCTCAGTGTCAAAATGTTCATTTAGCATTTTTTATAGTTAGTATTTCTCTTCTGCAATTCCCTTTCTATTCATTCATTATCTTTAAATTTCTCACCACTGTTCTCATTCATAATAGCAAATGAAGATATTGAAGAAGTTAATTCTGAGATGGCATTTCCATTTTTGTTTCTAATTATTTGTTTTTCTTCTTTGGTTTTGAATCACATTTTTCTTTTTCTTCAGGTAACTAGTAAATATTTACTGTATATAATACATTGTAGATATTATATTGTTAATTGTCTGAAATTTTCTGTTTCTTTAAAGTACTGAGTTTTGTTTTGTTTTGTTTTTCTGGCAAGCAATTCATCTACGGACGCATCATCTTGGTTGTCTCCAGTCTTGTTTTTCAGCGTTTTTTACTGTGGTTCCAGAGTAACCTTCATTCAAGCACTTTAGAAGCCCTTCTACAAAAGCTTTTCTGGATTGTGTGTTTTTTTCTGGAGTCTCAATAAAATGACTAGGATGTTCAAATGAAATTTGGTTTGTTATACCTGGTGTATTTTCCAGCTGCTCAGTATTTTTTCTAGGCAACACCTTACAGAATATTATCCAGAGCATGTGCAGCTCATGTTTCAGCAAAACATAGAAAAGGAGCACTATGCAAACTCTGGAGCTTTTTCCTTCTATATCCTGCATAACCAATTTCAACCACTTTGTCATCATCAACCTCTCGTCTCTGCTTCTCCAGCATTGTGAAGCTATCGTGCTTTACTTAAAATTCACCTCTCTGCCCTCTACTACAATCAGGAAATCTCTTCAGGCAGAAAACAGATGCAATTTTGAGGTTCATCTCTTGTGTTTCTCACAGTCGTGTTCTGTCTGTCCAGATTCTGCACACTGTTGCTTCAGTTGTTTTGGTTGGCCTCACTGGGGCTGACAGTGGGAGAGCTCTCCCGTAGCTTTTCTCTTAGGGATGGAAGGGAACATTTTATGTACATGTTAATAATATATATGTATATATAATTAATATGCATTATCCTTTTTAGAGATTAATCTTTCTTCTCTGAAATATTGTATGAATTTGGCAGTTTTTAAAACACTGATTGTATTTTCATAAGAATAAGACAAGAAATGGAAGAATGAAAAACCATTTTAAAAACCAATTCATATTGGAACCAGCTTAGTTTCTTTTTAATTGCGTTCCCTTTCATTAATAACTACTGAATGTGAAATCAAAGAATAACAAGAGCTATTAGTATTTCACATGCTTGTGTTAATTCTGATATACTGATCACTGGTGATGTACAGTTTGTTGGTTGTTTTTACAGTTTTGATATTCTGAGTTACGAATGCATTGTGTTTTCAACTATCTGCCAAGAGCATAAATAGTTGAGCTTTAAAATGACACCTAGCTACATCTCTATTTGTCTGGATAAATGTCGGTATGTGATATGTTTATAACTGTTGCAACACTCCTTTTCTTCACCCTGACAGTTCTGTGGAGATACAGTTTATCACTATACAGAATTCAAAGCATGTTCAATACCTTGTGCTAAAGCAGCAATTTTCAACCTTTTTCATCTCACAGCACACAGAAACTAATTACAAAAATTCTGTGGCACACCAAAAATATATTTTTTGCCAATCTAACAAAAAATAAGTATAATTTTGATTCATTCACATCAGACAACTATTGTTGTGTTGGCTGTTGTTATTATTATTATTTTTTTTAATTTGACACTCTAAGGGAAAAGAGGTCAGTGCCCCTGACTAAATAGTCTGGTACTGAATGTTTTAAAAATTTTTGTGGCACACTGGTTGAAAATTTTGCTAAGGCATTGATTTCTGCACCTGCTGAATTTACTATAATCAACATTTCATGTCGCATAAACTATATGGCTGAATTAAAGATAAACACAGTTTTCCAAAGACTTAAGGGGGCTCAGGCATAAATGTATTTGTATCATCTAAACAAAGTGCAGTGACTAAAAGGTCAAAAAAGATGCTTATATGAATAAAGTAAAACACAACATACATACACACATACATTATCCAGGGTTAGGGGAAAAAACAGTAATTATACAATAGATTGTAGGATTTTCAAATATAGACTAGAAAAAGACACTTAAATAATAATAATTAAAAATAAAAATGCCCATTAGTTTAGTTTTTATATTTATATATACACACACATACAAACACACACAAAAATATATATAATCATATATATACATCTATATAATCATATATATATACTCAAATCATATATGTGATAGAATTATATATCTATATAATCACATATATAATTTCTCTATAAAAGGATAAAAAAAAAATTAACATTGTCCTTACAAACCTTCCTTAGAGGTATTTCTTTATGTAGTGATGATTTCAACTATTTCTAAGAGCTAGAACAGAATCTTCCTATTTATTAGAAGCTGAAGATTAAACTAGCCTGAGAAAACCTGCCTAAAATCATAACAAAAAATATTTTCTAGGGAAAATGATTTTATTAATCACTATTATCTCTCAAACTTATCATCATTTAATTGCAATCGAAACTCTCTGATTATCAAACACTTTGACTGATTAAAAATAAACAGTCGAATAAGTTGGGAAACCATGAACAATAATTTATGCATGTATTAGGGATTTGTTTTGACATAAACCATATAAATGTACATGGCTTTTTTTTCCTTTTATAGCTAAGGGTTTCTCCTTTGGCAAGTCTGCTGATTAGAGTTCCATGCAATCTTTACCAACCATACATATTCATCCTGAATATATATATTTATTTTCTAGTTTCTTTCAATTTTAGGTGGAAGAAAAATGTAATAAAAAAATCCTGAGTGCATATGCCTTCTAAGCATTCACTATTTTTCAATCATTTCCAGATAATGTAATAGTAATTGTAGCAACTAAGCTTTAAGTTTTTCTAATTAGGCCAAAATTTGATAGAAAGAAAACCATAAATCTTTTCTAATCATATTCTCTTGGTCTATGTATATTTATGAAATTACAATATTACCATAACAAGAAATCTGGGAAAGATAAATTTCTGATCACACTCATATGAGTGTTGGTAGTCCTGGGACCCAAATGGAGGGAGCAGAAATGTTCATCTTGCCAGAGACTAGCTTCCTAGCCACAAGTGGTCCAGCTCCTGCCTATAGAAGCTGAAGTTGCTATAGTTTGCAGTAGCAATGAAAGCTGTTGATTAAGTTGGAGGTTCATTCTGTGAAGGTGTGTTAAGAGAGTTTCTATGATACATAGTCAATGTAATTTATCCTATTAATTGAAAGCTTTATAAGGGCAGGGATCTTGCCTGTTTTGTTCACCACTTTATCTCCAGTGTGTAGCACTGTGCATTATAACTAGAAAAAAATCAACATATATTTAATGAAGAAAAGCCAGAATAAAGCCATTTATAACACACACACCCACACACACAGAATGCAAATAGCTTAGAAAATATTCTGCATCACAGATAATCAAGTAAGCATTTTAAGACCTATTCAACAATCAGATTGACAATATTTAGAAAACAATAATAATTGTTATTGAAACAAAAATGATGGAATAAGCACACTTGTACATTGTTGGAAGAAGTGCAAATTGATACATTGATTCAGAAGGACACAATTTTATAGTATGTGCTTCGAAAGCCTCAAAAGCATTCTTCAGATATATATACACACACACATATATACACTTTTGTATCAAGACAGTTTTACAGATATATTCATGTCAGTAAAAAATTGCAAATTTTCTAAATATCTACTAGTAGATTGATGAAGTAAATAATGTGACGTCTGTATGATGGAATATTATGCAGGCATTTAAATCACATATTCATATACTACTTAATAATGTGGAAATACCTAATAGAAATGGAAAGCTGTCTATTTAAAAAGTCACATTTATTGCCCTGCCGGGCATGGCTCGGCGGTTGAGCATCGACCTAGGATCCAGGCGATTGGGGTTCCATTCCCCGTCAGGGCACATGCCCGGGCTGCGGGCTCGATCAATGACTCTCTCATCATTGATGTTTCTATCTCTCTCTCTCCCTCCCCTTTCCTCTGTCTGAAATCAATAAAGATATATTAAAAAAAAAATCACATTTATTATAAAACATGCATATACACAGAAGAAATAATAAAATAGAAAACAAATTATCCAATTTGAGGTGATATGGTCTTTGGAGATATTTGTTTTCTTTTTTCTTCCTTTTAGTTCTCATTTCTTCTAAAATTAAAATCCTTTTAATTTTAATTCTCATATCAATTTTTTGTTCTTTCAAAATATTATAAGAAAACTAATCTTGATTATTAATCATATTTAGTGACTTAGAGAAAGGGTGTGAAGTTTTGTACACATTAAAATGCTAGCTTAGCATGACTTTTGCTTAAATTTGAGGGTGTCACATTTGATAAAATGTTAGCAGTAAAAAGAACATTAGAGATGCCCTAATTAAACCTCCATCTCCAGCAGTAAATGGCCGTGCACTATTTCAACATTAAGCTTTCCATGAAAATGTGTTTCAAAATTGGCACGTACTTGTACTTATTTGGAAAATAAGAACTGAAATGTAGAAAATAATACAACTAATGGGCCAATATTCTTTACTCTGACAAGCATTTACATTTTAAAATGTGGCAATAAACTGAATATTTATTAAGCATGAACACTTTACAAATTGACTATTCATGATAGTTTGACAATAGTTTCCTAATGGAAAGTGAATTTTTTTAAAGAAAGTTAAATTACCAAAAAACAAAATAAGAAAGAATATTTCCACTGGATTATTAAAGTCCCACTCTGCATTATGATGCTTTTTTTATTTGAGTTACTTACTGTTAAGGCACTTGCTTTTCTCAGTTAATAGCCAACCTATTTTTCTTAGACTCCTTTGTATTTACATTGAGAACATGTGACTGGAAAATGAAATGCAGGAGTCCAGGCCCACTTATAAACACTCTGTAGCAATTCCTTCATTCTTTCTTTTCTTCATAAAAAGAGTCATTATAGGTCATATTTAAAGATGATGGGGTATGAGATGCAAGAATGCTGAATCTCTAAACTGGTTTTTGTTTAAGAACTTCTCAGGAAAGCTGTGCAATCAGGAACATCTACACTGGACTTTGTAGGGGTGAGACTAGCACAAAGGCTTTGAGATTATGTATTGCAGTATCTAGCATTAATTACACTGATTAATACAAAAAACAGTACCATCAAATGAGATGCTGACATAACAAAAATTACAATATGTGACATCTTCTTAGTAGTGGGGCAGCAGATGGTAAGAACACAGATAAAACAGGTTGGCCAGTTGGTCACTGCAATGGAAAGACACTAAAAATCTGTCAGCTGTGATAGCTTGAAAGGCAGTCCAGAGGTGACTGACATTATAGTTCTAGAAATCCTTGGAGAATAGATATTAGTCATATGTATTATATTTATTGATGGTTTTAGCAAAATATTACAACAGAAATAAGCTCAAAAAATAACTGCCAGGTTTTCAAGTGAAATGGAAAAGGAACAGAGAAGTTCAAGAAACAAGTAAGTAAGAGATGGTATTTGGAAGACTTTGAACAACAAGCCCCAGTGAGGTTTCTCAGCTGCACAGAGTGACTCAGGTTTGTGCCACAGATCAAATGAAGAGCATACTGTGCCAATTCACGCTTGACAGCTTCAAGATTAGTGGACTTTAATTTGAGATAGAGAGGGGCTTGACAGCAAAGGACTGAGGCACACTGAGATCAAGGTCTGGTATTTTTGACTACTTGTGCTGGAACTGGGTGGAAGTAAATAGTTTGCAGAGACTAAAATAATTATACTGACAAAGAGCCACATTTCCGTTAAAAAGTTTTGACTCTGCGACCTTTAAAACAACTTTTGAATATCCCTATTTCCATGAGCATGAGATGGGTTTTGTAAGTTGGGCATCCAAGAAAGACACATTCATCAATACCCACTTTAGCTGGAACCATGGCCACTGCATTTGGTTTTCTTAACAAAGGAGTTTTTCCTAAGGAAGGTAATCAAGCCTGAGTATCTTTCTTTTTTCTCTAGAAAATTTGACTTTATAATATCTGCTTACCTGTATTCCATAAATGTCATATTCTATAAATGCCAAGACTTCTGCCTCCCAATCTCCCATTTTCAAACAAGACTTGCTGTTGAGACTGTTTTGCGTCTGCCTGTTAGTACGTGTATATGGAGTATGAGGGAGCAGAGAAGATATTTACTTTTCAGATTTCAGAATCATCAATATGTTTCCATACATGGACCTAATGAAGACAAACTGTCATTAACCAAAGATCCCAGAACAGAAACCAGATGCTGAGACTGGATGGGATTTTAGGTTGTTCATTTGCAGAATTTGAGAATATGGGAAATAGTGTGAATGGGCTATTTAATGACCAGAAGGCTGTAAATATGATACTGCTGTATATATTTATTGCACTATTTTTATTTCTTCCTGGATGCATAGCTAAGCTACTCTTTTCAGCCCCATTTAAATTAGCTTTAGAAAATATGACTACTTTTTGTCTACAACATCTCCTGCCTGATCCTTCACAGTTACTTATTTCTTTAAAATGAAGATGGAGGCATTAGAGGAGCATGGTAATTGCTTGGAGGCAAACCACACAGGAAGGGATGAGCAACAGCTAAACTTTAATTATATGAAGTGATGGAGACTTCTGGAGTTTTGTTGTTGCTGCAGAAGCAATTAGCATTAACCCAGACTATAGAGATAGTTTTTAGCAAAAATAATTTCATCTCATAACCAAAAATTAAAATATTATTTTTAAAGAAAAATACATAGTATATTTTAGATATACAGTACATATTTTTGATATATAATTATAACTATTTATATTTCAATTATTATTACGAAGCTGAATCTTGATAATTTTCTTTATGCTAAAACCTTAACATTCACCATATTTCAAAGCGTTTCATTTTAAAGGAAAGAAAACTCCTACTACTCCTTTTTCAGCAACATCAGGAGTGCGCTATTCCATTTGGCAAACACTCCTTGGGCCTGATTTTTCCCACAATTCATGGAACAACAATAACATTAATTTTGGAGATGTGGTTATATGTGACTGTCTAGAAATAATTAATAACTTCTGAAGAAGCTGTCTTAGGTACATATGATGTCTTGAAATTAATAACAGTTTATATTGCTCAGATTGTTTTCCACAAAGCCTGCTGTTCCATCCTATTTGACCTTAATTGGTATAACTGATAACAGAGCTTGGAGTTCCATTTTAATCATGTAGGAGCAGCTTTCCTGACTCAAGAAAATAAAATAGCTGTTGTGAGTTACATATTATTAGCAGGGAGATAGAAAGCTAAAAAAAGTGACTGCTTGTTATTTTAACCTGAGACTTCCAGACTTCTAGATCACAAATGGTAATTTACTAATGATTTTAAAGAGTTTGTCATAATCTCGAAACAATTAATGAAAGCTAGATAATGTATAATTTAACATGAAGGAAAAAATGAGAAAATAAGTTGGATTCAGATTAGAGAGATACACAAATAACACAAAAAGAAGAGCATGTTTGAAAATGTTCTAAACATTTGTGCAACACCTAGTAAACAAGATTTTTATGACTGAAAAATGATCTTAGTTATAAATGTGGTTACTTCCATTCTCAATAATTTGAATGGGCTGATCAGGGTATGTGTGTAGGGGGTTAAGAAAATGGATAGATATTGCTAATTTAATATTTAATATTTTTCAGTTATGAGATATAAGCTGGCATTAAAAAAAAAAAAAAAGCATTATGCCTTTCACCTGCATCATTATTTGGTATGTTCCTTTTAGTCTTAAATAATAGGAAGAAAAAATTTATTTCAATTATAGAAATACTAGGAACTCAAGGTTTTCATTTTCTTTGGTGATCAAAGAATGTTTACTCTATCATCCCTTCAATAAATTCTGAATTCTGTGGTAGCATTTTTTACTCCTTTGTTTGTTTCTTTGTTTTTAGTTGAGAAACAGTCTTACTCTCTAAACCAAATTTTTAACCATTAGGTCACTTTTATTCATAATATATTTGAGGTTAGTGCATAAACTCCAATACTGCCTCACTTTTCTTTAATTCTTCTGCTCTAATTTCTGGTAATGAAATTTCCCATAATGCAGTGCTAACTCCACCAAGGTAGACAGAGACCATGACAAACAGTCTAGGACCAAACAGTGTGCTTGGCATATGGCACTTCCGAAGAACAAAACTAAACTGACAAAAACCAACAACTCTGTAGCCCAACTGTATCTGAGACTTTTCTGGAAGCTCTTGTACTTAGCTAACTATTAGCTGGTCAAAACATTCTAGTTGATATTTTCCTTGGGCTTCCTGTCCCACCCCTCATCTGGATTATCTCTAATTCAAATCTTGCTTAGCTTTATCTGTACTCTCCTATCTTTTTTCTTTAACATACTGGAAAAATTTGTTATTCACACTCATTAAAGTTGCTTTTTCTTCCTAAACCATTTTTTATCACATTCTCATTCCAGAACTTCGCTGCCAGATTTATTATCTTCATGTCTAGCACTACTTGCCTCTTCAACTGAATTCCTTCTTGCCTGCAAATACACAAAGGGCTTGACTATTTCGAAAAACAAAACAAAAGAAACAAAAGTACTTAATTTTATTCTATCATACTTCCTTCCAGGCAATCTCTTTTTCTCCTTCAGGCAATGCTACAAAACCTTTACAAGGACTAGCAACCACAGTCACCATGTTAAATCTACCACTTTCTTAAATATACAAACTTACATAAATTGACTTCTAAGCCAATCACACAAATAAAATTGCCCTCTCAGTTTTCAGTAATTTCCTAATTATAAAATTTCATGGACATTTACTATTTTTTAATTGAACTTATTGGAGTGACATGGCTTAATAAAATTGTATTCGTTTCAGATGTACAATACTATAACACATCATCTGTATGTTGTATTTTGTGTTCACCATCCCAAGTTAAGTCTCCTTCCATCACCAACTATTCCCCTTTTATCCACTTCTACCTCCCCCAAACCCATTTCCCTCTAGTAATCACCATAAGGTTGTCTGTGTATAATGAGGTTTTTTGTTTGTTTGTTTGCTTAATCCCTTCACCTTTTAACCCAGCCCCTCAAACTCCTCCACTCTGATAGCTGTTAGTCTATTCTCTGTATCTGTTTTGTTTATTTCTTTTGTTCATTATTTTCAACATATAATTGATATCATATGGTACTTGTCTTTCTCTGATTGGATTAATTCCCTTAGCATACTCTCCGGGTCCATCCATGCTGTCACAAAGGTAAGATTCCCTGGAGAGTATTATGTTAAGTGAAATAAGTGAGTCACAGAAAGGCAAGTATCACATGATCTCACTCATATGTGGACTCAAATGAACAAAATAAACTGATGAACAAAATAGATACAGAGATATAGAACCATGGAGCAGTCCGACAAATTTCAGAGGGAAGGTGGGGGTGGGAAAGATTAATCAAAGAACTTAGATGCATATATGCATGATCTATGGACACAGACAATAGTGTGGAGAAGGCCTCTGGGTGGGGGGGTGGGGGATGGGGTTGGATGCAGGGTGGAGGGGATCAATGGTTGGAAAAAAGGGGACATCTGTAATACTTTCAACAATAAAAATAAATTTTTTAAAAAAAGGAAAAACGGTTTTTTTCTCTGTTATTGTCAAGTAGCATTTCATTGTGTAAATATACCACAGCTTTTTTATTCACTCATCTGTTGATGGGCACTTGGGCTGCTTCCAAATCCTGGCTATTATAAATAACATTGCAATAAATACAGGGATGAATATATTCTTTTGAAACAGTGTTTCCAGTTTTTTCAGATATATTCCCAGGAGTGGAATCATTGGGTCATAGGGCAGCTCCATTTTTAACTTTTTGCGGTATCTCCATACTGCTTTCCACAGTGGCTGCCCCAGTCTGCGTTCCCACCAGCAGTGCCAGAGGGTCCCTTTCCAACACATCCTCACCTACATTTGTTTGTTGACTTATCCATGGTAGCGGTTCTGACAGGTGTGAGGTGCTACCTCATTGTGGTTTTAATTTGCATCCCACTAATGATTAGTGATGCTGAACATCTTTTCATGTGCCTATTGCTTATCTGTATGTCCCCTTTCATCTCTGTGTTTTCGTTTTTTCAGGTCTCCTACTGTATTTGCTGTTTTCTTCATCTTCACCTGCTTATTGAAATATACTCCACTCTGCGGACCAAAAAAAAAAAAAAAAAAATCCTATGGAAAGTAACCTCACAGGTTAGTCTGATCATAAATTCCTACTGGCCAGGCCATGGAGGCCATGGTGGGTAGTCATGCCCTAAATACATAACTTCTTTACTAAAGGTTTACCTTTGCTTTAAGCAAGACCTTTCCATAGTGTCTGTGCACCTAGGTTAACACACCTTTAAAATGCCCCCTTTCAGACGCCTCTGTCCAATAGACAACCAGCCTTTCAGACCTTCTTCTTGCTTTCCCTCATCTTACATTTCCTCCTTAATTTCCAGTGCATAAAAGAAGCTGTAAATTTTTGTTCCCCAAAGCATATATTTCAGTTTGTTGAGCTCTTGCTTCCACTTGTATCTTCTGTTTGGCTCACGTAAATATTTATAAAAATTCTCTACAAGTTTGGATATTCTTATGTTGACAGTTTTATAGTTGTGCCCAATCTTGATTCATTACCATTCTTTCAACTTTTTTTTTTTAGGTCGTCATTTGCTGGCTCGTCTTTCCATTTCACTCTGATCTCAAAAAATACTGTTTTGGTCTTTTGCTATTACACTTGTCATTGTATTCTTGCTTTCAAGAATTCACGGATTATTCTGATTTTTCTGGTTTCAATTAAGTATATTCCAAAACATATATCATTACTCCTGTTCTTTCATCAGAACTCCAGAGATATGTTCCCAATTTCTAATTGAACTTTCCTTTCTATAGATGACATATTTCTAAAACATAAATGTAACTTTCCCCTCACAGCTATTTACACCATCATATTAAACATTTTCCAGGCTCAGAAGTGTTTTAACCAATTAATTTCTTTACTGTGTTGTGTAAGAAGACAAATTTTCAAATTTTTACTTAAAATATTTCTGTTGGATTAGGGATAGCTGAGGAACAGGTCCAAATGAGGCTGAAAGCAAAACCTGAAGACAACCCTACGCACCCAAAATTGATAAAAATTGATATAGCTTTTTGTACAGGAGGTGGCTTAAGAAGGACATCGTGATGATCTGAATGTATTACTCTTTGTAAAGCAATGGGAAGGATTTAGTAAAGTTTTATTATCTCTGGTTTATAGTTAAGCACATGGTGAGAAATAAATGGTTAATACTTTTTATTCTCCACTTGTCTCAGGCCTTACTTTCACCTCTTTACTCACTGTGAGTAGATCATTTTAATTTCTATTTACAGATAAACCTAAGATTCCTGTAACTTACCCCATGAAAAATTGCAAATTTTACCTGCATCTACTCCCATTCTTTTCTCTGCCTTTTCTGTTACAATGGAAGATATAAATTTATTTCCTCATGACTAGGGTACATTTTTATATCTGTACTTGGTATTCATCCTTGGTAGGATGAATAAACTACCATAATTGATTTTAATAAACTCTAGCATGTACTATATTTGAAACAAAAAGAAGTAAAACAAACAAAAACCTCTCCTCAGATATCACATTTTCATCTTTTATTTCCTTTCATATGATGAATTGTTGCAAGGTAAATATATACTCATTGTCACCACTTCCTCACTTCCACTCTCTCTCAAATGGGTTATTTAAGGTTCTTTTTTACAGTCTTTTATGGGCTTTTCTTCTGCCTATCTACCAAGAGACTGTTATCTTGGTTCTATCTCAGGACCTCCTCTTTCCTCTCTCATCACTCCTATTTAGCTTGTCCTTTCTTACATCCAGCTATAGATTCATTCAATCAACAAATGGCTATCGAGTCCAGGTGATACCATTGTAATTAACCCAGTTATTAATTAATAACTGGAAAGGAGCAAAGGGAAGCTGCAATTTAGACACATGCCCAGTAAAGTCTAGGTGCGGTAGAGAGGGTGTTTGCCTGTCAGTCATAGTTGGGAACAGGGCATTGGACAGAGTAGGCATGTAGGCATGGTTACTGCAAGGGGGTTGGGGGGAATTTGATATTAAAACTCCTAAACAAAGTGAATCCCCTCTCTTTGCTCTCTTGCTCATGTGCTTGCTGCTAGAGCCTGACTTCTGGCTTTCGGGGTTGTCATGCTTTACAACCACACACATGGCCCACAGCCATGTGGATCCCACACACAATGAACTAATGGATTGGGAACTAGTCTGATGCCGTTCTAGAACCAGTTTCACCATGGAATGAAAACTTTAGATACTGGCTCTGCTTCTAGCTCTGCTGAAGCCCCAGTGGCACATTTTCCAGGACTGGTTTAAGGGAAATGAGATTTTGGAAACCAAGGGTGTAACTTCACATGAGTAAAAATCACTCATTCTCCCATGTACATCTTAGAAAACTCCTTTTCTCAATATATTGTAAGAACTCCACTTCCACTAGCAACATAGATGTTCCACCCATGTAATTCTCTGATAACATAAGTACTGTATTAATAACCAGTGATATAGAGTAAACAAACTATTGTAAATATAGGTAGTGAAATGCACAGGAAGAGAGGCATAAAGTATGTTCTATAAGGACAATCAATACTGAAGGATCAGCCAGGGCAAAGACACTAAGATGGATAAAAGTCTGATATATTCTAAGATGGAAAAAACCTGGAGTGGTTTGGCCCTAGTGACAAAAAGTAAGAACAGTAGGAGATGATGTCAGAGATCTAGACAGCTGTTAGATCAAGGAAAAGGTTTTTGTAGAGGTCTAAACGCTAAATAAGAAACAAGAGAAATAATGGTGGTTTTACTTTCAATAATTCTAGTTTTATGCTACAGTTACTTCCTGGTTCATATTTCCAACTGCTTAGTGGCTATCTCATTTGGGTGGTATTAGATGAACCTGAACAGCTGAAAACTGAGTGCATCATCTCAGCTCTTAAAAATGCTGCTCTCCTTCTTCCCTGCCTTAGATCACAGAACTCAAAGCACTTTGCTGCCTAAGCCACAAACGTGAGTTTTCATCATTACTCCTACTTCTTTCTTACCCATCCCTCCCAACACTACATCGGCCATAAGCGCTATCAATGATGCTTCCAGGATAGTTTCACCCACTTCTCATTCTCATTGTCATTTCAACACTTGTCACAACATTTCTTTAGTCATTTCAAAATTTCTCAATTTGTCTTACCCACTTTCAATCAAGTCACCATATTGCCAGGACAATGATCCTTTTAAAACACAGTATGATTCTATAATAACTTTGCTTAAAATCCTTTAACTTCTTGCTATGCACGCTTTTATTTTGCTTATCTCTCTATTTTTTTATTTCAAAGATCTAATTATATTAAAGTTCCCTGAAACATATCACAGCTCCCTGAAAAATATATAATTTATTTAAAGAATATATATGCATGTATATATAAATTTCACTACCATACATGGATATTTTGTTTTAATCTCAGTATTCTTTAAAAATAAATTTCTAAAATTATTTAAAAAAATTGATAACTTTTATTTTGCACCATTTCATAAAAGTAACAGTCAGGGATTAAAATATTTCCTTGCAAAAGAGCCAGATGAAGAGACAGAATGAAATTGTAGATTTCCATTTCCTCTGGAAAAGAAAAGATTTCTCAAATGAACAAAAAAAAAGTTAAATCTAGAGTGAAAACCTTGGCAGAAAATATAACCCCAATGAAATGAATAAGAAAGATATCCACAGGGAGACAGAGTAATACTGTATTTTCACCATTGACAAGGTCACCTGAGCTCTGAAATACTTCACAGAAGCTCTGAGTTATCAATATGTAAGAATGATGACGTTTGCTTATGAATATGTAACAAGTGTGATGACTACGTCCTGCAGAGTTATCCCTGTAAAAAAGAAACAAGGGTGTATGTAGATTTAAAAAATGATGTAAGTGATAGATAGCAAATAGATACATACATGCATAAGTACAGAAATACAACTTATAGAAGAGAATGTAGGGCAGTATGTTCAAGGTCATGGTTTGGAGAAAAGCTTTATAAAGGCCAAAAGAGTAAAAAACAAACATTAAAGAAAAAAAAAAAAAACACTTGGAACCTATATGACCTTATTGACCAGTGTCATCCCAATAAATTAAAAAAAAACAACCACCAACAAATAGATGGACTTAACTATATCAAGACAATAATTTCTATGCAACAAGGGACAAAATTATAGAGAAAGACATTTGCAACACAAATACTGGCAACAACATAATATCTCAAATAAATTATGCAGAAGAGGCAAAACTAATAAGAATGAACAAAGGCTATAAAATAAAATTCACAGCAGTAACTTAGAGGGAAACTCACTGGTAATTAGAAAAAAACAAAAAAAACCTTTAATAGAATAAAAACTTGTGAGAATGTGAAAAAATGGAAATTCTCATGCATTCTAGTAAGCATGTTGCCTGGTAAGATTTGGTTTCAAAATGCCGTCTAAAATCTGTATGCTGTAGCTTTCTTTCAGAGAGAGACAAGTCACAGAGTATAAGTCCAAATGATTAATAACATAAAATATTCCACTTAATTAGTCATAAAGAACAAAAAATATAATAAATGGTTTTTCATGTATTAAATCATTAAATATTATAAAATAGGATAATATTCAATATTTGCAAGTGTTTGAAGAATGGAAACTTGTATATAACGTTAGAAGTCATATAAATTTGCTGGAACCTTCCTGAAAGTCAATTTGACATTGTGCATTGCATCAAGAGTTTAAAATGTTTATAGGTTCAGTGATGGCTAATTTTAATGTGTCAGTTTGGCCAGGGTTCATCCACATTAAACATTATTATTGTCTGTGTCTGTGAGGGTTTTTCTAGATGAGATGAGCATTTTAATTAATGATTCTGGAAAGTAGATGGCCCTCCCAATGCCGGCGGGCACCATCCAATCCTTTGAGGGCCTGAATAGAACAAAAGGCAGAGAATGAAGGGTCTTGCTCATTTGTTTCCTGCCTCATAACTGAACTTGGAAATCTCATCTAATCTCTCAAGCCAGAGGAATAGGAGTTACACCATTTTGATCCAGAGTGAACTACACCTCTACTTTTGTGGGCCTCCAGCTTACAGATGGCAGACTGTGGGACTTCTCAGCCTCCGTAATAGCATAAGCCAATTCAATTTCTCATAATAAATATCTCTCTCTATATATTTATATATAAAATATGTGTTTTAAAAATGTATCTTTATTGAAAGCATTACAGATGTCCCCATTTGTTCTCCAGAAAAACAAAATCAGTAGGATACACACACACACACAAACATCTTATGATACAATGATTTATGTTCTAGGAATTCTATTTGTATCTATTATGAGGGGCAATCAAAAAATACATTAATGCATAACTATATTTTTCATAGTATTATTTAGTATAGTGAACGCTGAAACAATTTTAAAACCTCAATATTGTGGCAAAGGTTTTAGAAAGCATTTATGATGCTGTATCAGATGCTGCCATAAAAATTATGTGCTGGAGAAATTTTAATGAATTATAAAAATCCTTATATTAAAGGGAAATGAGTAATGGGAAATTCTATTATCTTAAAAGGAAATTAAATAAATTATTAATAGTGTTTATCTATACCCTGGCAATTAGTAGCCAATATACAGTACCCTTGCTGGCAAGACACGGAAATATTGTATTTTATTTACCTCTGAAAGCTCAATGCTTAGTCCAGTACCTGCTACATATTAGGCACTCAATAAGCAGTTAAGAGAATAAACTTTAATTTCACTTTTTTATTTGACTTTCTAACACTTTTATATAATTTGGAAATTCTCACCAATGGGTGTATGTTATTTTTATAATCATAACATATAAGTATATTTAAAATATATATACATGTTGGTACCTTCTGTAAGGTTTATATAGGATGTCCCCAAAAATGTATATACATAATGAATAATTATAAAGTCAGTGTTTATTAAAATACATTTCATTTTCAAAATTGAGATATAAGCGGTTAAAATGTGTATATGTTTTTTGGGGAGCACTCTATATTATTAACTCCAGTTTTTCTTTTGATTTTGTCAATTAAATTTTATCCCTCCTATATTAAATTTAATTTTTGGATTACAAAATAATTTCTCATTCATGAGCTTGATACTCTGCTCAAATAATGAGATCACATAGTATTTAATTTAAAATTTTGGAAGATTTGACCTTGGGTGGTGGGCACACAATGCAGTATACAGATGATTGTATTATAGAATTGTATACTTGAAACTGATATAATCTTATCAACCAATGTCATTCAGTAAATTTAATTAAAAAAAGAAAAAAATCTAATTTACACCTAAATTGTATTTTATTAAACATATTATACAATATTATAAAAGTTATTTGCTTTGAGACAATAATGTCAAATTATGTTTTCCCTATTGAGTTATAATGGCATAGAAGAATATATTTTATTTCTTCTGTGAGCAAACAAAGGAATTGTTCAAATATTTAACATTATGTTTGTATTCTCATTTACTGAGTGATAATTATTATGTCAAAAGATTAAGTAGAAGGAGAGGCTGAAATATGCAAAGAATCTGTAATAAAAATCAATATTTAATAAACTTTGCATTTTAGAATTTTTCCTAAAAGGATTAAATGTGCCCTTTGCAGTAGATTTAACTCAAACTTTTCAATTTCAGGCTTGAATTTCAATTTGCTGAGCAAACTTTTTCTATTTGGACATGTTTTCTTCTCTTCTGGCTCAGCTCCGTTTCCACTGATGCCTAAAGGATTTGTGTGAGTTGGCTTACATTTACAAAGCACCCAGTGTGAAATGGCATTTTACTCCCTGTGCATTCATTTTTTTCCATTCTTTCCCTTTGTTGTTAGTTAGGAATTCACACAGGAGCTTCACACTGTGATTCAAGTCATCAAGAATACTTATCACAGAAAAAAAACATACTTTATCCTATTAAAAAGTAATTTATAGCAGAAACTAGTTGTCAGCTCCAGACCATCAAGTCATGGTCCTGAGTTTCTATATTTATTCCAGAAACTCCACCATCTCTTATATTAAAATAATAAAACTGAACATAGCTATTCAAACCAGTTAAACAGAAGCTGATTAAAACTTGCCTAGTATAGAGTATGTGTTTAGAAATGGGGTGGGAAAGACAGAGAAGAATGGTTCTTTTATGACAAGAACAGATTTGAAATGATTGTTTTATCCAAGAAGTAATAGCACTACTGAGCAACTTCAAATTCCACATAGAGTCAGCTTGTCAACATCCTGTCATTGAAAAGCATTACAGTGATTTTTACAGTTTTATTTAGTGTAACCTGTGATGTAGCAACAGCCTTCTCTCCCTCTCTGAATGTCTGTGAAAACTCAGTTTCACTTGCACTTCATAGACTGAGTATAAAATAAAGTTGCACTGCGTAACACTATAAAATCAAGTCAAGTGGGAGATTCTACTGTCTCCATCCATAACATTGAGGTCTCAGTAAAACCTTGAAACAAATGATATTTGAGGTCCCTCTAGGCAAAGGTTGGAAATTGCAGCCAGAAGGATATATATATATATACAGGATGCAGAAAAAATCACTTATCTCCATGTCCAAGGTGAAACAGAGCCATTATCTGCTTCCATGGGAGAAAGACGCTAATATAGTAGGTACACTTTTCTATTACTTTTAAACATATATATGCTTTTAATGATAGAAAGTTGAATGTATTCTTCCCAATATAAAAAACTGGACATTTAAAAATACTATTATTCTTTACTATGTTTTTCATAATTTTAATTTAACGCCAATATTAACTAGCATGATCATTTACTACAAGCGAGTCGCCTATTTTTTTTTTTTTGCCAGAATTGTCTAAAACTCACCTTAAGCATGCATCCTTTCATAAAATATCCAAAATAACTTTTATTTAAGTGAGTTCAACACTTTTTAACGCCTACAATATTCTAGACAGTCACTGTTCTCTGAGAGGTCAAAATTATTTTAGATATGATCCTCACATATATGTGTGTACAGTCTAAGGAGCAAGATCTAAGAACAATCACATCATTTCGAAACAGTGTGCCAATTGCTCTAAATATAATATTTGCTGTGTGCTATCAGGACTCGGAGGAAAGACAACAAATCTAATCTGGTGAAGCAAGAGGGTGTATTGAAAGACATTAACTCTTTTTTTTAAATTTTATTATATTTATTGGGATGACATTAAATAATAAAGTTATGTAAATTTCAATTGTACAGTTCTATAATACATCACCTGTATATTGCATTGTGTGTTTACCACCCAAAGTCAAGTCACCTTGCATCACCATATATTTGACAACCTTTACTTTCTTCTACTTCTTTCAATCTCCCTTCCCCTATGATAATCACCATACTATTGTTTGTGTCTATGTTTCTTGTGTTGTTTGTTTATTTTGTTTGTTTGTTGCTTTCTGCTTTATATACTACATATGAATGAAATCATGGTTCTTGTTTTTTTCCATGTGATTTATTTCACTTAGTCTGATATTCTAAAGATCCATCCATGTGGTCACAAATGGCAATATTTCATCTTTTCTAATAGTTCAGTAGTATTCTAATTCTATATATGTATCACATCTTCTTTATATAATCGTCCATCAAAGGACAGAGCTTGTTTCCATGTCTTGGCCATTGTGAATATTGCTCCAATAAACACAGGGGTACATATATCTTTACAAATAAGTGTTTTTGAACTTTTGGGGTAGATACACAGAAGAGAGATTGTGAGGTAATAAAGTAACTCTATTCTTAATTGTTTGTGGAGCTTCCATACTATTTTCCATAGCGACTGTACCAATTTACATTCCCACCGGCAGTGTATGTGGTTTCCTTTAGCTCTATAACCTCTCCATCACTTGTTATTTCTTGTCTTGTTGATAATATCCATTCTAAAAATGTGAGGTGGTATCTCTTTGTGGTTTTGCTTTACATTTAATTGTAATAAAAATAATAAAATACCTAGACATAAACTTAACAAAGGACATGAAGGACATATACACTGAAAACTACAGATATCATTAAAAGATATCATTAAAAGAAATCGAAGAAGACACAGAAATGGAAACATATTCCCTGTTCATGGATTGGAAAAATCGACATAGTTAAAATGGCCACATTACCCAAAGCAATATACAGATTGAATGTCATCTCCATCAATAATTTTTGGCAAAGGAGCCAAAAACATATAATGGAGAAAAGAAAGCCTCTTCAATAAATGGTGCTGGTGTTATAACATAGTAAAAGCTAGGAAAATTTCCAGGACAAGCAGAATAGGGAAACTAAGACAGTTAAAGAGCAGTTTGCAGCCACTTAGTAAATTCTATCTTCCCTAAAGCAAGAACACTTGAGAGTAAATGTTTGGTTCCTACCATTTTCTGTACCTGGGCCAGGTACAGAAACCTGAGTACAGAAACTCACTAGGGCAGAAAGCCCCAGATGCCTAGCAAGGGGCAAAATGGGAAAAACAAGAACCTTGTCCCCAGGGTAACCTATCCTCCTCCAGCATATCGCTGGTCATGCTGTTTAGACCCCCTGGGCATTACTCCCTAAAGATAACATCTAAGCTTCAGTTTTATTTCAGCTCCAGGCCCAGAAAAGCAGTAAAACCAGACAAGTGAGGCAATGGCTGCCTCGGGACCAGCTACATTGACTAATGACCTGCTGCCTTGGCATCCACCAATCAGTAGAGACCATGGCCTTGAAAGAGCACACCTGGAAAGGTGAGGAATATTCTATTAGACACTCCCCTGAGGCCTCCCCTGGGATTTCCTTCCTGCAGGAAAGAGATAAATATGCTGAGGACAAAAGATCCAGTGTGCTACCCCGTCACCCTAGGGGAGCAAGCCAACACCATCTCCTTCTGGGACCTCATGAGACTTGCAACCAGGGGAGCAATGGGCAGTAGCAGCTTGGGCTTACACCCTGAATTGGTCTCCAAGGCCCCTGAACCTGTCCCCTTCTCTCTGACTTCCCAGGAAGCCAAAGCAGCCCATCCTCGGCAATAAAAATAATAAAATACCTAGAAATAAACTTAACAAAGGACATGAAGGACCAATACACTGAAAACTACAGATATTATTAAAAGATATTACAAAAGAAATTTAAGAAGACACAGAGATATGGAAACATATTCCCTGTTCATGGATTGAAAAAATCGACATAGTTAAAATGGCCATATTACCAAAAACAATATACAAATTGAATGCAATCTCCATCAATAATTTTTAGCAAAGGAGCCAAAAACATACAATGGAGAAAAGAAACTCTCTTCAATAAATGGTGCTGGGAAATTTGGAAAGACACATGAAAAAAATGAAACTAGACTGCTACTTGTCCCCATATACAACAATTAACTAAAAATGAATCAAATACTTACATATCATACCTGAAACAATGAAATACATAGAACAAAGCAGAGATACTAAATTTATGCACCTTTGTCTTGCAGAGGACTTTATGAATTTGGCCCCAAAGGCAAGGGAAGTAAAAACAAAAATAAATGAATGGTACTGTTTCAAATTAAAAAGCTTCTGCACAGCAAAAGAAACTGACAACAAAACAATGAGGCAGCCAACCGGATGGGAGATATTTGCAGACAGTAGCTCCGGCAAAGATTTAATTTCCAAAATATACAAAGAACTCATATAACTCAACACCAATCAAATAAATAACCCAATCAAAAAGTGGGCAGAGCCCGGCCGGGCGTGGCTCAGCAGTTGAGCTTCAACCTAGGATCCAGGCGATCGGGGTTCGATTCCCGGTCAGGGCACAGGCCCGGGTTGCAAGCTAGGCAGTTGATCAATGACTCTCTCATCATTGATGTTTCTACCTCTCTCTCCCTCTCCTTTCCTCTCTCTGAAATCAATAAAGACATATTAAAAAAAAAAAAAAAGTGGGCAGAGGACTTGAACAGACACCTCTCCCAAGAAGACATATGAACAGACAACAGATATATGAAAAGATGCCCAACATTACTTCTACTCCTCATTTTTTTACATGTTATCAAGTGATAGTGCAACGTTAAGTCCTCATGAACTCAGCTACACACAGACTTACTAAAAACACTGAGAAGTCTGACATACAGATCATCCCAAAGCATTACTGAAGGAAGCAGGTACTGTTACACTGGACTTTGTATCTCAGGGAGTCTTATAAGTACTTTTAAAGATAGGACCCATTTATCATGATCACATTGATTTTTTAGAGGTACTGTTTTTAAGCCTTGAAAAGTTTGCTGACCTTCACTCTTAAGGAGGATAAATGATTTCCTTGTTCACATTATCAACTTACTTGAAAAACCCTTTTTAAAAATTTTTTAGACTGTAGAAATTAAATTTTGCCTCCAGCATACTGTGATTATTATTAATTACAAATTAGTACCACTTTAGCATGCATTGTAGTTAATGAGTGATAGGTTTCTCAGTACAAAATTTTTTCTGCTGTTACATTTATGTGCTCTCTCGCCAAACTATATGGCTCATTATTTCCTTGAATGTTTCTTTTATCTCTTTGAATGGTGTAGTACCTCTGATTTCATCTGATTTCTCTAAGTTCATCTGATCCCTTTATACTGATGGATGATGTGCTATACCGCAGGCTGACTAGACCATTCTGTAGTGTTTCCACGTTAATAAATTTAAAAAAAAGTTCTAAATTATCACACCATACTTTTTCCTTCTCAAAATATTTTTTGTTATTTTACTATTTCTAAAATCAAGACTCATTCTAAATTGCTGTGTGCATTGATGCAATTTTCCACATAAAAAAGTACAATCAAGTTTAACTTTAAAAAATATATAAGCTAAAGTGAGAAGCAACAAGTGTTTATTTGGGATCCAAAAGAACAGCTACAAGTGAAGTGCTGATTCAAACAAAAACCCAAATAGCCTTCCAATTAGGAGGTAAAGGCAAAGGGTATTTATGAGAAAAAGAAGAGTAATAATTACAGGAATAGAGGAAAGGAATTTCTATGAATGTTAATAAGCTAAGAAAGAAATTTCTATAGATTCAGATAAGCTAACATAGTGATGTTAATTCTAAAGAATGTCTTTAATTTTCAGTCTAGAAGTCACAATGCTTTCTCATTACCTTTCCAAAGAGTTGTTTTGAATACAATGTTGCTTTAGGCCAGGGCCAAAGGTTTTTTTGTCCAGTGTTAACATTCCCAGGGTTTGAGGAGTAAGAAGTGCAAGGCAGGGCCTCTGGATGGCAGCTAAAATACCATTTCAAAGTATCTCAGATTTTATTTTTCACAAGATTTATGGTATACTCCTTGATTAACTGAATCTGAGAATTGATAAAATATAGCATTCATATAAACCTAATAGTTACCTATTTACTGATAGGTTAAAACTCAACACCAACTCCAATCATCCGCTAAAGAGAAAATGATCTATGCTCTGCATTACTGTAATATTTCATTAATCTATTTTATTCACTTATGAAACTTTAGAATAAATCCATGACTAAATAAAATCGATTTCATGTCTCAATCACAATGTAACATTAATATTCAGTCTTGAATTTATACTTTCCTAAGTCAATGTTTTGTCCCAATGTGTAAACACACATGGTTTCAAACTTCCTAGTAATAGAAATGAGTATATATATGCGAAGTTTTAAAAATCTTTCAAATAAATCTAAGCTTTGAAATTTGATTAAATAAACAGTTAAAAATGAAAAAAAAAAAAAAAACAGCCCAGCCGGGCGTGGCTCAGCGGTTGAGCCTCGACCTGGGATCCAGGCGATCAGGGTTCAATTCCCGGTCAGGGCACATGCCCGGGTTGCAGGCTCGATCAATGACTCTCTCATCATTGATGTTTCTATCTCTCTCTCTCCCTCTCCTTTCCTCTCTCTGAAATCAATAAAGATATATTAAAAAAAAACAAAGAAAAAAAAAAAAAAACAGTCAAGTTGTAAATAGGCCTTAAGAGAATTTAATTGTCTCTTCTGTATCAGGATCTATATTCTGTAGGAAACTGACAATGAGATAAGTCAACAGCTGCAGTCTCTTTTATTTGTTTGTTTAGCTTTGTATTTATTTCTCTAAACTTATCAATTTTCTGCCTTAAGAATAGCAGAAAATCTGAGACTAAAAGCCAACCAGTGATTTCAAAAGTTGACACAGTTTTGCTACTTCTAATGGAATTGAGGGATGATGGTGTGAGAAATGAAAGCTAAGGGACCAATATTTGAAGAAGTTATGACAAGTTTAACCTTGAGAAAAGGAATTGAGGGCCCATCTCTTCCTTCACAACTTGTGCAAGTGCATGGTTTTGCCATCAGCCCATAGAGCAGACCTTCAAATATTTTTTTCTCTCCTTTCTAAGTTTGCTTACATTTTTTTCTCATGTCATTTTTTAGTACTCTCATTGTAACCCCTAACATTTTAATCCCCTTCTTTTGTGGAACTAATTTCAGTTGCATTGCTCTAATAAAAAATGAAAGCAGGAAAATTTATAATTTGGTTTATCTTACATACCTATTCCTTTAAGATGAATCTTCTAAGTTTTTATTGAGTATGTCTGTATTCTGCCCTTTCGGACTCCAAACCTTGAGAGCTTCTTTGAATTTTCTAATTAAAATACAAGATTTAGAACCTAACAGAATTACTTACACACACTTATTAACCTTTACATCTTTAAATGAGACCATTTGCTACATTATGCCCATAGGAATAGATAAAATCAGCATCCTATGAAAGCACTTGAAGATGTTGGTAATATCTCTTTCTACCTTGACTCAGTCCCTTATACAGCCAGCATTTAAAAACACATTTTTGTAGTTTAAACCCTGCAGAATTGTTAAAGTAAGATATTTTAAAAAGACAAATAAAATTACTAAACACCATAGTTTTAAGAAAGGAAAAACATTTCACATTCTTTCTGTTCTCCAACCTCACCTAGCTATGTAACCTTAGATAACTCTGACCCTGTTTCAGCATATTGCAATGGAAGTTATTACATTTTTATCTTCTGTAAGAACATATAAAATACAGTTTCAGATTTATAATGCTGTCCAAGATTCATAGCTAATTAATATTTCCTTTTACTTTTGCATTTATTTTCAAAGGATTAAATGCCTAAGAATTCTGTAGTTTTTACTTTGTTATAATGAGTGAAAGGCATCTCTCTAGATCTCTATCTCAGTCAAGTTTATTCTACCTACTAGAATAGATAGCAGGCATTGTAAATAAAACTTGAGTTGATAATAGGTAAATGTCTGAAAGTGACACAAAGTAAGATAGTTCTATTTCCTCATGGAATTTAAGTACAGTAAGTCCTCACTTATCATCTATCATCGGAGGTAGATTCTTGGAAACTGCAACTTTAAGCAAAACAATGTATAATGAAAACACTTTTACCCCATGGGCTAGTAGATATAAACAAGAGTTAAGTTCTATGGCATATTTCTGGTGGAAAAAAAATCACCAAACTTCTAAATAAAGATCTAAAACACTTCTAATGTTAAATATTGAAATAAAAGAGTTATACATACATTTAAGAAAGATTAAAACAAGTAAAATAATTATTTTCCAACCCCACTTAACCAGTCAGGGTGCCAGGTGGCCATAGCTGCTCCCTGCAACTCAGGACACAAGGCAGGAACCCACCCTGGACCAGACGGTCTTCCATCGCAAGGTGCACTCACTCACACACCCACACTCACTCAGATGGGACAATTTAGACACATCAGTTGGCCTCATGGGCACATCTTTGGGATGCAGGAGGAAACAAGAGTACCTGGAGAAAACCAGCACAGATATGGGGAGAACATGCACATTTTACACAGACAGTGGCCCTGGCTGGGAATCTATTTTTTTCTTTTTCTCACCCACATTAAAATGAAATGATGATGAACTAATTGATCTGTGTTATTTGAAGACCTGCTGTACTTCTATCAGCTTTCACAACTTCCATTACTCTGAAGCAAGAGAGAAAGTGAGCAACTTTGCTAGAACACTAAATAATAAGCACAGTCTTTGAGTGTATTATATTGTTTTTATAAATAAAAGTTGTTTTCAGTTATTGCAAATGTTTTTTGGTGGCAGATAGATTTTACTGATGTAGTTGTACATGCTCACTCTAAGTTGATGGGTTTTTTTTTAGTCAGTAATGTTTTGCTGATTTTGTGAAACAATTTGTTATTGGTTTTGGTGTTTTTGTGTAAGAACTTTAAGTAAACAGTTATTTACATACCCCACTTTATATATGATTTTTTGTAAAAGATATTATATTAAGAAGATGAAAAAACTAACAAAACTCAAAATATATTCTTATTCCAGTAGTCCTTTCTACATTATCAAACATCATAAGATATTTAAGAAGGAAATGACTAAAATTTTAATCTTGTCAAGATATTAATCTTATTCATAATGGAAAATACAAAAAATATTGTATGGTCTATATTATGGTTTGAATTGTGACCACAAAATACATTTGTTAAAGCCTTAACCGTTAGTATCTGTGAAAGTGACCTTATTTGGAAATAGGGTCTTTACAGAAATAATCAGGTTAAGTTGACATCATTAGGGCGAGCCATAACACAACATTACTGTTGTCCTTATTAGAGGAGACATATGTATAAGAGGAGAATGCCATGTGACCACAGAGGCAGAAATTGAAGTGCTAAAGCTGCAAGCCAAGGGATGCTGAGGATTTCCAACAAATCACTCGAAAGTAGCAAAGAGGCCAGGAAGAGTTTTCCCCTACAGGTTTCAGAAGGAGTGTGGTTTTGTCATCACTTCAATTTCAAATTTCTAGCCTTCAGAACTGTGAGACAGTACATTCTGTTGGTTTAAGTTATGTCGTTTCTAGTAGTTTGGTAAGGCAGCCCTAGGAAACTGATATATACCATTGAGTCTAATGATAAATTTAGTTTTAATTATGGTTTAAATTATGTTTGGTTCAAAATAGTATAAACTGTTGTCTAACACTACTTAACTAAATGTTAACTAAAGAGATGTTATATTTTGATTGTTTATAAGAATAAGACTATCTGTACTATTTTAAACAAAATTCTTTTTTTTTTTTAACTATATCTTTATTGATTTCAGAGAGAGGAAGAGAGAGAGAGAGAGAGAGAGAGAGAGAAACATCAATGATGAGTCATTGATGGAGCCCGCAACCCGGGCATGTGCCCTGACCAGGAATCAAACCCCGATTGCCTGGATCCTAGGTCGACACTCAACTGCTGAGCCATGCCCGGCCGGACTAAACAAAATTCTTTAATATTCCATATAGTGATTTTAAGTTAAATGCCCCTTAAAATACATATTTACTTTATGTAAAATTTTCCACTTACTTTCAGTTTTATGCACCTTTAAAAGGACTTACTTTACTCCCAGAGTCATCCTGCTGTGTGATACATTACACTTTTAATGTAAACCTCTCCTTACCAGGGAATGAAGTAGGAAAGTCTAATTTCTAAATTAGAACTTAACAAGAGAATAAAACTAGAGGTTACATTTTGAGAAAAAGATCTGGCAGCATCTTGTAAACCTGAAGATATTTCTATCACATGACTCTGGAATTGAACTTCTAGGTATTTACTCAAGAGAAATAAAAGTATATGTCTACAAAGACTTGTCAAGACAGCTTATAGCAAATTTAAGCAAAATTGGTAAAAACTGAAAACTTCCCGAGTTACCATCGACAGAATGGATAAATTAAGTGAGGTATATTTGTATGATGAAAACCTTTTCAGCAACAAAAATTAAATACCAATAAAAAAATAACATGTATACATCTCAAAAGAACATGTCAGGGGTGTGTATGGGAGGCCTAATATATGGTGAGGGAAAATGATTTGACTTTGGGTGGTGGGCGCACAGTGAAATATACAGATTATGTAACCTATGTGATCCTATTAACCAATGTCACCCCAATAAATTTAATTAAAAAATTTAAAAATAAAGTATCCCTATGCTATGCAAACATAATAAAAAACATGCTAAGTGAAGGAAGGCAACACAAAAGAGTACATTTAGTATGGATTAATTTATATAAATTTCTAAAAGAGATAAAATTAATCAAGATAGTGGTTGCCTATGAGGTTGGGTGGGAAAGAGATTGTCCACGAAAAGCAAGAAAGTATTTCTTGTGTGATGGTGATGTTCTGTACCACCAGGTAGGCAATTTAATTGTAAAAGTATAAGGAAGGAAACAGGATGGTGGCGTAGGTCACAGCTGCACCCACTGTCTCCCGCAACCACATCAAAATTACAACTAAAGTACAGAACCACCGTCACTCAGAGCCTCCTGAACTGTGGCTGAACAGAAGCCCCACAACCAGGGAACTGAAGAAGCATCGAGACTGGTAGGAGGGGCACATATGCGGGCGGATCAGGGCTGATCACAGAGACGCTGCCGCGGGCCCACACCGGGTGCCACATGTTAAACCCAGGAGGGAATCTCGGCGGTGGGGGTTTCCCAGAGGAGTGAGGGGTCCCAGCCCCACAGCAGGCCCCCAGCCCAGGGCTCCAGGGCCAGAAGAGACGCCCCCACAACTCCGGGCTCTGAAACCAGCGGGAACTGTCCCTGAGGGTCGCGGAGGCTGCGGGAGCCCCAGCAGCTCCTCTTAAAGGGCCCCGCACCGACTCACTCGGACGCTCCCTCTGAGCCCAGCGCCGGGCAGCAGCCGGAAAGGACCCGGGACACTCGGGGAGGAACTAACCTGCCTGAGATCCGGGCGAGATCTGGAGGGGCAGCTTCCTCCCAGGCAGAGGGGCTGGCAGAGGCCATTGCTCCTTTGGCGAGTCCTCCCCGCACACAGCCGGCAGGCAGGCGCCATGTTTGAATCCCCAGCACCTGACTCCCACCTTTGGCCCCGCCCCGTGATTCCCGGAGGCCCCGCCCTCCCCACCTGCAGCTCATCCAGGCCATTTCCAGGGGCTTTTCTGTGCAAGTGGCCTCTCGAGCCTCAAGCTCAGGACTTTCCTAAAATCTCTCAAACAAGCAGCAGCGGGCCCCATACGGCTTGATAAGTGGCCCCGGGCCTGGCACTAGTGGCAGCTGCATTGGCTCATAGCTTTGCCTCTCCTGGGCTCCTCCAAGCCCAGCACAAGTGGGAGCAAACTACGGTTTGCTGCGTAGCTCATGCTGGGTGCCCTGGGCAAGGCACTGGCACAGGATGACTTTGCACCTCCCGGGAGGCCCCAGAGACAATGCACCTGGTGGTCAGACTCGACCACACTGGATTACAGCCCTACCACATCCATGAGTGACGCACTCAAGGGGCGCACTAGGTGACCACCAAAGCCCCACTGAAGTAAATCCTGCTCCATAGGGGTGTCTCCAGCACACCAGCTCTTTGGCTGTAGTTTCAGCTGGTCTTCACAGCCGATTGGCCTCTGGGCCAATTCCTCTCAGTGACGCCAATAACAACCAAGGCTCAACTACAACAAGACAGTGCACACAGCCCACACAGGGGAGCACCTAGAAGGCCCAGCTCAGGTGACTGGGGAGGCTGAGCCACTGGATCCTAAAGGACACCTACTACACAAAGCCACGCTACAAATTCCAGGAGACATAGCAGCTCTTCCTAATACATAGGGACAAACACCTGGAAGCAGCCAAAATGTGGAGGCAAAGAAACATGTCACAAAGAAAAGAACAGAAGAAATCTCTAGAAAAGGACCTAAATGAAATAGAGTCAAGCAAGCTAAAGGATACAGAGTTCAGA
Organism: Miniopterus natalensis; assembly: GCF_054644295.1. Lineage (NCBI taxonomy): Eukaryota > Metazoa > Chordata > Mammalia > Chiroptera > Miniopteridae > Miniopterus > Miniopterus natalensis. The sequence goes on along the minus strand of NC_142082.1, from coordinate 115,224,057 downwards.
ATTTTGTTTATAAGGATGCTCAACCATATTAGTAAGAGTTATACAAAAATAACAGAAAATTGATGACATAATAAAGTACCAATTTGAAATGAAGCCTACATGAGCTGAAATGAAGAATAATTTACAGGGAATCAACAATAGAGTAGAGGACTCTGAGAATCAAATCAGCAATTTGGAACATGAAAAAACAAAAAACACCCAACCAGAAGAGCAAAAAGAAAAAAGAATACAGAAATGTGAAGATAGTGTGAGGAGTCTGTGGGACAACTTCAAGAGGCCCAACATTCATATTAATGGGGTGCCAGAAGCAGAGGAAAGAGAGCAAGAAATTGAAAACTTATTTGAAAAAATAATGACATTAAACTTCCCCTCCCTGGGGAAAGAAACAGACTTAACATCCAGGAAGCACAGAGGGTCCCAAACAAGAGGAACCCAAAGAGGCCCACAGCAAGACACATCATAATTAAAATGCCAAAGGTTAAAGACAAAGAGACAATCTTAAAAGCAGCAAGAGAAAAGCAATTAGTTACCTACAAGGGAGCACCCATATGACTGTCAGCTGATTTCTCAACAGAAACTTTGCAGGCCAGAAGGGAGTGGCAAGAAACATTCAAAGTGATGAAAAACATGGAACTACAACCAAGATTACTCTACCCAGCAAAGCTATCATTTAGAACTGAAAGTCAGATAAAGAGCTTCTCAGACAAGGAAAAACTAAAGGAGTTCATCACCACCAAACCAGCACTACAGAAATTTTTGAAGGGTCTTCTTTAAGAAGAAGCTAATGAACAAAAAAATCTGACCAACTAAATAGATCCAGAGACATTGACACAGGCCACAGATGATCATATTTCAGAGGAAAGAGGGAAGGAGGGTGAAGGGTGGGAAGAGATTAACCAGAGAAGTTATATGCATATAAGCATAGCCCATAGATACAGTCAATAACAGGATGAAGGCCTGGGGAGGGCGTGGGAGAGAAGTGGAGGGGGTCAATTGGAGGGAAAAAATGAGACACCTGTAATTCTTTCAACAATAAAGATAAATTAAAATAAATAAATAAAGATAGTAAAGGTATATACAAGGGTTGGCAAAAGTAGGTTTACAATTGTTCCTATAAAGAAAAATCTATAATACAAGAATAAACTGTGTTTCCAATACTTACAACTATAAACTTACCTTTGCCCACACTGTACAATTGTAAAAATGCATGAAGTGATACACTTAAGATTTGTGCATTTATTATATGGACAACTTATTTTAAAATAAATTGTTAACAAATACCTCAGCAGATTATGTACATGTTAAGGTATTTAAAGGAAAATGTACTAATGTCTATAAATATTTTTGAAATGTATAAAACAATAGCAACAACTGAAGGCTAAATAACAACACAAGTGCAGTAAAATGTTAATATTGGTTATATAGTAATGTGGGGGCCATAGCCTACTATAAAATTCTTTCAATTTTTCAGCAAGTTTCAACTTTTTCATAATAAAATCTTGGAAATTATTGATGAGAAAAACTCACATACATAAATACAGTTTCCAAAGTATATTTTCCTTATAGTTGTAATGAAAAAATGTTACTTTTATATTAGTAATTTTTCAATTATATTGTTTCCAAAACCACTTATCATAATTGCTTAACATATAAGATATTTATTGAACTCAAAACAGAAATCTAACATAAAATGTCACTAAAAGATTCTATGAGAATGTTTTAATTTATCACAAGTATTGTGTATTATATACTACTAAATACAATGTTTTCCATTTACAGCTGACTCATACTGATCATAATAAATTAATATAATATTTTAGTAAATTTACTGTTATAAAGGAGAGACATTGAGGTGTATTGCACAACACAAATTATATATTTCTACATTGCTACATTGCTTATAATCCAACTATAATTGTATTTAATATACTAGTTATTACTTAGTGTTTTTTTGTGTTTGGATTATATTTTAATATAGATATGTATAAAGCATAATTAGATGATTTTAAATGGATCTGAGTAGATGTTATGACTTATTTTGTTCTTACAAAACATTACTTGAAAAATACATATTTTAAAGTACCTAGTGGTAGTCATGTTGATTTTTCTGATTTATTATTTTCCCTTTTTTGTAGAGCTTTTCTTCTATTACAAATCTAAAAAAGAACTTTCCAGTCAAGCCAAATATGCTATTCATTGTATTCATCTGAAATTTTCCAATAAAGAGACCATTTTTCCCCTTCTTGGTAGTATTTTCTCTTAACTTTTATTTTTAATAAAATTATATAGGTTTCAAATGTAAAATTCTGTGATTAATCATCTGTATATTGCATTGTGTATTTACCACCCAAAGTCAAATCTCTTCTGTCACCACATGTTTGACCCCCTTTATCCCTCACCACCACCACTCTAGCCCCCTTTCCCTCTGGTAACCATCATACTGTTATCTCTGTTTATGAGTTTTTGGTTTTTGTTTGTCGTGTTTTTTCATTTGTTGATTTCAGTTTTATATCCCACCTCTGAGTGTAATCATATAGTTGTTGACTTTTTCTGTCTGACTGATTTCTCTTAGCAAGATATTCTCAAGATCCATTCATGTTGCCCCAAAGGGCAGTCTTTCATCTTTTTTGATGTCTGAATAGTATTCCATTCTATATGTGTACCTCGTATCCTTTATCTGATCATCTATTGAGGGACACTTTGGTTGTTTCCGTTTCTTGGCTACCATGAATAATGTTGCAAGAAATGGTGCTGGGAAAATTGAAAAGCCACATGCAAAAAAATGAAATTAGACTGCTGTTTGTTCCCATGTACAAGAATTAACTCAAATTGGGTGAAAGCCCTAAATATAAGACCTGAAGCAATAAAATACATAGAACAAAACATAGGTATTAAACTTATGAATCTTGGTCTTAGAGAGGATTTTATGAATTTGACTTTAAGGGAATGGAAATAAAATAAAAAATAAATGAATGGGACTATTTCAAACTAAAAAGCTTCTGCTCAACAAAAGAAACTTTCAAATAAAAAAGCAACCAACTGAATGGAAGAAATTTGCAAACAACAGCTCTGGAAAGGGGTTAATATGCAAAGTATATAAAGAACTCATACAATTCAACAACAATAACGAAAATCAAATAATCCCATTAAAAACTGGGCAGAGGACCTGAACAGACACTTTTCCCAAGAAGGCATACAAATGGCCAACAGATATAAGAAAAGCTGTTCAACTTTACTAGTTATTTGGAAACTTCAAATCTAAACCACAATAAGATACCACCTTACACCTGTTAGAGTGGCTATTATCAACAAGACAATCACAAGTGCTGGAGAGGTTGTGGAGAAAAAGGAGCCCTCATTTACTGCTAGTTGAAATGTAAGTGGCACAGCCACTATGGAGCACAGTAGGGAGATTCCCCAAAAAATTAAGAATAGAGTTACCATATGATCCAGGCATTCCTCTTCTGGGTGTGTACCCAAAAACATTTGAAAACATTTATTTGCAATGATATATGCACATGGTGGACTTTTAATAAATGTTTGTGGAAGAAAAGTTTGGATAACTGGATTCCATTCGAAATTATAACAAGAATGACTGTTATCTAGCCATCAGCTAGAATTAGTGAAAAAGTTCCACCCAGATGCCAATGGGGATGGAGAATGATGTCTATGGCCAGCAGCTGCTTTTCCGCAAAAATTTTACATTAAATAAAGAGATACACAGTTTTCTTTTTCGTGCTGGATATTCTTGTCCACACTTGATTTGAGATATTTTAAAGGCCATATTTTCAGCTACTCGATTGAGTGTTATCAACTTTTTTAAATTGTGTGAGACTTAAAAAGAAATTTAAAAAGTAAATCATGTGTCTGTATATAAACACACACAGATAATGAATAGTCAGGAACTTTGAAGATGTTTCCTACTGGGATATCTTATTTTTTATAAGTGTGATATCTTTGGTTAATTCTTTATGTGACTCATTAAAAAAGCTCCCATATCCCTATTTTATGCCAGGCACATATTAAAGAGAAAAATATAAATAAAATATCAGCCCTAGTGTGTGATCAGAGTTTTTATATCTAATTTCTCCAAATATAATTATTGAAAAATTTGAATTTATATAAATCTCTAAAACTTATTAGGCTGACAATAAATTTACTTTCACTTAAAAGAGTTCTGGAGGTGAGATTAATTTTTTTTCTTGGCAAAAAGAAAAATCACATAAGCACTTAAGCAAGTATTTGTTGTTTTAAGAAAAACTTAAAATTGCTTGTTTAGTCATGTAAAAGCCTAAAATAACGGTGGTGATTTCAGTAAGTAAACTATTAGGAAAAAAGAAGAATAGCACAAAAAACCCAAAAATCTGAGAAGTAAACACAGAAAAAGGCATTTTTCCTGCTTCAGTGGGTAATGACTTCTTTTGTATTACTATTTAGTTTGCACCTGCTACCATTGATACACGGCACTGAGTATTTTTATAGTCAGTATCTTATTTGATAATAACTTTGTGATGTTGGATTGTTAAATTGTTTTATAATTTTTATAAAGAGGCCTTCAAGGGGAAAGAACTTAACTAAAATCAGAGTGGAATTTTGAAATGGTCATCTCTAATAAGAATGTGTTCTTTTGTAGGAACTGTTTGCTGTTAGTATTTGATTTAATAATGGAAAATGCATAATTAATACCAATTGTGCTTCCGTAATACTATTAGATCTGGCTTTATCACGGAGCTCTCATTTAGCCAGCTGCTAGCGCAGTATTTAGACAACTACCACGTTATCCCAGTCCTCTGGCCTTTAAATTGCCAGCTGATCCAAAGTAAAATGTAATAGGTATTTTGATTTATTTATAAAGCCTTAAATGGTGTGGATCTAATAATGAGTGCAGAACTAAACAAGAGCCTGGAGCCAGCCAACCACCCTCAGCTTGTTCACTGCCACTCCGAAACCCAATCTCTAGAAACAAGTTAGGAAAAGGAAAGAGACAGTTCTCTGAATTGGTGGCTGCAGTGTTTGAAACTTCTCTGAAACAGTAAAACCTAGGGGCAAAGATAGTAAGGAAAAGTTGTGTTATTTTATTTTTCTTGATGATTTTATTGTTTACTAAATGGACCAGATTCCAATTGACTCCAGAAAAGTTCAAAAATTTAAAAATAATTTTATCTTTCTCATGCTTTATCTCACATGGCTTGCATTTTAAATATATATGGAAAAATAAAACCCTCAAGGAAGAGGAATTGGTGGGAAAATGAGAAGAACGGTGGAAGGAAGGGTAAACTGATGGGAAGAGGAAGACGAAAGCTCAGTTAGAAAAATATATATAATAGGAAAAGAGCAGGGGGGAAAAGGACAGTATAAAATAGAGAAACCAATGAGCAAGAATAAAATGAGGTGAGTGCTGTACCAAGCCAGGGTCTCAAATTAAATTTTCTGTCCTGAGGCCAGAGAGGTAATGCAAATGTGTAAATTGGAGTGGAGTAAGAAAACCATCAACTTCTCTCTATAACTTTCCTCTCTCCACATTTAATAGATAAATGAAAGTAATATTTCTCCTAAAAAAAAATAAAAACAGAGCAACATCATCCTCAGTTCAGGGAATGGTGTGGCAAACCAGTGCTCATGCTGGTGCTAGAAGATTATGAGAAGTAGCACCATTCAGCTCTGGCTAATACTGACAAACGTTCTGATTTTTAAAGAGAAGCTGAAATCCAAATTTTATGAGAAATCCAAAATATTGACAACTTATTTAAAAAAATATTTAAATCTATGTGATTACTCTCATCACCCCTTACCAGCTCCACAGCTACAGGTTGTGGCTTTGGCCCAGCAGCGGCTGTCTGATTATATGCTTGCTTTTAAAAAGTTAAGAGGAAGGAGAGAAAATAGTTCCCAACTTTATGTCTATCTATTATCAAGGCCTGATGGACCCTGCCGTTGACTGTGCTATTCTCTACGTGACTTTCCTAAACTGTGAGATTAGTACATAGTTCTCTGCATGGTCTATAAGAGGTAACTTTATGTTCTCACCCTTTTTTCTGCTCTTATCAATTCTTTTTAAAAGGGGTTTAGTATTTTGATTTGGTCTAAATTTATTTTTTAATGGGAGCCTCACAGTGTCCAGTTCTGGTTTATTTGTTGTCATCTATTATCTAGGACCAGGCAAGGGAACTGAAGAAACCAGGCAACTGCAGTCTATTTCCAGAAATATGTCCTGTAAGCAGGGCTGGCTTCACAGCTGTGGAATCACCAGAGTTGCAAAGGATTCTGCACTCAGAAGTGAGTTCTAAAGTTTAATTGGCTTTCTGTGGCCAGTCTTGAAATTATTAATAGTTTTTTTTATTTGAATGCTATGCTTCATAATTGAAGTTTGAGGGGACAATTGATCATGGACCAGGGGCTTAGAGCCCCTGCACACATGCCATCCTGCCTCCTGCCTCCTACCATCTCCACACCTCTCCAGAGTGGGATCTTGGCTGGCAACTCTCCCATTCCTGGGTATGGGCATGACAAGTTAGGATTAGGCACTTGAATCACAGGGAACGGTTGTGGGGTTGGCCCCAGGCACCTGTAATGCACTATGTTCAATCTGACAGTATCTCTGTGCTTTAGGAGCATGACATTAAATAAAAAATAAAAAACACCAGGAAAAAAAGACCACTGAAGAGGGGGGGAATGACTTTTTCTTGCCCTTTGAACATCAAATTCCCAGTTTTATTTTATACTGGGCTCTTAAAATTTAGTAGCTGGTCTTGCTTCCGGAGTGCTTTATTGCTGCTGAGCTGCACTTTGCCTTGAACCCACACCCTTCTTCTCCCCTGCCTAAAACCTACAATATCAAACTAAAAGTCCAGGAAAACTTGGGAGTTTAAAAAAGTTTAATTAAGAGAAACTGGAGGTGTTTCCTTTCAGAATCCAGTGTTACTCTATGCCCCAGATTGGGACAGTGTGAAAAGCAAGCGCCCGTATAACAGCTATCACATCTGTTTTTAACCATATCGGCTGCTCACTTTAGTTTCTTCACGCAAAGTGTGTCAAGGCAGAGCTGTGATGTACTCAGACAAACCTCATTACAATTCCTTTCCTTCCACTTGCTAAATGGGTAACCTTGGGTAAGTCACTTAACCCTTCTTAGCTAGTTTCACTCTTCTACAAAGTAATTTTACCAATGGACTTGCAGAATTGTTCAGGTTAAATGCTGTAACATGAAATAAATATGTAGTATAATGCTTACCATATAGTACAGACATTCATAAAAAACATACATATACAATTTAAAGAATATTTTATATTGTTAATCTTTCAATGCATATAGGGTAAACTCATTTTGTGTTAAATACAAAAAAACTTGGCCCTGGCTGAGTAGATCAGTTGGTCAGAGCATCATCCTGATACACCAAGGTTGTGGGTTTGACTCCCAGTCAGGGCACATACAAGAATCGACCCATGAATGCATAAATAAAACAAACTGATATCTCTGTCTCTCTTCCTTCTTCTCTCTCTCTAAAATCAATCAATAGAAAAAGAATACAAAGAACCCATAATTTTACTTGAAATGACCAGAAGTCATTAAAAAGTGTTCCTACCACTGTGTCCACTGAATCTGGATGTGCCCATCAACTGTCATGTGTACTAGTTGAGATGGCAAAGATTTTTCATTGGCAAGTCTAAAATTAATTTAATTGCTTTGGTACCCCTGAGCCCCAAGCAAATACTTTTTTCTTAGATATTGACAATTTTCTTTTCTTTTTTTAAAATATATTTTTATTGATTTCAGAGAGAAAGGAAGGGAGAGGGAGAGAGAGACAAAAACATCAATGATGAGAAAGTCATTGATCAGTTGCCACCTGCACGCCTCCCTCTGGGGATCAAGCCCGCAACCTGCGCATGTGCCCTGACTGGCTATCAAACCTCGATCTCTTGGATCACAGGTCGATGCTCAACCGCTGAACCACGCCAGCTGGGTGAGAATTTTCTTAATGACCTTGATATGTGAGAATTTGTTTTTATAATAGTATCAGAGTAGGGACTAATGTCTGTTACAATGCACAATTAGCAAAACCATGAATCTGGAAATCTTTTTCACTTTTATCATGCAGAAAACAGTATTTGAGATACTACACAGTTTAAAATGTAATAAATTTAAATTAAAAATGAGCCATAATTTTTTATTGGGTTTCTTTAAATAAAGTCTGAGAAATTATGGAGGGTATTGACAGATGCAGCACCTAATTTGTTTGATCTTATAATAGAAATTCACAACTTAGGTCAGAGTTGTGGAAAAACAATTTGTGCAGAGACAAGTTTTACTTGTATTAAAATGTTATGACCCTCTTTCCAAGATCATGAAATCAACACCTTAGGCTTAATAACAGGTATTCTGTGTATTAAATGATATCTTGTAAGTCGGTTGATAATAAGTCCAGTGCAGTGTATACACCCACTGAAAGGACAGACAGATAAAGAATAGGTAGCAAAGACCTCTAAGGCAGCTAACTAAAAGCAGAACAAATCACACTCTTAGAAGAAAGAAAAGCCAAGAGAAAACTTTAATTATTCTCGCATGAACTTGTGAAAAACTATGCAATAAATAGAGAACAGACCTTATTTGGAAAGATGGGCAAAATGGTTTTAACATATTCAGGATTTGCACGTAACTAAGGTTAACTAAATTACATCTTAGCAAAGAGACCAATATGATAAAGATAACTAGGTTTTAATCACCAAAATTACTAGAAATAATTATTTGGTTGGTAAAAAACTAGAAATAAATGGTAAAAGCTTATGAATTTATAAAGTCATTTTCCAAATGATCTACAGTATCTATGGAAGGAGAGTTAACACCGTGAAATGAAATGCACAAATGTGAAACAAGTTTAAATCGTTGTTGAAATTGTAGGGACCAAAGTAGTAGTTGGAATTAATTCCAGTTGAAATAACTAAATGAATCGCTTCTGCTTCAATGAATTAAACCAAACCACATTTGCTCTAATTTAGACCTATGTTATTTTATTCTCTGTTCAATGGAAATGGACAAATGTTTCCTTTATTATTTCAAGAGAGCAATAAACTCACCTTCAGTTTTCTCATGTATTTCCTATCTTTTGGTCCCATTCATTCTGCACCTTCTTGAACAGCTCATTAAAAGCTTAGCACTATAGAATGAAGTTTGGAGGATGTTTTAACAGCATAGAATGGAGTAGATAAAAATAGGAAGAGGGCGAGATACGTAATAGAGTAAGAAATACCATTGAAAATTACAGGTGGAATCAGTGAAAACTACTGAATCTAAAACTATTTGATCTTTATTATGTGAAGCCCATTGTGTTTGAATTCACAAAATCTTCTAAAATCTGTTTGATTCAAAAAATGAGAAAAGTACAGTTATTTTACTTCCTTTTCAGGCCTTTGTTTTATAAAGAAGATTAATGAATACCTTAACAAAAAGTTTTTCTCTTTGCAACGTGTACTATCCAATAATGATGTGATATCCTTGGGAATTATGAAGTAAATATTCAACGGAGATTTACTTTGGGAAGTCTGAGAAAGATAAAGTGTATCTTCTAGAATCCATACAGTTAAGAAGAGGCAACTTAAACATCATCAGACTTCTATATTTAAGAAGGCAGTTTTTAAACACCTGAATAAAAAGATAAGAATATTATTGATAGTACTTTAAAATAAATGATTAGTAAAGAGGACTGGAAACTGTCAAAAAAAAATATGAGTTGACGTTATAAGATAAATTTAAAAAAACGTTCCCTGGCCAGGTAGCTCAGTTGGTTAGAGCATCATCCCAATACACCAAGGCTGTGGGTTTGATCTCTGATCAGGGCACATACAAGAAGCAATCAATGAATGCATGCATAAGTGGAACAACAAATCAGTGTTTCTCTCTCTTCCTCTCTCTAAAAATCAACAAAAAAAATTAAAAATTAAAAATTTATGACACCATTTACGACTCCATTTATAATAGCAACAATAAATCTATAAAGTATCCATGAATTGATTAACAAAGAGGGGTAAGACTTGTGTGCAGACAATCATTAAATATTACTGGAAGAAATTATAAAGATCTAAATAAATTTTTAAAGTCCATTTTCACACAATTAGAAAGATACAATATGTGTCTATTCATCTGAATTTGATCTATAGAGTCAATGGAATCCCAATCAAATATAATCAGTTTCATTGAATATAAAAATATGATATAAAAATTAGAGAAATGCACATTAAAACCACAATAAGATACCATTAGTATATTAGTCAGCTTTGGCTCTCATAACAAAATACCATAAACTAAGTGGTTTAACCAATAGAAATTTATTTTCTCACATTTCTAGGGGCTAGAAGTTCAAGATCATGTTGCAAGCATAGTTGGCTTCTCACAGGTATTCTTCCTGGCTGCCTTTTCTCTGGGTCCTCACATGGCAAAAGAAAGCGCAAGCTCTCTGATAGCTCTTCTTATAAGGATACTATTGTCACCAGGAGGGACTCATCTAAAACTAGTAATTTCCCAAAGGCTGGCATCTCCAAATAACATACATTCTGTGTTAGGGTTTCAACATATTCATTTTGAGGGGACACAATTTAGTCCGTAGCAATTACATATTATTCAAATTTCTAAATTTAAAAAGAAAGACCATCTTGCAGGACTGCTATACAACATTGCTATATAACATTTTCCTTATAGTTCACAATACTGTATCATGCACTTAAATTTTTTTTAAAGGATAGACCTCATGTTACATGTTTGTTAACCACACAAAAATACAAATGGAAAAGTAAAGAAAAGAAAGACCATACCAGGGTTCTGGTGAGGATGTGGAGAAACTGGAAGAGTTACACCATTTGTATAACTATTTTGAAGTTTCTTAAAAAACTTTAAATTTGTACCTGTTTTTTAATCCAGCAATTCTATTCCTAGAAGTTTATGTAAGAGGAATGAAAGTATGTCTGCACAAAGATATGTACATCAGTGTATATAACATCCTTATTTGAAATAGCCAATAACTGCAAGTAACCCCAATGTCTACCAACAGGTGAATATATGAACAAATTGCATCATGTCCATGCAATCAAATACTACTAAGCAATAAAGAAAGCTATTATAAAAAGGTATTCAGGCCTGTGATCCCTGAGGAATGATAAACAAATGAGCTGACACCTATGCATGCTGAGGATTTCTGCCTGGAAATCAAGCAAGGATTGAACATAAGGAAAGGGAGTAAAAAAAACCCCAGAAATCCAAATTCTGGGAGGCTGAAGACAGATTATCATATAGAAAAGATCTATACAGTTAAAAACTCAAGAAATCTGCACCTGAGTCTGTCTAAGTACTGAGTGGCAGAAGCTCAAGGTGTGATGTCACAGGAAGAGGTAATGAACGACTCCTGCAGAAAGAGTAACAGCTCAGGCAATAAAGCGAGCAACTCTCTTGGGTGACACAGGACTGGGAGAGGCTTGGCATGCAACCAACCCTGGGAAAAGATTTCCTAATTATGAGAACATTCAATAAAGATATTGGAAAGATTAAACCTTAAGGAAAGGGTTACACTAACCTTAAAATAAAGGCTATTTTATAACTAGCAATTTTAAAAATCAAGCCTTAAAAAACAAACAAGCAATTTGAAAATAACAAAATCTTGCCTTGGCAAGGATCACTGCCTGACAAAACAAAATTCAACAACTTTTCAAAGGAAAAGAAAATGCAAAGATTGGCAATGTGTATCAAGCAAGCATGCAATTTAGAAGAATCGAGATAATATGAATCAGAACAGAAGAAAAATCAGTTATTAGAACCAAACCCCCAAATGACAAGAATAACAGATATAATGTTCTATAAATTATATATATATATAAATTATATATATATATATACTGGATGGATTTCACATCAAATTAGACGTTGGGTAGAAGAGAATGAGTGCACACAAACACCCACAAATTGAAACTACCCCAACTGAAAAACAGAGTTAAAAATAAAACAATATGCATTGACCCATGGGATAACATCCAGCCATCTAACATTGACATAATTGGAGTCCCAGAAAGTGAGAGGGATAAAGAAATGATGCTTTTCCAAATTTTAATAGAAAAATAACTTCACAGATTGAAATGCTCAGAGTACCCCACAGAATACATACCAAAAGCCCCCCAGAAAAATGTTTAAAAATTACTTAGACAAATACTTAGAATAAATACAAAAATATACTTAGACAAATCATGACGATTAACACGTTAAAGGTTCTCCTGTGAAAAGATAACTACGTAAATAAATAGGTGAAAAAACTCTTCAGAGCCCGGCTGGCGTGGCTCAGCAGTTGAGCATCGACCTAGGATCCAGGCGATCGGGGTTTGATTCCCGGTCAGGGCCCATGCCCGGGCTGCAGGCTCGATCCCCAGTCGGGGGCGTGCAGGAGGCAGCCGGTCAATGACTCTCATCATTGATGTTTGTCTCTCTCTCTCTCTCCCTTCCTCTCTCTGAAATGAATAAAGATATATTTAAAAAACAACAACACACAACTCTTCAGAGAGTTGAAAACAATAGGAAAGAGCCAAGCGAAAGTAGGTTTAGAGGTACAAAGTCCTGAGAGAACTGTTTCTGACGGGAGAGCCAGTCACCCTCTGACACAGTGGAAGCTGTGGCCGCTGTGTACCCTGTCTTGGCGAGGGTCGCTGGCCTGTCTTCGGGAAGCAGGGCTGCTCTTACACACTGCAGCTGGGGCAGAATATTTTTGAGTCACCGGCACTTCTTGCTACTCCCTGGCTCCATATGGACAATAAGCAGACCACTGCAACAGCCGTGGCTGAGAAAACCATGATGGCCAAGGACTTAGACCTGTAAGGATGAGTGTCTGGGTCAAATGATTAAGTTTGCTGAGGCCAGCAAGGAGCCAGTGCAAAGGAGCACATTTGGAATAGGCAGTGAATGGAGAGTACAATAAATAACAGTTGCAACCGGAGCCCATCTGCAATGATGAAGGCTTCCTCTCCTACGATTCCTCAGGGGAAGAATGCATGCAAAATTCTAGAGGGTCCCAGGGTGCCTGGTATCAGTTGTGGCAGATACACTGTAATGTACAGTGCAATACAGAGGGACAGAGGGTTTATCTTTCAGCTGCTGGGAGTGCTGCTAGCAGGCAGCCCTTATCTGTAATCTCTCTAGTGTGATTCTGATTGTGATTATGAACCCCTGTCTAAGGTTGCACACATCTAATCTTTGATCAATGTGAGGTATAAAGACCCAAGCCCCCTGCCCTCGCTCAGGAAGATGCTGAAAGATCATCCCAGCTGAAGCCTCCTGTTTACCCTTTGCCACAGCATGGAGGGACCTGGAGAGTACTGTGCTAAGTGAAACAAACCAGTCAGAGAAAGACAAGTACCATATGGTTTCACTCGTATGTGGAATCTAATGAACAAAGTGAACTACCAAGCAAAATAGAGACTCATAGACCGAGAGAGAGCAGGCAGGCAGCTCAGTGCGGGCAGGGAGGTGAAGGGATTGAGCCAAAAAAAGAGAACCCTTGGACATGGACAATAGTGTGGTGATTGTGGGGACGGAGGGGGATGGCTAGGGGTGGTAGAGGGCACAGAGGGGATAACAGATGATAGAAACAATAAAATACAATTTTAAAAAGATTGCATCTGAATTCAACTTTTCTCTGGGTTCTACCAATTTCCTCCTTCTCTTCTCTTTCATAACAAGAACACACCCCCAATTCTTCCTAAATGCTAATACCAGAGTCTGTTTTCCAGGGTACCCAGCCTGGGTAGAAACTACATCTAGCCTGGCCGGGCGTGGCTCAGCGGTTGAGCGTCGACCTGGGATCCAGGAGACCGGGGTTTGATTCCCGGTCAGGGCACATGCCCAGGTTGCGGGCTAGGCAACCGATCAATGACTCTCTCATCATTGATGTTTCTATCTCTCTCTCTCCCTCTCCTTTCCTCTCTCTGAAATCAATAAAGATATATTTTTTAAAAAAAGAATAAATTATATTGGAAAGAGTGGCTATAAAAATAGAAAAGAAAGGGAATTTTTTACTATTCCTTGTGTCTTAAGCATAGAAATACTCCATTCTGGATTGCAGCAAGAAGATAAGTAGCCCTAAAGCAACAGAAGTTGCAATTAATTGGAAATTTTTAAAAAAAATTTAACTAATTAAAAAAAAAATGAACTGAACTATCAAACAAATGCAAGACAATGCTTAAGGCCAAAAAAAAAAAAAAAAGGCAAGAAAAAATTTTAAGAAAAACACAACCATTTAAGAAAAAAAATGAAGTGGTCACTGACTACTGTGAATAAATTTATATAAAGCTAATTTGTATACTAATTTTCAACTGCTATCATCAACCTATTTGCAAAGGATGAAAGACAAGGATGGTTTCAGAAGACTATTTCAATCCTATTAACCTTAACAAAGCAAAAAGTTACCTCCAGATGGCAGAAATTGTGAGACAGAAAGAAGGAGAACTGAAGGAAAGAAGGAAATATTTCGAAGAGGAAAGTCAAAAGATAATATCACTAGTTAAAGAAACAAGAAATGCAAGTTTGGGTCCAAAAATTAAGGATATAAATTTCAAGGATGGATATAAATTTCTAGTAGAGAAAAGGCAGATGTTATCTAAAATTTGATGATGATAAAATATATGCATTTTATTATGGGATTTTAATGTTTCAGGAAAAAAATATAAGTCAAGTGAAGCAGAGTGTTTTTCCCTCAAAACAGGATTGAGAGTGGGAAGGAAGTGTGCCTGGAATGGAAGTTTTGATGTGGTGCATATATTCTGCAGATAACGATATAAGCATTTTGTTTGTTTGTTTGAGGAATTAGCATATTTAGTTTGAGAAGTTGAAGTGTGGGGTATGAGTCAAAATTGACTGAAAATATAGAAGATTTTTCTAATAAACAACATTGAATAAGACTTGTAAAGGAGTGGATATTAATAAAATAATTGAGGGATGTTTCATACATGTAAGAGACATTCCAATTTGACATTCTATGGTTTAATATGACTTTAGCAGAAAGATTTTCAAAGAACTGCTATTAGATGCCCAAACCAAATTATTTGAAAATAATAATGTTTAAGTTCATTTTGTCATAAGGGGTCTCACAGTTCTCCCCTTCCGTCTCCATGTCCATCTTATGTTACAATAACTTCAGCTTTTAGAAATAAAACAACAAATTTAACTTAACTCAAGGCAAAAGAAGCCTTATGTTATATTTCTATGGAGATAGTGTTGCTGAAAACCTCTTCGAGAAATCAAAGGAAAAAAGAAGCTAGAAGTGCATAAACAAGTTATGAGAAATTGGTTCTGTGAGGATAGATTTATTTGGTTTAGCTTTTTCTGGGTAATATAAAATACATAATGTGTTTTTTTTTGAGGATTTTCTTATTGTCAATACTCAGTTCGAATTTACACCTTAGAGAAAAAGACAGTGTTGTTTCTTTCAGGTTGGCCTAAATTTTTTTTCTCAACACTTTTTACAGAACTGGAATAATAGTACTAAACAGAACTCCCTATACTTGAGGGAGCAGTCATAATACAGCTGGGTGACCCATGACTTCCCCTGATGCCTAACAACATCTGGGATGCAAGCTGGCTCTCTGGAGGGATGGTGCCAGCCCATTTTATTCTTCAACCACTCTAATTGCTGAAACATGCTTCTTCATATTGAGCCCAATTTGTAGACTATATAAACTAAGTGTATGATTTGTCTTTCAAATATTATGGTATTTATTATACAGTCAGATTAGGAAATTGCTTCCAGATTTAAGCCAACAACAACAAAATCTTTGCTATTATATATAAAACAGAATACATTTCCTCTCAGCATCCACCCACATCCTGATGGCATATATTCATAAGCGACACAAACTTCCAATTTACATTCTTTATTCAAAATTATTCTGATACCATTGTAATAACCTGATTATTATTTAACAGGAAAGGAAAAAGGGAAGACTAGATAATATAGGAATGCCATTTATATAGCTTTGCTAATTTAACACTCCCCAAGCCTGTTCCCTGCTGATCGTTGAAGAGACTGGACAAAGGCAGTTTAGGCTCATGCCCAGTAAGGTCTGAGTGACATGGAAGGCGCCTACCTGTCTGTCAGTCACACCTGGGAGCGAGTCAGAGACCAGAATAGGTGTGGCCACTGCAAGGGGAGAAATCTGAATATTAAACTGCCAAACAAAGAAGTGTTCGCTCTTGCTTTCTACTCTCTCTGGCATGCTGGGTTCCTAGCTCTCCTGTTGCTAGGGGTGACCTCCCCTGGGCCCACGTGACCCACAGCCATGTGGGACCCACACAGTGGACTAATGGACTTTAATTACCCTGAATGCTGAACTAGAACCAGCTGCAACATGGAACAGAAACTCTGGACACTGGCCTTTCTTTGGACTCTACTGGAACCCCAGCTGCCCCTTTTTCAGGACTGGTCTAAAGGTCAGGGGATTTTGCAACCTGAGGAATGTAACTCCTTTGCTAATAAAGCCTTTTACCACATCTCCTTCTCCCGGGGGGGGATTCTGAAAATGCTTATTTCAGTGGTATCCCAAGAGCCACCCCACTCCCACGAGTGAGGGAGGAATTTGGTTCTCCAGTAACAATTCCAGGTTCCAGTAATTAATGGCATTTAGGCTGTTACTTATCACTCTCAAGAGATGAGATTCCAGTTTTATCCCTAACCTTTACCTCCATGGTCCTACACCTTTGTCATAAAGTATTAGTTAATGATCAAGACACGTTTTCCATATTTGTGCTTTTTCCTACTTTTCCCATTTTTCCTGGGATTTCAACCTCTATCACCTACCCCTGTTTCTCAAGATGCAACAAATCCTAGTCATTTTACAAAACTCGGATTAAATGTTTTTTTGTAAGAAAGCATTTTTGAAATCTACCACAGGTATATTTTACTACTGTTTGTGCTCCCATTTAAGCCCATGCAGGTATCTATCAAAGAAGAACTTACTGCAACAGACCCCTATATGACCTTCTATCTCCTCCAAATGCCAGATCATTCACCACACTCTGATTGTACAATTTCCCTTCATTATTCTTTCCCATTGATTTTAAGATAAATAAATGGATGTAGCTCATTTAGCATGGAATATGACTCTCTTTTTAATCTGTCCCAGACTATATCTTTAGCTTTATTTCTTGTAGTCACCAGCTTTCTGTGATCAACAGCTTCCCCACCAGCTTGATATTTAGCTGTTAGTAATTTTTCTTTTTATTGAATGTATTGTGGTGACACTGATTGACAAAATTATACAGGTTTCAGAGGCACAATTTTACAAGACATCATCTGCATCATCTGCATACTGTATTGTGTTACTACCCGAAATAAAGTCTATGTCCAACCCCATTAAATTTCTTAATATTGTAAATAATTCTAAACTTTCTCATATTAACCCAACAACCCAACAACATTTTCCACTTAGTCTCTCACAGAGGCAGTGGATGATTCTTTCATATCATTTTAGATCTAAGCTCAAATATTATTTCTTCAGAGAGGTGTTTATTGACTCCTATATAAAATGGCTTTCTCCATCATTCATGCTCCTGCTTTTATTCACTTAGCACTGTTGCAATCATGAATGGCAATGGTTTTTTGCTATTTTGTTTTTTTTCCATTATAAATTTAACGATAGTGATTTTTATTGTCCTCTGCTCTATTCCTAACACCTAATAAACTATCTGTTTTTTAAATGAGTGAATGAATAAATGTTTATTTAGTGAGTGAATGAAAGTTTCATTAGTTACCTAAGAACTCACTACTGTGTCAACAGCTTGTACATCCCCTTTTACAATTCACATTATCTGAAAATTAGGAAAAGCCCAGTGGTCACCTCTCTTAAAATGCTTACTATTCTATATTCAATGAGTAATAAATTTCAAAACAAAACTATCTACTTTAATTCAAACAAAAATAAAATTTCAATTTCCATGAAGTAGCAAGAATGTAAAATCACAATATGTTGAGTAAATTTAGCTTTATGGAAAACCTGCTATGGAGCCTGTATTGATTATCTTTTGGCCATAGAATACTGGAAACTTGAAGCTATGTACTGGTACCTCTGACCCAACCCACCTTCCTGCCACTCCAAGATTTCTTTGATCACACATTCTTCTAAATCCACTTATGTATACATGAGTCTGTTTCCTTCCCCTCCAGTTTGCTGAAAGAAACTAAACTGATAGTCCTATCTGAACAAAAATGCTGATGTTTGATAGTGGCTTAATTCATGTTTTTCAGAGGTTTGTATTTTTTATAAAACAACTACTAACCCATATAAATAAGTAAATATCTCAAGATTTTGGTTGAAATTCCTAGTAAGGAGAGATGTTATCTTTCAGCTCCTCAATTATGCCACATAAAAAGATTCTTTGCATAAAGATGATCTAGATTTTAAAAATGATTAAGAAATATTTCCTTTTTAATACTATTAGTTTATTAATAGTCAGTGCTTTCGTGGTAATGATAATAACTGCTAAAAGGTATTTGGAATTTAGCATGCATCAAAATTGTGCTTTTCAAACATATCTCATTTCACTTGTACAGCACTACAGGAAATAAATTTTATCCCAAATTTACAGGTTAAAAAATAGGCTTTTGAAAAGAGGTTAAATAGCATGCTTAACGTCCCACTGCTGGTTGGTGGTGGGGTTGAAATCAAATTTTAATCTGTATGATTCCAAAACCTTAATGTTCCATAGCATCTCCAAAGAAAAGTTTTATAATTGGGTTATATCTTGCCTTTCATTAAAGCTTATGTAAAGAACCTCTACTAACAGCCTTGAAACTTGGCATAGTCTTTTCTTTGTGAACAATGGAAAACTCATGACATCATAAAGTGTGACTTATATTTAGCTCTGATTGTTACCACATCATTTTCCTTATTGGTTCAAAATTTACTACCTGTATAATATGCATCATTTAATTCTCAACAAACAGAATATGTAAAATCAAGAGGAAGACTCCAAAGACTAGAAATATCTCCAACTTTGACATTTGAGAAGTTTGTGTAAATCTTTTAATAGTTATTTAAATATCTACATAAATTTTAAAATTATCTCTATACATTTTTAAATCTACTGAAAGGTACTATACCTTTTTAATAAGGAAAGGGTCTTAAGGTATCAATATTTCTCTTTTATTTCTCAACATTCTCTAAAACCTATGTGTGAAAAATTGTTTTAAAAATTTGATGATTATGAGAAAAAGATAAAATGATGTGACAGTTTTTATTTAAAAACACAAGACCATTTCAGTTTCATCAGCAAAATGTATAATCTAAGCATTGCCTACATACATGGGTCATTTCAATTTCTTAAAATATGCCTTAATTTTGACTGGTTAATATCAATATTTAAATGAACTTTCATTGCTGCAGAGCTCAGTCATTCAACATTTTGCAATCAAATAACTAACATAAAATTAATTAATTTGCAAACCTAGTAATCTAAAGTATGTTTTTAAAGACTATAATAACTTGTATCTAAAATATAGCTTTTATATTTTTGTCCTTCTGTTAGCATAGGTAGCTAGATATTAATAAAGGAAGGGAGCAAAGGGAATCATACATTACTAAGCATAATAAACTAGGGAACTGAATTGGCCAGTACGCCTGTTTTGCTAGGAAGTTGCAGTATTCAGAGGCACTGGAGGAGTCCAAACATTGCCCCACCAGCATTAATCCCTTTCCCCTGTAGGGAGGAAGGACCAGTTTTCCAATCTTCCCAAGGTACATCTGATCCATTTGCCCAAACTATGGGTAAAAGGAATAAACAATAAAGGGGAAATTCCTCTGTTGGGTGCATGCTCTGTAGAAGCCAAGATGGCACGGGGGATGGGGGGATGGGGGGGTAGTGGGGGGTGCTTTTACTCTGAGATATGCACAGTAGGAACCAAGAAGGGACCATGAAGGCCTATCTGTTTAGCCTGGGAAGAGGACTGGATTGGATAAGGGACACAGGACCCAGAAGATCTGGGCACTGAATTGTTTAGGGGGAGGGACCGGCAGAAGCCTGTAAATGATTGGGAAGGTGGTGCGTTAGTAAAGAATACTAGATAAACATTTTAATGAAATGCTGGAAATGGTGCTTATAAAGTATATTTATTTATTTATTCAAGTACCACTATGTTCTTTTTAAAAATATTCTTTTAAAATATCTTTATTGATTTCAGAAAGAGGAAAGGAGAGAAAGAGAGAGAGAGAAACATCAATGATGAGAGAGTCATTGATCAAGCCCACAACCGGGGCATGTGCCCTGACCGGGAATCGAACCCCGATCGCCTGGATCCCAGATCAACGCTCAACTGCTGAGCCACACCCGGCCGGACTAAAAATGTTCTTAAATTGTATTTTATGTCCAGACAGTTGCTTACATGTTTCTCTATTCTAAACCACTGCTTTAGACATTGAACTAACATGGTTACTATTCCCTGTTTAGAGTCATAACCTTATCAATAGCTTTTTTCTTTTCCTTATTTTCTAAAAAAAATGAAAACAAGATTAGTGTTATAGTAAATTTGTTTAGAAAAAAGAAATTTAGAGGTTTCTTTGAAAATTAGTTTTTATTAAAACTCCTGCCGTTTGAGCTGTCCTTATTGGTACTTTGTTGAAATTCCATGGAAGTGATCAACAGGAAGGCCAATTCAGTTGCTTTGACTTGTAAAGAGAAAGCATATTCCCCCACACACTGCCTCCTGTCATTTTAGGTAGCTCACGAATGTGTTCATATAGGAGTCATAGAGCCGTGCATTTTTTAAATTGCAAAATTGCAGTAGCAGGAGATAAGGCACTTTAGATTTAGATTACAAATATATCAGTTTTAAATTTACAACAATGACCGCTTCAGTTTCTGTGTACATAGTAAAGTTTATTGCTAGTAAACGGGAGTTTAATTCCACATTTTACTTATTAAATGAATAATTATTTAAAGGATTATAAACTCATAACAAATATTGCTCATTTTTACTGGCTTTGGATCAGAGTTTAAAATGCTATTGTAAAATTTATCAACATTTAAGGATCCATTAGTAGTATAATTTTAAAGAGATTCAAAATACTTAATAAAACCCACAGAAATATTCTGACAAAAGTTGTCTTTTAACTATTTATACAACAAAAAGGAAAACGATTTGTAGAATTTTTAAATATCTCAATAAAATCATAAATAAAATTGAAGTTATCTATAAAAATAAAGGTAAGTATTTAGAAAAATAATTAAACTAATGAGCATTTACCTCTCTCCCTTTCATTACTCAAACCTTCAAAATGTTCATGTTTTTTTCCATAGAAAATGCAATTACAGATAGATGATAGATAGATGATAGATGATGATAGATAGATGATAGATAGATAGATGATAGATAGATAGATAGATAGATAGATAGATGATAGATAGATAGATAGATAGAGACAGCAAGAGATGAAAATAGTGGTTTACAAAATATTTTCATTAAGTACAATTATTAAGAAAAACTTTCTGACAAAGTTCTTAATAAATAGTCTCTTTCTCACATCTATTCTCTTTGCTTCTCCTGTCCTCAGTGGCTCCCATTCCTTTTTTCATAAGATTAGCAAAAAGAATTTATAAAAATACATAGTATTCAATCTTTTAAAACACAGATTCATTATTTATTTTAATTTCTAGTATATTATTTTAAATTCCTAGTATTCTGCTTTTAACCTCAGGTTATTAGTTAATTCAGTCAGCAAATATGTGGGTTTTTTTTAGACACAACTTTAAGAGCTTGTAATTCTGCTTTTATGGGATTTATGTTCTAATGAAGAGATAAGTAAAATAAAAGATAAGCAATTTATATCATATAAAAATAGAAAATGTGCCCTGGCTGGTGTGGCTCAGTTGAGTTGAGTGTCTTACTGTGTACCTAGAGGTTTCCAGTTCAATTCCCAGTCAGGGCACATACCCAGGTTTTGGCTTTGATTCCCAGTCAGGGAATATACTGGAGGCAACCAATTGATGTATCTCTCCCACATCAGTGTTTCTCTCTCATACATCAATGTCAGAGAGAAGCACCAGTAGGTTGCCTCCTGCACGCGCTCCAACCGGGGATCAAACCCACAACCACCAGGGAATGTGCCCTGACTGGGAAACAAACCCACCACCTTTCAGTGTATGAGATGATGTGCCAACCACCTGAACTGTACCAACCAGGGCTCTTACATTAAATATATATATATATATCCATGTTCATTTAATTTGCTAAAATTCAACAAACTAGAATTGTGTTTTAGCAGTACTTTTGTTTTGAACTACAGATATCAGAGGCATCTATGCCCGCATAGCTTGAAATGATGTATACAAATTCAGATTTTCTTAGTATTATCCTGGAGCAAGTTCTTTAAGTTAAAATGATCACACTGAATAAGCTCCCAACAAGTTTTTTGAGACATTCTCAAATACGGTTATTGTCGCTTGTCATTTCTGAGCTGTTTTTGTCCTAGATTTTCTATATAAACAGGACAAGCCCTTTATAACTCTGCTATCTCTCTTCCCATCCCAAATTTCCTTTAGACGAAGAATGGTATCTGGTTGCTGCTGCTTAGAAAGGATCCTGAGACCAGAAAATTTATATCTCGCTTACTATATTATTCTTTAATTATTTTATGAGGTTTTACAATCCAACATGAAAATATAAGAGAGAGGAGAACATATAACCTTACATAAAATAAAATTCCTGGTATTTATTTTCCTGGTGGTATTTATTAGAGAAGTAATTAAAGAGGATCAACCCAGGGTAAATAAAAAGAAACAGAAGTCAAGTAGCGCCGGTGAACAAGCTGTTAGCATCCACTATCAGCTCACGTAGCAAACTGAAAAACATTATTTGGTTTCACAATAAGCAAAAGATTAATAGCAAGAAGTTGCATGACCCCAATACCAATATTAGAGAACTTAAAGGACTGAATTAACAGAGGTGAAACATTAATCTTCATATTCCTTCACCTTTATGTTTCTGTGGAGGTTTTCAGCAATTTATTGTAATTGGACCACAATTTCATTTTGCTTCAATAATGTGACAGAGCTCCCAGACTGATGCAAGTCCTGCTCTCTGTAAAGCCTTCAGTGCCCTCTCTCTTCATGGGTTGGCTTTATCCACATGCTGGCCTTTTTGGGGTGGTAAACTGTGCAGGTAGCTACATGTTTTATTATCCGTGTCAAGGGCTGGTAGGAATGTGTCTCTTCCTCAAACAATAAAAATAAGGACAGCTATTCACATTGATTAGATGACCCCTGAACAAATCACAAATTTGTACAAATATTGGTTTTAAAATTTTTAGTCAAAACCTGTTTACTAATTCAGATGGTAAGTATGCATTCTCTATCAGTACATAGAAGTCAGAGCTCAAGTTTTACCATCAGGCTCTCAGCCAAACTGAATATAACACTCTCTAGCTCTGTGACCTTGGGCAAGTCACTTTATCTATTTCTCTAAATAAGAATAATTACAGTAGCTATGTCAAAGAGTATATTATGCAATCTTTATGTCCCTAAGATAAAAACATATTATTAAAATTTGCTTAATATAAGCAGAAAAACATATACATAGTCATGATTTTCCAGTTTGTAGGTAATTTGACTTTTATCAACTTAAAAACCACTGTTTTTTCTAATACATATTTTGTTCTAGTTAATTTCTTCCATTAAGTAATGAAGACATCAATTCTAAGACAACCATCATTTAAGAATATGAACGATTTGAATAGTTAACTATTTTTATTTTTTTATTATTTTATTACTTTTTAAAAAATTTTAGATAGAGACAAGTGTGTGGGGGGAAAGAGAGAGAGAGAACATTGATTTTTTTCTTCCACTTATTTGTGCATCCATTGGTTGATTCTTATATGTGCTCTCACCAGGAATTGAACCCACAACATTGGTGTATTGGGATGATGCTCTAAACAACTGAGCTACCCTAGTTTTAGATATGATTTATGAATATCATAGCCGGGAAATGCACTTAAAAAAGAGTACATTGTTATTTCAAGTACTCTGAAAAAATATATATACATATAAAATTCTCAACCAAGACATGCTTAGAGAGAGAGAGAAAGCAAACATCGATGTGAGAGGGAAACATCAATGGGCGGCTCTCCATACACACCCCAATGGGGGGCTGAACTCAAAACCCAGGTAAGTGCCCTGACTGGGAATAGAACAGGCAACCTT
This sequence comes from Miniopterus natalensis, assembly GCF_054644295.1. Taxonomy (NCBI): domain Eukaryota; kingdom Metazoa; phylum Chordata; class Mammalia; order Chiroptera; family Miniopteridae; genus Miniopterus; species Miniopterus natalensis. The sequence continues at coordinate 115,199,849 of NC_142082.1, read as the reverse complement.
TAGGGCACAGGATGATGCCCAACCAACTGAGCCACCCCAGTCAGGGTCTGAAGTATAAAGAACCAAATGTTTCTTTAATTTGAAAATGTTTCTAAATATAGTGGCTGAGGCATTGTATAAAATAACTATAAGGAAATACATCTTATTTTTATATTGCTTTTTCCTTTGGCATCAGTGAATGGTAAAGCATGAGAATAAAAAATACATTTATAACATAATGTAACTTGTATCACTCTAAAGTTACATGAATTTAGAGTAAACTGCTATATTCTATATTTTAATATTCTACTTGATATTTGTTAATCTATTGGGGTTAATTTGGTACAGTTTTGATACATTCCATGTTTATTTTCTAAAATAAGATTAAAGAAATGACAATATGAAAAGAACCAATATCTTTTAAGCTCATAAAATTATTAAAGTAGTTTTCAATATGCAATAAACAAAGAAAATGTTAGGCATGTAAAATAATGATAATGCAGTTAATGTAGTATAAGAAAAGTATAATATTATCCTGATAGATGTTGCAATAAGTCATTACTTAAAGGAACTTCACAGTAATAAAAACAGCATAACTAAATTAGTAAAAAAAACAAATCCACTAATTCACAATATTTTCTTTTTCTATATTTTATATTAAAATAATTTAAAAATCAATATTCATGCTTTATACTTTATGATTGAATAATTTTCCAGTAAAATTGTTAATGCTTTCCACAATCTCTTTCATATCAGTTTGATATTTAAAATCAAAGATCACCAAAGCTACTAAATCTTAGATATTAGCCTAAATAAATCAGTGTAGTTATATTCTCAGAAGTCATTCATGGTTATAAAATGTAGAAACCAGCACAAGACAAAGTGTTGTATTTGGATAAAGACAATGTTAAATATCTTATATACTCAAAAGATAATGGAAATAAATATTCAACTCCAATAAGTTTTATTCTTTTAATTAAGAAATCTCATATTGTGCTGTATTAGGAACCACGAGCATGCTTGTTTCCATAATGATCTTGTTTTTAATACATATTTCTATATCCTTCCATCTCTTTTATCTTTTTTGTATGTGTTAGTTACTTATTGATTAAAATGTATTTTGCATTTTTTTTGTTTAATTCTGATATGCTTCTTTATTTCCTTCTTTTTTAATGGCTTTTAGCTGTAGATAGTCTTGCTAAACATGGATTTTAACTCAGGAATAATTAGAACATATTTAAACTATGCCTCTTTATTAAGTGTGAATTCTAAAGGGAAAAATATATCAAAAACATAGTAATTGTGCCATTTAGAATATTTTAATTCTGTATTAGGAGACAAAGTGGTAAGAATATAAGTATTTGCTAACAAATCCATAAAGAAACAATATTTTGTTTTGTTTTGTTCCGTTTTTCTACCTGTGTAAAGCAAATTAGGAAAACAGGCAATATTTCTTTCCTAGAAACATTTGCTCCCTGCCCCAGATTTATGTCTGGATGATTACTTGGTTTGTACTACTCTCAAGAGATATGGCTTATTAGAGCACTTGGATGGAAGTCTTAGTAATCTAATGACAATTGTTTCTCCCAAAGAACCACTTCCTAATGATTTTTATTCAGTCGTGCAGTATTAAAATGACATGTTCAGTTTTAAATGAGAGTTTGAAAATGATTTCAGCTATTGTAATACCTGTTATAAAATAAATGTCAATTTTTCTGACCTATAGTAGGTGTTTAGAAGCAGATCAATTATTTTAATATAAATGTTGCCTAGTTCACTGGTGCTTTACACAGCATGAATAACATTGGAAGCTACCAGATCAATACCACCTGTGTTTATTTGCAGTAGGTAGACATTCAAACACAGACATTCACTTTGTTGATGTACATTTGGTTATTTCTAACACAATTTAGTTCATAGTAACTGCTAATACAAGAATTATAAAAGGTTGTTTTCCATTCCTTGTAGCCATGTACTGAACCCCTTCCATGTCTGTCCATATGAAGTTCTCGTTAATCAATACAAACTTCAGAACTTAAAGATCCATGATTCAAGGGGCAAAAAAAGTCCTTAACCGAAATCACAAATAAATATACATGGAATAATGGCAAAGGATTCCAGTTCTAACTGTGCGATTAGAAAGACTTGTGGTTCAATCTTAACTTTACTAATTTGACCCTGGACCTGTGCAAATCTAAACCTCTCAAACAGCTCAGCTTATTTATCTGTAAAGTGAGCAAAGTAAAAGGACCTAATAGAAGTATTGTATTAAAAGCAATACAATTAATGCCTGACATAGGCTTCTCTAATGCTGTCTTTTTTATTCCATTGCCATCAAGGGAATTGCATTCTTAATGTCAGAATGACGTGGCGAGCATTGCATGGTGATGGAAAGAGTCTTAGCTTGGGTTGGTGAACATACAATACAATATACAGATTACGTATTGTAGAATTTACCCCTGAAACCTGTATAATTTTATTAACTAATGTCACCTCAATAAATTCAATAAAAACTAAAAATTAAATATAAAAAAGAAGGATGGTTTAGATAAGGTATGTTTGATGTCAGGAAGCTTCTTATATGACTGCCTCAAAATCTGACTGTTGGGCTCAGGCTCCCATTCTTAAATTTTCCCTGAAATAACTAAGATCATATTATTATAATGATTATACAGTTACATAAATAAACATGCAAATACTAATACAAAGAGACTTTAAAATATGCTTTTTATCATAAGTTTACTATCCTTTTATGAAAGAACATAATATTTCACCATCACCTCAAGATCCTGGCATGGTTCATACAGCAAACCGTCCACATAATGTCATCATGTATATGCAAGGATTAGAAAATTTGTATCAAGTAAAGGGTGAGGGTCATTGTTTTTTCCTGCAAGTTCTCCATTTGCTGCCTGTTCCATCTGGCTTGTTGAAATTAAAGATATATTCACCCTTAGTCCTTTATTAATTTAAGGCACAGTGCTGAGGTAGGGAGAGGTGGGAAGGACTGAGGCCAGAAATTTTCTCAGTATTTTAACAACTACGGGGAGGTCCTACAGGTGGGAGTTGTGGACAGTGTTTGGAACTATTGTTTGCTTGAGTAGTATTTCCTGTATCACCATTCATTTCACGAGGGCAACCTGTAATAATAGAATGATCTTTCTGGAAACCTTCATATATTTGTGCTGCAGGCTATTCTAGTAGATGCCTCAACATTTTTTAAAATTCTTGATCTCCAGCTAAGCAACTCATCCAGGTCTTTTGGAAATTAAGTACCAAGGTCAGCTATTAAAATCTCCTAAGACACTCATGCTCACCGTGTGTCAAAGAATTCATTTGACATGAGTAATAAGTGCCAAGATTCAGAAAAGTAAAGTTGAATTTGAAGCCTTAATCATTAGGGAAGTCCTAAAAGGTCTTGGCTTTCTCTGAAGATATTTCTGGAGATTCACTGAGAAGTTTCTAGGTACAATTTTATGGCATAACAGTGTTCCTGACATTTCTCTGGAACTCCGGAGAAAATGTGTGTGTGTGTGTGTGTGTGTGTGCACATTTACATATATTTTAAATAAGCAGTCATACCTGAATATTTTAATATTCTAAATGATGCACTTTTAAATATATCCCCAGATGACAAAGCTGAATTATGCTGTAACAGGGCCTAAAAAGACAGGTAACAGCATATTGCACACAATGAATTATACATTTGAAAAGATTCATTTATTTGAAAGCCTTTCTAAAGTCAATCTCTGAAATATCGCTATGCAGGCCAGTTGCTTAGTTTTACATTTTTTCTAAGACAGATTTCATGTCTTCCATGCTGTTGTTGGAAACTGTGTAAGATGGGATGGAGACTAAGCAGATAATATTTATTGAAATGCTTATGTCTGGGCAGACAGAATACCACAAATGAAAGGAGTTATGTCTCTTTCTCCCCAAAATAAGGAAAAATAACCATGCACACTCAGAGTTACTGTGAGGATTAAATGAGATAATCCAGATAAAGGAATTCTGGCACATAAATACTAGCTATTATTATTATTATTATTATTATTATTATTATTATTATATCATCCAATAGTGCCTAAACATGTTGATGTTTAACAATAAAAAGTTTTATGTTGCTTTTAGTACTTATATAATTGTATTTATCTGTATATTATTCTCCATGCTTATTACTGTGACTAGATCAATGTCTCTATTTCTATCTCCATACATGTATACATGTATATATGTTTACATATACAATCAGCTAAAAAATGGTTAAATAATACTTAGAAAACTTTATTTTAAATATATATATATTTAAATATATATTTATTGATTTCAGAGAGAGGAAGGGAAAGAGGACAAAAAGAGAGAGAGAGAGAAACATCAGTGATGAGAGAGTCCTTATTGATCCGCTGCCTCCTGCATGCCCCCTGTGGGAATCGAGCCCGCAACCCGGGCATGTGCCCTGACGGGGAATCGAACCAGAATCTCCTGGATCCTAGGTCGATGCTCAAGCACTGAACCATGCCTGGCCGGTCTATTTTAAATATTTTTGTAATCCTTACCCAGGGATATTTTTTCCATTGAATTTTAGAGAGAATAGAAGGGAGGGAGGGTGTGGGGAAAGAGAGAGAGAAACATGGATATGAGAGAGACACACCAACCGGTTGCTTTCCACTCCACTCTGACCGGAGCCAGAAATGGAGCCTGAGACCCTGGTACATGCCCCTGACCAGGCTAATGCTCTAACCACTGAGACACAACAGCAAGGGCTAGAAAAGTTTTTAATTAAGTTCAATTACATTTATGTGTGTTTGTGATTGAGTATGCTTTCTATTTGTATGTATGACTTTGTAAAGCATTTTTAAATAAGGTACTAATAATTAGTCCAATTAGTGGATGCTACAGCAATCAGGACCATTTCTTGAGCATTGACTTTGAAATAGTTTGCATATTTTGTTTTTCTTATAAAAACAACTCTCACCCTCTTTTTTCTTCATTTTCTTCCCCCTAGTCCTGCAAACACTTTCAACTTGTATAACTGCTTTCTTACTGCTACTTCTTGTTTTATTTTATTTTCAATTTTAGGTACCATATATTGACTGTCCTAGTTAAATTCTTCACTAGCACAGTAGAGAATTTAGCACTCTTTTCTTCCTCCTATCCTAACTATATGCACATAACCTTCCTACAACTCTTTCTTCCTAATTTAATTTTATTGTGATATATAGGTTAAAAACAAATACAAATTAAAAATATATATATCTTTATTGACTTCTGAGAGAGGAAAGGAGAGGGAGAGAAAGAGATAGAAACGTCAATGATGAGTCATTGATCAGCTGCCTCCTGCACACCCCCGACTGGGGATCGAGCCCGAAACCCGGGCATGTGCCCTGACTGGGAATCAAACCCCAATCACCTGGATCCCAGGTCGACACTCAACTGCTGAGCCACGCCTGGCTGGGTACAAATACAAATTTTTACCATGTAAATGACATTTACAGAACAGTTATATAGTCAATGGTGATTCATTTTTATATTTTATGTAACTTGGTTTTTCTGGTAGTAGCTTTGCTTTTACTTCTTATAGGTTTATTATTTTTGTTATTACTTAGTTCATCTTAACTTCTCACTAGCTAAGTCTTCTTAAACTGATCAGACACAATAGGTATACTATCAATTTCCTCTTTCTGGAGAAATTTCTTAGAGTTTTCTGACATGCTTAGAGTTGGTCTGCTCTCTATTTGGCACACAGCGGTTATCCTGGTTTCTCCTACACCATCATCCTGGGGGTATCTGTTATCACCCGTTATTTAAATATCTCATTTTTTATTTCTGTATGTGTGTATTTATTTTATCTTTCTCCTTGTTTTGGTGGGTGACATCCTTTAATGTGATCCTGAGAAAGGATGTATGAAAATTAATTCTTCTATACACTGATTATTCAGAGTTGTGTGAAATCTATGCGTACATTTGACTGATACTTTAGGCCTAGAATTCTAGATTGGAATAATTTCTCCTTGCAAGTTTTTGACTAATCATATTTTGTTAAAATGTTTAACACAGCACAGATTAATCTTTAGAGTCATATAACATCTCCGTATTTGTAGAGTTAGGGCTTTCCTTATTCATCAACTTGTTGTATTCTTTCCTTCCAGAAATATTTACCATCAAAATTTCTGTAGATATCTTTGCCTTTAAAAATTATGGCTTTGGGTAGTATGACATCTTAATAATGTTAATTCTTTCAATCTATGAATACAGATTATGTTTCCTCTTGTTTGTTTCTAACTCTATCACTTTTGTTAACTTCCTGTAATTTTACAAATACAGGTCTTTTACCTCCTTGGTTAAGTTTATTCCTAAGTATCTTAATTTTTTTGTTGCAATGGAAAATGGGATTTTTAACTTTTTTTTTAGTTTCTCTTTCTGAGAGTTCATTATTGGTGTATAAAAATGCCATCAATTTCTGGATGTTAATTTTGTATCCTGCTACTTTGCCAAATTCATTTATTAAATCTAGTAGTTTTGCCAAACTACCCAAAGCAGTCTATAGATTAAATGCAATCACTATTAAAATACCAGTGGCATATTTCACAGATTTAGAACAATTACTTCTAAAATTTATATGGAACCAAAAAAGACCCTGAACAGCCACAGCAGTCTTGGAGAAAGAAGAATAATTGGAGAGATCATAATACCAGATATCAAGTTATAGTACAAAGCTATCATAATCAGAACATTCTGGTAGTGGCACAAGAACAGGTATAAAAATCAATGGAACAGAACAGAGAACCCAGAAATTGACCCAAGCCATTATGCTCAATTAATATTTGACAAAGGAGACAAGAGCATGCAATGGAGTAAAGACAGTCTCTTCAATAAATGCTGTTTGGAAAATAGGACAAATACACTCAAAAAAATGAAACTAGACCACTAAATTACACCATACACATAAATAATCTCAAAATGGATAAAGACTTAAATGTAAGCCACAAAACCATAAAAATCCTAGTAAAAACAATAGGCAACAAAATATCAGACATCTCACATAGCAGAAATTTTACTGATATATCTCCTAGGATAAGAGAAACAAAAAATAAACAAATGAGACTACATCAAAATAAAAGGCTTCTGCACAGCAAAAGAAACCAGCATCAAAATAAAAAGGGAACCCACTATAAGGGAAAACATATTTGCCAAAGATACAGCTGATAAGGGGTTAATTTCCAAAATATACAAAGAACTCATACACCTTAACAAAAGGAAGACAGACAATTCAATTAAAAAATGGGCAGATGACTTGAATAGACAATTCTTCAAAGAGGACGTACAAATGGCCAATAGACATATGAAAAAATGCTCAATATCACTAATCATCAGAAAAATGCAAATTAAAACAATAATGAAGTATCACCTCACACTTGCCAGAATGGCTACTATCAATAAATCAACAAAAAATTGTTAAGGATGTGAAATAAAAGGAACCCTAGTACGCTGCTGATGGGAACGCGGACTGGTGCAACCACTATGCAAAACAGTATGGAGTTTCCTCAAAAAATTAAAAACCAAACTGCCATTTGACTCAGTGATCTCACTGCTAGGAATATACCCTAAGAATCCTGAAACACTAATCAGAAAGAATATATGCACCCCTATGTTCATAGCAGCACAGTTTACAATAGCTAAGATCTGAAAACAGCCCACGTGCCCAGCAGTAGATGAGTGGATAAAAAGGCTGTGGGACATTTACACCACGGAATACTACGCAGCTGTAAAGAAATACGACCTCTTACCTTTTTGAGACAGCATGGATGGACCTGGAGAATATTATGCTAAGCGAAATAAGCCAGGCAGAGAAAGGCAAGTATCACATGATCTCACTTACATGTGGAATCAAATGAACAAAATAAACTGATGAATAAAATAGAACCAGAGGCATGGAGGCATGGAACAGACTGAGGGATCTCAAAGGGAAGAGGTTGGGGAGCAGGAAGAGATTAACCAAGTAATTTATGTGCATATGTGCATTGCCCATGGACACAGACAATAGTGTGGTGAAGGCCTGGGACAGGGAGGGAACCGGGTGGAGAGAGGCAATGGGGGAAAAATGAGGGACATCTGTAATACTCTCAACAAAGAAAAAGAAATTAAATTATTAAATTAAATTAAATTAAAAATTGTGGTTTGTGAAAACATCTGACTTTGGTTGAAAACAAGTGCTCTTTTCCCTGAAAGTTTGCAGATGCATCAACATTTTTGATATTTTACAATGGTAAGCATCACTTTTGTATTCATTTATTGTGCTGAGTACTTAGTGAACAGTGCAATCAGCGAATTATCTTTTAATTTCTGAAAACTACTGAATTATTTTACTGATAATTTCTCCATCCTTTTTATTTCCCTGTTTTTGAAATTCCATAATTTAAGTATTGAAACTCCCAGATAAATCCACCAAGTTGCCTATTTTTCTTTTCTATTTTTTGTCTTTTTATCCCTTTGTTTTCCTTCCTGAGAATTGTGCTCATTTACTCTTCAAAACTATAGCCCAGTTGTATACTGAGCCGTATTGGAGCTGAGGCAAAAGGATATTGTCCTTTTTTTAACAATTATTAACTTATTCATTTTATTTGTGCATTAATTTTATTTTTAAAATATTGTACTCAAATATAATTTACTTGGGTTACTGAGTCAATTGGCATGCCCTTAAATTTTGCACTTGAGTGCCTCAATTGATTCATCTCAATTCGGACACTGCTTAATGTTCCCTGATGTGATCCTTTCTTAAAGGTAAGTAAAACTCATACTGATTGAAACTTTGTGTGCTTCATGAGTTTGGTGGATTTTAAAAATATGAAAATTAATATTGAGATAAAAAAGAAAAAAAGATTTCAAAAAACAAATCTGACTTAATATGCTTATGGATATATAAAAATATTGACACCAAGAACTAGTTGCTATTTTCAAAACGTGAAACATCCAGAGAACTAACATTTTTCATTGTTAAGCAATGTTTACATTTTTGCCTCTACTCTACCCTATCATTTATCCCTAGAACCAGAGGTATCTTGCGCTGCAAATGAATTTGGGGAATTCTGCCCTGTGATGTTAATTATATTATTACTTATCTCCCGCCCCCATGGCTTGTTTCTCATGTGTTTGTTATTTACCTCTATCTAGTACAGAAACCTCCCAACTTGCAAAATATTGTTTTGTTCTCAACCTTCAGTCTCCCCTAACTTGAAAGTGTGTGTTTTAAATAAAAACAAACAAAAGAAAACTCTTTAGTGTCATTTTAGTGGAGTTTGATAGTGGAGGAAAGCAGAGGTTAGTGTTCAGTTTACCACCTTTACCTGAAATTTGACTGTTTAGATGTTCATTATGTTTATACAATACTATCATCTTTATCAACACAAAATCAGAATGACATGAGTCAAAATTTCTGCAATGAGATTCAAGATGTGTAAAATATATTCATTCTTTAATAGAGAGTTGTAAGCATCTATTATGTACCAGGTGCTATGTTATCAATTGAATGTAAGATCTTTTAGGAAAAGAGGCATATAAATGGGCATTGTGTATAGTCTGAAATGTGTTCTAGTAGAGAAAATCTCAAGGTGTGATGGGTACAACCAGGGGGAAGTTCAGTCATGGCTCAGTAGTTCAGGGAAAGTTTCTCAGAAAAGATAACTTCTAAGTGGACTCATTAAAAGAATTAAAACTAAGTAATAAAAGACTGACAGAGAATAGAGAGGAACTGCTCCAGCTAAATATAACAGCAATGCATGTGCAATTCTGGAAGGATAAGAGAGAGTGGCAGTGAGGGAAGCTTGAAATAGTCCATTTGGCATATTTTATTTTATTATTTTATTTTATTTTATTTTACTTATTTATTTTTATTGAATTTATTGTGGTGACATTGATTAGTAAAATTATATAGTTTCATGTACACAATTATACAATATATCATATGTATATTGTATTGTGTGTTTACCATTCCAAGTCGAGTCTCCTTGCTCAGAAAGAAAACGGCAGGAAGGATGAGAATTGTAAGGATAGTTCCTCAAAAGGGAAAGTCACTATTCTTAACATTACTGAGTTAACCATGTCTTTCCTAAACAAGGACACTACATATTTACACTAGATGTGAAACTAGACTTAAATGCATGAATTTACTACTTGACCTGCCAAGCAGTATGTGGGGTTTTCAGCTTTGTTTAGGTAAAGAATGATATTTGTAACAGATCCACTCTAGATGCAAGAGGCATAAAACCATTCAATTCATGAAGGAAACATAACAAGCAAATGCCAGGAGAAGAAACTCTATTTTGCCTTCCATGGAACTGATCCTAAGATACATAATTGTGTTAGAAACACTGAAAGCATAAACTCATCCTTGACATTCCATTAAGATACTAAGGTTAAAGTATTGACAAAGCATTTTAACAAATTGATATTACCGTTCATTCCAGTGAGCATCTCAGTGCTTTAAACTTGTCATCATGGAAAACACAGTCAACAAAAGGAATTAGCAGCAAATAGGATTTTTAAAAATGTCTTGGCTTTCAGAAAGTTAAAAGCACATTTATACCTAGGTGCTAAGTGCTTTGTCTCTGTTCCATGTTGTTAGAAAACAAAATGACTAAGGCTCATATTTCTAAGGGGCTTAACTGTACCTTAATTGTCGCATTCTTAAAGCACTGCTAAAAATGGCATTTCAACTTAATAGCTTTCTGCCAAGAAATTGTCCCTGGCATTTCTTTGTCTATGTAGTCACAATTAATTAACTCTTCACTAGTTCCATTAAAATAATTAATATGATGAAGATTTGGGCATTTACTTTTAAAATTATTAAAGGGCATGGGAGTCATACTCAAAGCTACTCAAGTATAATCACATTGGGAGTACACATGATAGAATAAAGATGTGAGCTTAACAGCTGTGTCTACTGTCCCCGCAAAGGAATTTGTTATTTATTTTACTATGAATAGAATTTACTCCACTATTTACTTCTCACCTTTCTATTATACAAGTAAACACTCACTGATATACCCTTGAGAACATTTTATTCATGGGGCAATGGACTCAAGCTGGAAACACAGCTTTCTTTCCCAAAGTAGAAGGAAACACTAAGCCATATTTTTATTATGAATTATGACCATTTTTACAGCTGAAAAAAAAGATGGCAGGGTCTCAAAGTCATTAATGTTTTCTACACAAACTCACACTGATTCTCCTCTAATCTATTTTGCAAACTAAAGCCAGATTAAGTGATACACATATATCTATACACACAGACTTTTGGGAGTGCATTTATGTATAAGTATGTATGCATGTATATGGCACATACAAAAGGAAAATCCTGTAGCACCTTGCAACAGATTTTTCTGGGCTATTATTTAAAATAACCACATTCTTATTCTTAATGCTTCCAAAACAAGAGGTTTTAATGCTTCTAAAACAAGAAGGGGACAATGGTACATGCCAACAGAATCCCAATTCTTTAATTAGGGTTAAATTTTCCACAATATTACCCTAATGTACTTTCAAACATAACTTCTATCTGTAGCAGCTGTCGTTATATCTTCCTACAGTTAGTTAATACACCTGTTGAAATAAGCAACTAACACTTGCTAAACAACTTGTTCATGCCTTTTCTTATGCTATTCCCTGTGCCAAAAGTTCTTTCAGCGTCCTCTCAGCATGTGCTGTTGCTATTTCTCATTTCTGGAATTGAACTCTAGTTCTGCTAAACACAATTAATATTCTCAACTTCTGCTTTACAGTTAAAGCTCTACTGTATTTTTCAAAATCTATATTGAATTTCCTTACTATATTGATTTCATCAGATGAGAGTTAAAATCATTTACAATAATAAATCCCCTACAGACATTTTCACATAGTTTTACACAGAGTCAACTCTCAATAAATGCTTGTAAAAAATTAGATGTTTTAATAATGATTGACTTTTTCTTTAAACTATTAAAAAATATTCAAAGAAAATTTATAATTACTTAGGCAACATTAGTTATGTATGTCATGGCTCTTAACATCTAATAACTTTGGGTAGGCTTTTGTTGTATAGTAAAGAAACTACTGAAGTTTGAAGCTTGATGACTTCTCTATTTGTATACAATGTGTATTTGTATTTATTTTGTTAAATAAAGTGGTGCTTATATAACTTTTAGTACTACATATTTAATATACACAATATATTTCTTATGTTCTTATTTATGAAATTACTTGGTCTTCACTCAAAAATTTTATTGATTTTTATTATATTTCAGATACTATGCTATGCATTGGATATTGTATTTAAGTTCTGTAGATGTGACACAAAAATAAACAGGTAAATAATTCTCTTTTTCTAATATGTATACATATATACATACATATATACATAATATAAATAAAATGTTTACAATTATGGAAAATGTCATGAAGTAGAAAAAGTCTGTAGAGATAATGGCTAGATTGGATGGCTAGAAAAGACATTTTGAAGAGGTAACATTCTTGCTAATTAAGCAGATTTTGAAAGGTGGGGACTTACTGATGTAAAGAGTAGAGAAAAATTCATAATAGAACTGTGAAAAATACAATTATATTCTGAGCAACATAAAGCTTCTTAAATCTCTTAAATGTCTCTAACAAAATATGTTTTTTGTTTGTATTACTCTAAAAATAATATGAGTTTAGTCTGTTTTTAAAGTTTTTCCTAAAAAAACAAACAAACAAACAAAAAAGATACCTCATAGTGAGGTATATAATAAGTTTTTATAAAAATATGAAAAACTCAGAGGTTAGACATTTTTCATTCTCTATGAAAAAAATACTAGAATGGAGAGAACAGAGCAGAAATACGACTAATTATGCATACATTGCATAAGGTATAATGGTATTTTTTTCCTTAGTTTTATGAATCAGTTGTTTCTTTTTCCCCCAAAGAAATGCTTACCAGAAGTTTTTGAAACCCTGAAATAGTATTATTAAATGTATCTATATCTATCTATCTATCATCTATCTATCTATCATCTATCTATCTATCTATCTATCTATCTATCTATCTATCTATCTATCTATCATCTATCTATCATCTATCATCTATCTATCATCTATCTATCATCTATCTATCTATCATCTATCTATCTATCATCTATCTATCTATCTATCTATCTATCTATCTATCTATCATCTATCTATCTATCTATCTATCTATCATCATCATCTATCATCTATCTATCATCTATCTATCTATCATCTATCTATCTATCATCTATCTATCTATCATCTATCTATCTATCTATCTATCCATCTATCTATCTATCTATCATCTATCTATCTATCATCATCTATCATCTATCTATCATCTATCTATCTATCATCTATCTATCTATCTATCTATCTATCTATCTATCTATCTATCTATCTATCTATCATCTATCTATCTATCTATCTATCATCATCTATCATCATCTATCTATCATCTATCATCTATCTATCATCTATCATCTATCTATCATCTATCTATCTCTCTATCTCTCTATCTCTCTATCATCTATCTATCATCTATTCATCTATTTATTTATCTACTTATTTATTTATCCTCACCTGAGGATGTGTTTATTGATTTTAGAGAGAGAGGAAGGGAGAAAGAGAGAAACACTGATGTGAGAGAGAAACATCTTTCCGGTGCCTCTCGTACATACCTGGACCAGGGATTGAGCCCAAACTTAGGTATGTGCCCTGAAGAAATCAAACCGGCAAACTTTTGGTGTATAGGACACTGCTCTGACCAACTGAGCCAGGGTTAAATATATTTATTTAACACTTCTGTTTATTAGGAGACATTACAAGTCTTAAGGCCATAGCCTAATTTAAGGATTGGGAAATTGAAAGAATATGTTACTTAAATGTTGTGAATTATGCATAAGTGATCTAATAGGTTCTCATAGTACTGCCCTAAGTATGCTTTAGTTCATTAATAAGAAAATTTTGGTTTATGCTAAAAAATTAAGATGTTCACAACTGGGGAAAAGATGAAAAAGACATACCATATGCATAAAGCATAGTGTCATCATTTTAATCCTGTTGGAAGAGTTTTCCCTTTGCTACTACATAAAATAATGAAGTTTGTTTCCCATTGAAATACAGAATACCAGAAACAATTTAAATTTTAAAAATAGAGAAAACATATCAGTGTATACACTAACTTACTCATGGTTAAGACTGTTGTCATGCCTGATGAAAACTTTAGAAAGATTTCACTGATTATTTTCAGTTAAGTACCTCTTTGCCAAATAGTTGGCTTCACTTTACACAAAATACAGCACACTTAAAACTTAAGGGATGATATTAGGTTATAGTTTTATATATCTCATCGTGGACATAATAAATGAAGAAATATTTTTGCATTTGCTAAAAATCTTACATCCAAAAAAATTTAATCTGTAATGAAGAATCTCAACAAAATTTTATACAAAAACAAGTATCTCTTCCTTTTTATGATCCTTTTGAATGTGAACCAGTATGTCTCATTTTCCAAGACAAGCCGTTTTCTTTCAAATTATATACAGTAATAAAATAAAATTTACACAGTAGAAAACTATATTGCAAATGGGAAAAATCTTTATTTTCTAAAGCTTTTTCTTTAGAAAAATAAACTCCGCACTTTTCAGTATAAATTAATGCACTTCACTACATATCTTTTTGTTAAAATAAATAAAAACACATCCATCAAGAGCTAGGTCATTATTGCAAAACATGTTTATAACTACTCAATTATCAGAATAAATGACTGTGCTAACAGCAGAAAGGTTGATTATTTTTTTGTTACAAATACTTGTATATTAACAGATAGTTAAATTTTTGTCAGTTCCTTTGCCATTAAGATGTTCCCAGAGATCATCTAACATATGTTCAAGTCACCAGTCTTCTAACAGAAATGCAGTAGCAAGAGGCTATATGACTCAAGCATGCACCATCCCACAGCAGGGATCAGACGACCCCTGAATGCAACCTGCTCCCAGAGGAAACCCATTTAACGCTTCATCACACAGAACAGTACATATGAATCACAAAACCTTCAGATAGACTAGTGACAGGTACATCTGAATAGAATTCCTTCTAAGTCTCTTATCTGCAGCCAGGCAAGCCTGTTTCACCCTCGCTTTCAAAGATAAAGCCACGTGGCATGTTGCATTGGCAGATTCTCACAATGCAAACAGCCCCCGCCATCCATTATTGGGTGAAAAACAAAACAAAACAAAACAAAACTCTTCTTATTTCAGGTACAGTGACAGCAAATAGAACAGAGTGCAAACTACCTGTCAGTGGAAAATTCATCAGTTCATACCAAGCCTTATGTCTTCTCTCACATTCATAAGCTCTGTGCCTCTTGATCTTTTACTTTTATTTTTGACAGTTCTGATACCCCAGAGTTGTAGCCGTGGCAAAGTTCAAGAACAAAACAGCAGGTTATCAAAGATAATTTATCAAAGGCCCACAATTAGTAAATAGCTGAAAAACAGGTCTGTGACAGAAGAGGGAAGAACCGTGCACTAAGCTTTCATCTTTAACAGACCCCTCATTTCACTTGAGGGAAAAAAAAACGCGATGAAAAATTGAGATGTTAAATATATGGGATATTGCTTATAAACAAGATTAAAAATGAATTATATACCAAATAACATGGAAATGATGTTTATTTGTAAGAGATCTTCTTTACATATCTTGTCAACCATGAATAAATTAAAATGTCAAAACTATATAAAACTATATGTTTTAAGCTAAATATCAATGAATAGCACAAACGTATTACCTTCTTCAAAGTTAAGTTTCTATAAATTACTAGAATTATTTCAGACTGGACAAAACAGACATATCAGTCCTCACATTCTGCATTTCATATAGTGTACAATTATACTTAATCAAGGCTTTCATTATATATTTTCATAAAGGCCAGGTTGTGTCTCTAAGTCAGTTACAGTAGAATTCAACAGCACAAATCGACAAGACTCACGTTTTAGGGTCTGTTGATAGTCCTCATGCAAAACCAGGACTGTGCTTTCTGGTTGAGTCTGTGTTAAACCAAAATGACAAAAATCTTAGTTTCCCTTGACTCTGCCACTAAGAATGCACGCAAATAACCCCCCAGTGATTCAAGGAGGAAAAAATGCATTAAAGAGTACTGATTCGTAAACTCGGCCGTCTCAAACGTAGAAAACATTCACCCCTTCTCCTCCTCTCATGTCTATGCAAAATTTCTGCCCAATCAACTCATTACTATAGAAACTCAACTACGTCTATGGTCAGTTAATGAAATTTAGGTCTGGGATTAGCTTCCATAAACATGAACAATTGTTGGACATCAGATAATTTAGAAAATGTACAATATGATAGATTTAGCTAAATTAACTGCTGTGCTATATATAAGGTTATTCATAGATATCTAAATATGTAAATAAGTGTAAGCAAAACTACTTTGAAAGCATTACCAATACCACATCCAATGACAATTTGGTGAACATAAGTATAGCTACTAAATTTACCTTCTTTGAAATTACATGGGATTAATGAGCTTGGACATATATTCTCATACCCACAATGATTTAAGCAATATTAAACACCATTTAAAATGTGCAAAAACTTCAATTAGCAAAGATTAAAATTACTTCTGCTGTATCTATATTTACTATATTTATATTGACTCATTTACATACAATTCACTTTAACATCACCAGTAATTTCTCTGAAGCTACAGTAAATGTAGTACTAAAATATTCAATTAAAATATTAAACTCTACTTGTGTATCACCATATTATAATAATGTCAGTTTATTTTCTAGACATTACAGAAATATAAAAATATAATCAGAACAATTAGTTTGAATATTTAAAAAGTCAAGTGTCATGTGTATATTCAACACTTCATTCAAATGACATAAATACAGAGTCACATAATAGTTCTTAATCGGTACATGTCAAGAATTTTTTACTATAAAATGAGGTGTTCAAATTATCTGGTTAATTACTTATTAATTCAACAAATAGATCTTGACTAAGATGGCCTTACAATTCCCCTCAACTTGATTAAGCAAACTTTAGACAGGTTTCTTCCTGACTCTAGTCCCTGACCTCTTTTTCTTAAAGCATTTACTTTAAACTTGGAATTGTATTTTTCTTCCTCTTGAGATGTAAATCTTCTCCCAACCTCTCTCTAGTCTTACAACCCAAGAATGTCTTTCTCCAGGATTTGGGAGTAATTCCTTTGAGATGTAATCACCAAGGAAGATGGAGCTTCTATCTCCCAGTCTCTATGTTAACAATAAAACTGTTACTCATAGATGCAGAGAACAGACTGACAGCTGTCAGAGGAGAGGAGGGTGGTAAAAATGGTGAAGGGATTAAGCAGAAAACAAACAAACAAAAACCACAAACACACCTCAGAGACAACAGTATGGAGCAGTGTGGTGATTATCTGAGGGAAAAGGAAGGTGGGGGAGGTGGAAGAGGGTATGGGGGGATAAATGGTGATGGAAAGAGACTTGACTTGGGGTGGTGAACACACAATACAATATACTTATGATGTATTAAAGAATTGTACCCCTGAAACCTACATAATTTTATTAACCAAGGTCACCCCAATAAATTCAGTAAAACTAAATTTAAAAACAATAAGCACTGTTAACAAACACAGATGACCTAACCACATTAACCAACCTCTCATCTAACATACTCTAGCATTTTTACACAAACTCATCTCAGCTTTTAAAAACCTCCCACTTTATATTTCAGCAGAGTTAAGTCTAATATCTCATCCCCTTTTGCAATAACCTTGAATAAAGTTTTGCAAGTCTGTTTAATTCCATCTGTTGCAATTTTTCTTTCACATTATTAAATGTGAAAGAACACTAGCAATTCAGTGGTAGAGAAGGTAGAAACCACTGTAGTTGGCTTCATAGTACCTGTAATTTAGTGGGAGACTGAGACTGGTAAATTGACATTTAAAATATAATATGATCAATGCCATGATTGCAAGAACAGAATGGCACACCTAATAAAAGTAAATTAGGTGATGGAAAGTATAGTAGAATAAGTGTCATTGATTCTATCACTTCACTGATGATGAGGTATCATGCAAGTAAATACGAGCAGTAAAAATGCTCCAGGAAGAGGGCCCAGCATTTGTGACAGTCAAAAGGCAAAGTTAACATTTCAGTGAAAAGAAAAGTCAGATCAAAATGTTTGGATTCTATACAGTGATGTAGATGAGTGGCAGAAAAAAATGAGACAGATGTAACTGGAAGGAGATAAGAAAAGGTGCTTATTAAATCATATAGTTTTTCATTTTTCTTTTAATCAACACACTTTTAATATAACAAGGTTCAATACCAAGAGCTTTAGTAACCAGACCATCAGACTTTAAACTCTGACTCTATATCTCACAAGTTGTATGGTGTTAGGTAAGGAGCCTAATCCCACTTAACCTCAGTTTCTACATTGCATAAATGGGGATAATAAAATAAGCTAATGAAGTTTTATGAGGATTGCGATAAAAATTCCATATAAAATATTGCAGGGAAAGTGAAAACACTTAGGCTTTCTCTCCACCCTCTCCAGGTAAAGGCCCCAGTTGTGTAAACATGATACAACATGGTCCTAACAGATGCCCTGTTAGCTGACTGATGTCTGATCCATTCTTGGCTGAGAGCCACCGTGGCCTTGGGTCTTATAAGACTAGCCGGGGACTTTCAGTGGTGCAGTTTTGAGGACTTTTCCCCTGGGGGCGGTGGTCCTTCTGGGGTGTGGTGCATACCCTGTTTATGTCCAGCTGGCCACCACCGGAAAGAAGAGTGTGGATTTGTCTATCTTGTGTGTTTGAGCGCCACAGCCAAATAAAGTAAACATCTTATCCTTCGGCTCCACAGTTTTTCCTTTGGACTGTCCCCAGATCTAGAGTGAACCTCCCTGGCCATGATCCTCGGCATTACAAATATTCATCACAAATCTTGGAACACAGAAAATAATCTCTGATGATGATGACAATGACAAAGATGGAGACAGAAAGCAACCTATGATGATATTGATGATGCAGTACACGCTCTATACTCTACGGACCATGAGAGTCATAGTGAAGAGTTTGAAGAAAAGAGAAACTTCTGAAGCATTTTTAAAATAGAAAAATATTATCAAGTTTACATTTTGAAATAGCATTCTGATTATAGTTAGAAGGATATTTTGAGAGTTAAGGAGTGAATCTGTAATCCAAGCCTGAGAACAGGTAGGAGTAGCTAAAACTGAGTTAATCTCGGCAGCCTACGTGTGCAGAAGTGATGGGTTTATAACAGAATGACCTAATAAGAGGGGAAGCAGACCTCTGCTTATTAACTGTTGTATGCTGGTAATATTTAATAACACAGCCTCTCACTTATTAAAGTGTTCTTGTTTAAGTAATATACAATGTAGTAGATATCTTTGTGGTCATCAATTAGCATGTTTTATAAGAGAAATTTTGTTTAATCAAGCAAATCAGTTGAATGGCTGTCACCTCCAATATATAATATGACAGTAATCATAAAAGAAAGAGCTAATGTTTATTTTAGCATATTCCTCTACTACTATTCTAGCATTGAAACAGTATCAGACTCAATAATTATTTGATGAATAAATGACGTGTGAATTGGTAGGAAACCATGCACTCGGAGTGATTGATTCATAGGAGCAGCCAATGAAAATTGTTTATTAAAATTACTAAAGAGAGGTTATTGCACAGAGCGTGTACTATATTTTATGTTGTCCTTATTGTCATGACTGTTTCTAAAAGTTAGATGAGGTCCAATTGTAAATAACACAAAATAATAATAAATAAAAGTAAGTGAATAGATGGATGATAGATAAATAGATCAGTAAGTAGGTAGATAGAAACATAGATATAGATAGATAAAATTACTCAAGTGAGGTCCATATATAAGTCCAGGGCTTTTTTGGCAGTTCTGTAGTCATCAAAGAACCAAGAGTTGTTCTAATTTTCCATGCTTAGCCAACGGCTTTCACCTTGAAGTTTTATGGAATATTGTTACTTTAGTTACAGCTTTTCTAAGCTTCAGGAATCAGAAAAAAGAAAGGGCAAAAAGACACATGTACTAACTTAGTAGGCTCCTAAAAAGAACTATTTTAGACACTGACCTATAGCTTCAGCTTACATCTTATTGGAAACAACTTTCAGAACTGAAATTGAAACTTGGCTATTTAGATAATTATTTTGCCACCTTAAACAATATAGTGATCTATTAATAAACTAAATGGGAGAAATATGAACATTGTTTTCTCTTATGAAAAATACCTATTTTTAATTTTTGAACGTTTTGCATCATAGAACCATGTTTTCATTTTCACTAAACATTTAGGAAGTAAATCTTGGCAAAATATTTTTTTAAAATATTTTATTGATTTCAGAGAGAGAGGGAGAGGGAGAGAGAGATAAACACATCAGTGATGAGAGAGTCATTGATCGGCTGCCTCCTGCTCGCCCCTGACTGGGGTCGAGCCCGCAACCTGGGCATGTGCCCTGACCGGGAATCGAACTGCGATCTCCGGGATCACAGGTCAATGCCCAACCTCTGAGCCACGCCGGCTGGGCCAAAATAATTTATATTACATATTTTCCTTTAAACTTCCTGCTGCAAAATGCTAAACAAGGGAAGCCCAGGATTCAAAGTGGACTCATGATTTAAAATATCAAGGACTGTAAAATATATTATGGCAACACAGAGACAAAGCTCAAGTGCCTTCCAGATTTGCACATGAAGATGCAAGACCATCTCTTATATGCTGCCTACTTTCAAATATATTCCTATCAGCAACCTAACGAGACTTGAACATCTTACCTGTCTCCAGTCCCCGACTACCCCCTTCTCAAACACTTATGAAGCTTCATTTAGTCAATTATTGATGTTACAAACTACTGAAGTTAAGCCACAGCAGCAGGAAGGCAGGTTTTCTTTGCTTTTGAATGTGTTTTTTTATGTGTCTGTGTGCTCACTATGAGTGAATGCTTGCTGCTTTGGCTATTATTTTCACACCACACAATGAATTCATATAGGGATGACCTGAATTGAAAGAAGTTTGGCAGCTCTACCATTTTCTTATTCTGCTGCTTTGCTACAATTTCCTGTTCCTTATTGTAAGCTGAAAACAGAATTATCCATCAGAATGAAGTGAGGATTGCAGATGCTTAAATTTATCCTATATCTCCTCTTCTCCCAGAAGATAGCCTGATATTTGAATTTCAAAAGCAATCTCTTTATGAAAATCAAATAGATGGAGTAGAAATGTCAAGGAAACAACCACTCAAGAAGGATACGGATGCTCTTAATAAACTCGAGAGAAAGATGTTCTATCCAACATACCAGGAGTGAATGTAATTTAAAATGAAATTTTATTTGTGTTCTTACTTTTAAACTTATTTTATGGACTCTTCTCTCAAAAGAGAATTTGTTTCCAATTGATTAGTAAAGGGCCTGAAGAACAAAATAGACTAGAACTTTATTGCATGACAGTTATGCTATTTCAAGGAGAAAAGCTTACCTGTGCATGTGTGTGTGGGGGGGAAGAACTGTAAAATAGTACTTTTAAAATTTTTGCCAAATATGGTTAAGAACTACAGTTAAATATAATTAAAATTAAATTTTCCTTCTCTACCATTTATGTTTTGTGCTTTAGAAGTATTGAACAGGTTGCCAGTAATTGTGCATTTAATAGATATTTTGAAAAACCCCTAAAATACAAAAGACTTAGTTGAGAAAAAATGCCACTTCTTTAAGTGTTAAATACCCAGCAATACACGGTTCTCTCTTTTCTCAGTGTGTGTGTGTGTCTGTATAGGGGTGATGGTAGGATGACATCTAAAGGACTCAATATACGATTTGCCAAGAAGAAACTGCTGCCAATTGGATTAATTATGTGACATCTTCGGATATCAAATAACAGTTTGGTTCTAGTTTAGTTTGTGACTATTTGGGACAACTATTTATAGGTGCATACATTTCTTTTAGCTAGTGTATGTCCTATAAAAATTCCTAATGAGAATGCTGATAAAATCATTGAAGGAAGATTCCAATACTTATGCAGCATAATCTCAGGTTCATTTTTTTCTTTTGAAAATGTGAACACAAAATATATCAGATATACCAATATATTCCAACATAATACCTTCAAGATAATGGAATATATTTACTTAAATATAGGTTCTAAGACTATCACACATAAAGTTTCATTTTTTCAGCTTTACTGAGGTAATACTGATAAATAAAAATAATACATATTTAATTCCTATCATGTTATGCTTTGATATGCATTGTGAAATGATCACCACAAACTCTTTAACACATTCACAAACTCGCATCATTATCTCTTTTTTTGTGTGTGTGATGAGACATTTAAGATCTACTCTCTCAGCAAATTTTAGGCATACACTATAGCATTTATTAACTTTGGTCACCATGCAGTACATTAGCTCTCCAGAACTTATGCTGTATAACAGAAAACCTATACAATTGTACTAATATCTCCCTATTTCTTTCCCCTGCCTCTGGTACCACAATTCTATTTTCTACTTTTATATATTTGACTTTTTTAGATTTCAAGTATAAGCGAGACCAGGCAGTATTTGTCTTTCTGTGCTAGCATATTTCATTTAGCAAAATGTCCTCAAGGATCATCTAGGTTTTCACAAGTCACAGGATTTCCTCCTTTTTTAAGGCTGAGCAATATTTGATTCTATAACATTTTTCATTCCAGTGTGTGTGTGTGTGCATGCACATATCATATCACAGTTTCTTTACCCATCCATTCCTGGAGGGATGCTTAGCTTGTTTCCATATATTGGATACTGGGAATAATGTTGCAATAAACACGAGGGTACAGGTATCTTTTCAAAATTTATACCCAGAAGTAGAATTTCTGGATCATATGGTAGCTCTATTTCTAATTTCTTGAGGAACTCCTTACTGTTTTCCATAATGGCTATACCATTTACATTCCTAGCAACAGTGCACCAAGTTCCCTGTTTTCATTATGTAGTCAACAGTTAGTTATCTTTTGATTTTTTGATAACAGTCATCCTACCAGTACGATGTTATATCTCATTGTGATTTTGATTTGCATTTCCCTAAAGATTAGGGATGGTAAGCATCTTTTCATATATCGGTTGGCTAACAGTGTATTTTCTTTGGAAAAATGACAACTCAGGTCCTTTGCGTGTTTTTATTTGGGTCGTTTGTTTTTTGCTATTGAGTCATATGAGTTCCTTATATATCTTGGATATTAATCCTTTATCAGATGTATGGTTTACGGTAGTTCCTGTCTTATTTGCAGGAGATGAATTCCAAGAACCCAGTTGATGCCTGAAACTGCAGATAATACCAATCCTTATATATACGATAATTTTTTTCCTATTCATACACATCTCTATGATAAAGTTTAATTATAAGTTAAGCACAATGAGATTAATACCATAACAACAATAAAACAGAACAATTATAACAACTAGTGTAATAAAAGTTATGTTAGTGTGGTCTTTCAAACTATCTTGCACTGTACTCACCTTTTCACTTAAAGGAATCCCTCTATGGTTTCTCTTTGTCATATCCAATTTGCCAACATTACTACCCTTGGGTTCCATTATTAAGTAAAACACTGATTATTTGAATACAAGCCCTGCACTTACTTTGACAATCTTTAACAAGTGGGTTGCATATACACCCTGCATGCACTAGATCAAGGGGTTATTTATGTCCTGGGAAGGACAAAGCAGGACAGCACAAGAGGAGTGTGCATTTTAAAACCTAGGAATTTTATATTTTTCAGATGACAGTTGACTTCAAGTAACAGAAACTGCTGAAAGAAAAACAACTGATAAGGAGGAATTACTGTATGTATATTTTCTCTCATTCTATAGAATGCTTTTCATTTTGTTGACTATTTTCATTGCTGTGTAGAAACATTTTAGTTTGATGTATTACATTAGATGATTTTTGCCTATACTTTTGGTGTAAATTCCCCCCCAAATCATTGAGAAAACCTATGTACAGTAGCCTTTGTTTTGTTATAGGAGTTTCATGGTATTAGGTCTTTTAGGTTTAAGAGTTTAATTTATTTTGAGTTGATTTTTGTGCATTGTTTAAGCAAAGTGTCCAATTTCACTCTTTTGGGTGTAGATGCCCAGTCTTCCAAACACCATTTATTGGAGACACTATCTTTTCCTCAGTGTATATTCTTGATGTCTTTGTAAAAAAAAAAAATAGTTTATATATGTAGGAATATTACTGGGCTCTCAATTCTGTTCCATTGGTCTATGCATCTGTTTTCATGCTATTTCAATTAATATAGCTCTGTAATGTAGTCTGAAGTCAGAAAATGTAATGACTTCAGCTTCACTCTTGCTCAAGACTGTTTTAGCTATTGCAGATCTTTTGTAGTTCCATATGAATTTAAAGATTGTGTTATTTTGTTAATGTGGTGTATTACATTTATTGAGTCCTAACTCAACTCTTTTTAGTGATCTATTCTTTTATATTTCCTTTGTCTTTTAGAAAAAGAAAGTGACATATATGATACATAAATAACTGCTTTATTAGAAAGTAGTTGAATCAGAAAATTGACAGAAACTTAGTTTTATGTTCATTCGAATGTGATTACTGGGTACCAACTCTGTAACATTTACTGAGCTAGGAATGAGGTACATGTCAGAGTCAAAACTGAGGGGGCAATGATATAGTTAGTGAACTAGATGTTAGAATAAAGATACACTATGGAAACAAAAGGCAGGACATTTCCCTCAGTCAGAGTGGCAGGGAAGTCTTATAACGGGAGCAGCATAGAACACTGAGGGAAGGTATGTACGAATGATACTCATTATTAAATAAAGCAGCTCTGTTGCTTCTAAGTCTTTGTTTTTCTTCTTGACTTTTTTTGCCTATTAATTCTCCAAAGTTTTCTGAGTCAATTTGTATGCATAATCCCTAGGTACATTTATTGACTATGTCCTATGACTCATATTGTGTTAAGCCCTAGAAATACTGTGACAAATAAGACAGGATTTCTGCATTCTGTAAGTTCACTGTCTTCTCTAAGTTCATACATATATGATTTAGGAAATATTTACTGTTGAAAATAAAATTTACACTGAGACTTGCAAGACTAATAAAATTGCAAAAGGTGCTTACTCACCTTGGGCTAGTATTAGTTATTGCTCCAGCTGGAAAACTAAATATTTCAAAAGTCCTCTTCCTGTCCTTTCTGCCCTTCACCCCAGCATCCTAGATCTTTATAGTCACTAAGACTTGCTGTCTGCTAGTGTGCATTGTGAAGGGGAAACACTTTAACTCAGTTCTCTTAAATTCTGCTCTTCATTTCCTTCCCACTATCTATAGTCTCTCACCAACTCTCACTTCGACTTTGGTAATTACCTCACCTGAGGACAATCAATCTTCCGTATTGCTGCTAGAGGGATCTTTCCAAAAGATAAATTTGCTCTTATGATTCTCTTGCTTAAAAAATAATAAAACAACACAGGCATTTGGCAGTCTTCGATTGCCTTCAGGAGAAGTAGAAAACTCTGAGCAGGCCACAGAACACCCCTCACTAGGCGAGAGGACTCACCTCGCCAGTCTTCCCCTGCCTTTGCCCTTACTCACAAATCCTTTTTTTTTTTTAATTTGCCTTTGTCTGTAAAGGCTCCTTCTCAATCTCGAAGGCAGAAATAAAGAGGAATCAGAATGACAGTGCTCTTCTCATTATGTGAAATTACTTGTATGCTGTTTTCTTTTCTAGGTTGAATAACCAAAGGTGGGGAACGTAGTGTCTTCACCCTTGAATCCTCACACTTGGCATTGGTTCCGGCCTGTTCTTGTCGTGTTGAAAGTATGCCATTCATTTTAAAGTGAATTAAATAAAAATAAATTAACCCAGAGTTGAGAACAAGACCTAGAAGTTAAATAATGTAATAAATCATGACAGAAACATTCTTTTGAAAAGCAGAGATGTTAAGAATATTCCTGTAGATTACCTCTCTATTTTATTATCTAACGTTTGCCTCGGGGCCCTTTAAAGTTCATTGAGATTGTTTTTTCCAAGTCATTAAATGATTTTTTGGGGAAAATTAACAAAATATACTGAGTAGAATAAAGTTTTGTGTATAGCAATCATATTAGTAGGCTTTTACAAAGTGTCAATTTAATTGAATTCAAAGTACCGAATGTTTGCATAGCTAACCTTTTCTTTATTTGAATTCAGAATATATCTGTTCATGTACTTTATTATTTTTAATATGACATCAAGACACTCCAGGGTACATTTCATTATTCCATTTATTCATGCCTAGGGTACATTATGAACTACAAACCTAAAGGCTAAGTGCTTTAACTACCCAAATCATGTATTAGTGGATCAATAAAGCACACCCTGGAGTACCTTAATCCTATAATATGTCTCCTACTTCTTATTACAAGGGGGAAAAAAGCAATTAATCTCAAACAAAACTAATACTTTAACATCACATCATTCTACTGTTTCATCTTTCATACAGGGAGCAAATGGAAAACAATGGCAAGTTCTTATTAGGTCATTGCTGGAGAAATGAATTATGCAGTCCATCTACTGAAATAATCAGAAGTATTTCTGCTTTAAAAGCTTTTATGCTATGCTACAGATAGACACCCCAAGTCTTTGTGAAGTATAATACATTTAAATCTGGTGTTTCCTTATATAGTGGCAATACAAAACAAAGAGATTAGCCAATGGAGTGTGATATATAATTAAATATATGCAATAAACTGTTACTTGCCACATATTTCAGACAATTTTATGTCAGATTACAATAGCTTTCATCAACTACAGTTTCTTAGTATATTTTTTCTCTCTGTCCTGTGTTTAGTTCTGAGATTTTCCTCTGTCACTAGATTTATCACTCCCAAGATATTAATTCACATATTTAGATGCTCAACAAATGAAATTCCACTTTGGAAGAAATTGACTTGTAAAAGAAATTAAATACATACACAACACATACATATATAATATTAATGTCTAATTATCATAAAATAATAATAAAAGGCAAGAGAAGGCAAACATTATATAACCACTAATCATAACAGTATTTTCAAGTTATCTCATTTAATTTTCACAGTAAAACTAGGCACAAAGCCTTATTATACCTTTAAAAGTGATGAGAAGTCTTAGGCAAAATAATATTAAAAACATTGCTCATGTTAGTAACTGATAGTACTAAGATTGAAGAGGAAAGAAATCTGGAATGCGTATGATTTCAAACCCATTTTTATTTTCCCTGTAACATTTCTACACTAAATGTGTTCATCCCTTTAACAAAACTGTGCCAGCTTTAATGATTCAAACATCAGTCTTCGGCTGACCCCACTGTGATGCACAGTGCTATAGACCACGGAGCGTAACAGAGCAGGCTCAATCCATACCACTCTTACTATGTCTACCTCATATTGAATTTCTGAGGTCTTCATTTTTTCCTCATCTATGTACATAAAAAATCAATTGTTTAAACTTTGGATAAGTGGATAAATGGTATCTTAGAGCAGATCAAAGGAGAAATGTATAATATTTCTGTGTATTTTAGACTAAATATTGATTATAGAAAAACACTGCCACCACAAAGAAAACAGTAATTTTGAAGTATTGCTGTTATCTGTTGTGTGTTTAATTAAATGTAGAAGAGTAGATTTGAATAACTGAGAAACTCATAGTGAGGGAGTCAATAAATAAGACACAAACTGAGCTTATTTAGTGGGTAACAACTATTGAACACATTTAAGCTGTTGAAGTTCCTTTCTCTGCTTCCCTTCTGTCCCATTCCCACTGACTTGTTTTTAACACCTTGTTATTAATTTATTCATTTAAGTGTTACTACTGGTATATATAACTGTAACTTTTATTCATACATTTGACAAATATAGTTTGATTGTTTAGTAGGTTTCAAACATTGTGTTAGCTTTTTATGACATAAAAATAAAGACTCTAGGACCCTGGTGTTGAGGTCTTATGTCAGTATTTTTCTGCTTATCTAATCACTTTTCTACAGAAAAGGTAGAAAAGATATAGCAAAGGAAACATATGAAAAAAAGAGCTGTGCATCTGGCTCTACTGCAGGCATCAGCAGTGTAAGGTGACAATTAACAGTGTGTTAAAGGCAGGTTAGAGAGTGTTTAAATTTCATGCAAAGGATTTGAATTTAACCTACAGATGATATTTGCAGAATAGTGCTTGTTTTTATTGCATTGCACAAATTGTGATAAATTGTATTTTTATTTTTATTTAGTTTAAATATTAAAAAATAATAATAATATTTTTCCTTTGACCCATGTGCTAGTAGAAGTGTGTTGTTTAGTGTCCACATACTTGAGGATTTTCTAGTCCTTTTGTTATTGATATCTACTTTAATTCCATCATGATCTGAATCACACTGTATGATTTCTAATTATTTAACTTTGTTAAGGATTGTATTACGGCCCAGAATGTGTTCTCTCTTGGTGAATGTTTCATGTAAGCTTGAAAGAATGTGTATTCTGCTTCCACTGAATAAAACGGTCTATAGATGGCAATTATATCTACTTTATTGTCAGTGTTGTTAGATTTAACAATGTCCTTGCTGATTTTCTGCTGTGAGATATGTCCATTTTTAATAAAAGTGTATTGAAGTCTCCAACTTGGATAGTCAATTTATCTATTTCTCTTTGCAGTTCTAGTAGGCTTCCTCATGTAGTTTGATGCCTTGTGGTTAGGCCTATGCAGATTAAAGATTGTGATGTATTCTTGAAAAACTGACCTGTTTATTACTATCTCTTATACCTTTTTTTTTTGATGTGTCTGAAATTAATATAGCTACTTCTACTTTCTTTCCTTTGATTAGTGTTGGTATGGTATATTTTTCTCTATACATTTATTTTTAATCTATATAGCTTTATATTTAAAGTAGATTTCTTATTGATAACATATACTTGAGTCTTATTATTTGACTCACTCCAACAATTTTTTTCTTTTAATTCGTGCATTTAGACCACTGACTAAAGGGATTATTGATATTGTTGGATGACTATCTACCATATTCATTACTCTTTTTTATTTTTTTGCCCTTGTCTTTGTTCCTATTTTGGTCTTCTACTTTTTTCTGCCTTTTGTGATTTTAATTGAGCATATCATTTGGTCCCATTTTCTCTCTTTTCTAATCACATTTTTTCTTATATATGTTTTTTACTTTTTTTGAGTGATTGCCATAGAGTTTGCCATAAACATTTACAACTAATCCAAGTCCACTTACAAATAAAACTATATCATTTCATAGGTAGTGTAATTACCCTAAAGTAAGAAAATAATCCTACTTCTTTCATCTTCTCCCTTGTATTATTAATGTTATATTTTCACTTTTACCAGCATAAATAAATAAATACATAAACAAACAACATACATAAGCACACATAATCAAATACATTTTTGGCATTAGATATAGTAAGATTTTGAACATAGGCCTTCAGAAGGATGCACTGGAACTTGTGAACAAATGACCTCTAGAACATGATAACTAAGAAAAAAATAATAATATTTTCAATGCTAGGAATTACAATCCACTTGTCTTGGCAACACTTTCCTATAATTAGAACACTCTACTGCAAGACTATCCCCCTTACAGCAAAAGTAACTTAAGTGTTGTTTTCATCATTCAGTTTTGGTTTCTCATAAATAGAATGCAGAAAAGAGTGATTGCTGACTTTTTGCAGAGAATTAACCAATATTTTTAAGCCCCCTTTTCAAGCAGCTTTGTATACAGAGACACAGAAATAGGGACCACAAAAGAATAATGCACTCAAAAGTGTTGTATTTACTAGTGGAGTTAACAGTAGAGAGAGAATGGAAAGATGTCATGGATACTCAATACTAAAAATGTTGTGTGTTTTTATCACTGAGCTTCAAGGAAACTCCTTTTCAACCACCTTAAAAATTATAAAATCATGAACAGAAAAATAAGATTTGAAGAGATGTGATGCATACAGATATTATGTTGACTGTAATTAACATTAATAGTCCATTAATTTTAGTTATAGTTAACCTGCTTCCTAAAATTTTACAATTTTCAGAGGAAGATAAATTCACAGAATAATAAGTTAATATTTGACAGATTTCTGCCAAACTAGGGTACATCACTTTAGGCACTTTATAGAACTAGAATATTTGTATAACTATACGTTGTCATTTATATTTTTATTTTCAAATTTTCCTTTTTAAAAACTTAAGCTAAATGGTAAAATCAAAAATTAACAATCTCACATAAATCTTGAAGCAAAAAAACACACACCAAGATTTTCATTAAAACAATGAAAACTTTCATATTAAATTTTCTCTAGTATGGTTTACTAATAGAACAATAAATATACATCCAGCAATGCTAGTCAAAAAAGGGACTACAAAATGTGTGACATTTTAAAGTAAAAGATACAAGTGCAGATCAATGCAAAATGTGAAAAGTGGATGAACACAACCATTTATTATAAAGTTTTCATTAAATCACTGCAAACTGATTTAGAGTTAAAGCAAATTATTTTGGGATGACTATGTAATTATTTTGGAAAGTAAAATTGTGTTTCAATATTATGTTATTTCCCTCCCCTTAAATTTGAAAATAATAATTTTAAAAATAAATCAAAATTGTACTCCATGTTAATTTATTCTTTGAGTTGAAATATAAATATATTTCTGTACATTGCTCTATTCTCTTCTGATTAGAACAATTCTCCAGACATGATAGGATCTCAATAAATATTTGAAAAATGACTAACTGAAAGAAGCCTTACTATATATGGTAAAAACAAACAAAAAAA
Source organism: Miniopterus natalensis (assembly GCF_054644295.1). NCBI lineage: Eukaryota > Metazoa > Chordata > Mammalia > Chiroptera > Miniopteridae > Miniopterus > Miniopterus natalensis. Next base: position 115,168,980 of record NC_142082.1, on the reverse strand, counting down.
ATTTATTAAATGGGAAAAATAAACATAAATTTAGATCTATATGGTAGCTTGAGTGTTTAAGAAATTCATTACAACCCAATAAAAAAAAAATAAGACATTAATAGATAATATGATTATCCATGGCTCACCCCAACACACACATGTTTCAGAGAGTGAGATCAATCAAATCAAATATAAAAGGGTGTTCCATATTGAGAGATTTAAGGATTGCTAATTTGCACACATGTTCAAATCATTTCCACTACTCATATTGTCAGTGGCATTTTATAATGTTGGCAAAATTTCTGGGAAATGTATACTCTTTTGTATTACTTATATTTTATCCTCTAGATATAAATGAACAATATGATCCAAAGTCTTAAACACCTATGTACCACTTGATTCATTAATTCTGTTTCTTAAGTAATCATATTGAGGGCTAATTAAAAATTTGAGCAGAGATTTATCTAAAAGAATAGTTACTGCTTCATCATTGAAATTATAGAAAACCTGGAAAAACTTTAGGACTCTACAGTAGGGAGACTGGTAGATTATTTAGAGAAGTCACATATGTTTTTTGTACATTTGCCCAGGCAGATTCATATGAATAGTGTGGTACCATACAGCATCTGTCTTTAAGTTAAAAAGCAAATTACATAGAAGGTCCAATATGATTCCATTATACTTATACATAATTTTGTGTATACATATGTAAAAATTATGTGTGTGTGTATGGCTAGATCATTACATATACAGAATGTCCCCAAAATTCATACTTTGAATAATTTTTAATTCCAATGGGATAAATCTGAAAAGGAAGAAACATCAATTGAGCTTTCAGTTGTTAAAGGTGTATACAGTACATTTTGGGGGAAACCCAAGCATATATATGAGAGAGAGAGAGAGAGAGAGAGAGAGAGAGAGAGAGAGAGAGAGGAGGGAGATTGATAGATTCTAGGGGCACTCTAAATAATGGACTTCTTGGTATAAATTAAGGTTATATTTTGAACCATCATGATTTAAATTTTGCTCCTTCCTATTACAATTTTCAATAACCTCATTTCCATCATTTTATCTTTTTCCCTTCTGCCATTCTCTAATCCAGAACTCCATTGTCTCCCTAAATTAGCCTAAGGGGTTATTGTTAAACAGAGTAACATCCCAAAGCACATTCATAAACAAATGAGTGATTCATTGCATGGGAAAATTTGTGGGGATTCATAGTGGTCACTGTGTAAGGGGGTATAGTATAGTCAAGTATTATTCTAATCTTTTATTCAATGACTTCTGACTGTGCTGGTGTCTCAGATAATATTGAATGGGCCAGCAACTAGAAATGGGTAGCTCTAGTACAATTATTTCTTACATGATTCATTTTTCTTCTTTTTTTGTGATAATACTGACTAATGTGCTGTAACACTGGAATGTGTTTAAGTCTGTTCTGCTTAACAATTCTTGATCTACATCACAATGCACACTCTCTTTGTAAAGCAGAAAATGTTAAGAAATAGAGCCCATACAAAAGGCTTTCTCTGATATTGGAAACAACATAAAAAATATAAAGAAATTCACCAATTATCTGAAATGCTCTTATATCTAGCTTCCCTTTCTCTAAGTTAATTTTTTTTAAAAATTACTCTACTAATAATTCTCAACAGGAAGAACAGAACTTTGCTGCTTTGAGGGGTTCTCGCCTAAGTGATCGTTCTATATATGTTGGAATATTGCCGACAGGTCAGAGAGATGACAAACACCACTAATGCTAAAATGAGGTAATGAAGATGATGATTTCATTCAGTGGAAGGTAAGCTCCACCAGGACATGGATATCTGTTTTATTCAGGGCTGTCTCTTAAACACCTAAATAGTAAACAGGTAAAAAATAATGATGAGAGTAAACCGAAGCACTGAACCAGATACTGTGCTAAGCCAGTTATATATATTATTTCATTTAATTCTCATGAGAACAAAATAAGGTAGTCTCTATTATTATTATTTTATAATGAGGCTTAAAGAAGATCATATATCTTGTTAAATTTATTAAATAGTGTGCTGCAAAGCAACAAATGAAATATAAATTGTAAAAATATTCTTCCTTCATGAGAGTAAGATTTACCTAATTGTTCATCTCTATCTGGGTTATATTGAAGTATCACAAAATATTCACATGGTCTCATTTCTTTTTTGTGTCAGTATAACCAAGGTGTCAACCACATTAACCAGATTAATATAAAACTAGCTTTCTGCTTAATGTCCAGTGCTCTGGTGGAACAGAGTCTCAGCCCCTATGCAAGCTTATAGTTGCTACTTTCTTTTCATATGGCCTCTTCCTTGCTGCCTCTCTCAACCTGTTCCCCTGCTCCTATGTCAGTACAGATACCTATTAATGGCTTTCAAAGATCTGCTCTTTTAGATGGTTGATTTCTAGTATCTATCACTATCAATTTCTGATCCACTTAATTTGTACTATCAATTTCTGATCCTATCTCCCTGTCCTTTGGTTTGAGTGCTCCCACACTAGTCTTTCCCCAAGACTAGTAAAAAAAAATTTTGCAAATGTATGTTACCATTTAAAATACAACTACAGAAAATGTTTTAACTTGATGTAATGTTCTGCAGTATCCCACAGCATGACATACAGTATCTCTTGTACAGTAGGTGCTCAATAAACATTTGCTGAAGCAACGGATCTGGCAGAGAGTCACATAACTTTGAATTGGTAACTGGCATGATGATGTAAAACAATGAATACAAGATTGAGTGCAATAATTAATAATAAACTAATGTATGTATTTCAGTTCATTGGGGCCTCTGTCATACCAGAATGTATTTCTTGAGAGCAAATCCTATTTCTTCCACTTGCTAAATTATAACTTTCAAATCTATCTCTCCTCTTATTACTTGTCCTTTATTGCAAGCCCTTTTTATGCCATGCCACAGTTGATGCAATAGAATCCTAAACAGCTGCCTGCCTCAACTCTCACCTCCAATAGGGCACCAGAGTGATTTTATTAAAAAAGGAATGTTAACCTTAAACTTCCTCTCGTAAAGTTTTTCAGTGGCTCCTCTTCATGTATAAGATACAATCTAAGGGCTCATGCACAGAAAGTACGGCCTTTTGTGATCCGAGCCCTCATATTCTGCCACTCTCCACTGAACACAGTGCACTCCACCCACGGGACATTACGTAGAATGTACCATGAGCTTGATGAGATGAGGCCTAGCTTCCTGTTGCCCCTCCTGCCTGCATCTCATGTCCTCTCTACTGACACCTGTCTCACCCAGGTCATCTCATTCACTTGGCTGGTTCCTCTACACTGTTGAAAGTTAAATCCACATAACATCTCCCTAGAGTATCTTTTCCTGTCTTCCAGGTATGGCCTAGATGTGCATTCTATGTGCTCCTTCTCAATCTTGCACTAATACCATCACTCTCATTTTTCAATACTTGTTTTGGAGAGTCAACTATGTACCAGGCACTGTGCTAGTTTCAGAGAATGAAAGGGGTGTAGTGGCAAACAAAACAGATGCCTGCATTGCCTGTCTTCACAGAACGCAGAGTCTAGCTGGGAGCTGTTTTGCAGTCACCTCCTTACTTCCGTTATGCAGGCAACTCCTGAAGAAATGGGACTTGCCTTTGATACCTAGGCTCTTAGTCATTAGCACATAACAGTTCTCACTGAAGAACGAGCTTCCCCAGTCCTGTGTGGAAAAGCGTCTGTTCATTCTCAGGGCTTCACCATCATAGTAAAACATTTTATTTTGAAAGATTCTTCAGGTGCACATTGTGAAACAGAATTACAGACATAGCTTACTTATCTCCTTTGCAATTACATTGTTTCTGCATATTTCAAATGTTGTGCCATGTGTTGACTAAAGGCAAGAAATTATAAAAGAAAATGCTTAAACTCAAACAATTTGATATTTGAGACTCTTATTTTCAATGGAAAAATAATTATAGAGAGTAGAGTTGATAATGATTAAAAGATCTCAGTGGACTTTAGTAAGATATTACTAAAATTGAATTATATCATTGTATATACCCAGTGCTGATAAGAATTGTCCCTCTTTCTAACTGACTTATGAACTACATAGCACAAATATATTCATACAATGTTCAATTTGGCTATTGTGTTTGCAAAGCTGACTAATGAAACATATTACTTTAAACAATTTTCCTCTCAGAAGTCTAAGCTACCAAATGAATAAAATTGTAACCAAGTTGCAAGAATATAATTTGTCATATTTATTCCTCATTTTATACAAATTGACTTAAATATTGGTGCAATTTCATGAGTATTATATATCTAATGTCAATATTTCAGGCACTGTAATACATTTTTCTCTCTCTAACAGGCTCCTTTCAAATACAAAATGTAAATAGTCATCTGAATTAATCCTTTTATGTTTTGATGAATTTTCAAATGATTGTGAGCCCATAGCATTAAAAATTGTATTGCCTACTTACTAGGACTAATATCCCCAGAGGTAATGATTTTGCACCTTTTGACGTCAATATTTACATAAGTTAATACCCAGGGCATCCACCTTTTTCTTACTGTCATTGCAATCTATATGAAACTGTGTACATATATATTCCACATATGTATAATGACCATATTATAATTATCCACCTGGAACTGAATATATAATATTGATAAATGCATTATGCTGACTTTTTCAGTTCAAGGAATTGTGGGAATATGTATTTTACATATTTCTACTATACATTTAAAATTATTTATATTTATAAATAAATCCATGAGCTCCATACAAAGAACAACTGAGTGAGAAAGCAGAGCAAAAATGTATTTAATGAATGTTCAATGACATTATTTATAAATGTTGTCAATTGGTTATTTTATCTACAATGTGCAATAAAATGGAAAAAATATTAAGTTAATGGATTCAATAACAAGCCCATTATTACTTGAGCTGTATTGTGACTTCTGCAGCCCTAAAGATTACAGCTGAGCCAAGGAAAGAAAAAAAAGTGGATCATCCATTACATTGAGCGGTTAATGATATTTTATTGCATTATTTATCAAATACTGTGGGTGTTATTTGTAGCTGCAAGCTTGACCTTAGCTAATCATAATTTGATGAATGTGTATATCATAAAGGCACTATGTCAAAATGCCCTATTGTTTTATGAAGCAGGAACATGAACTAGTATTATGAAATTCAGTAAGAGTGTAGTTTCAAGATATTAATGCTCAGACACTTACATGCAAGACAGGATAGATGCTTATAATTCAGGCACGGCTGCTGAAATTTCTTTCTCCTTCAGTGATATAAATATTCAAGCCATCTACCTTAAATGATTCCTGCAAAGCATTTTTATAGCAGGAACACTGTAATGACAATATATTATTAAAATATTAGAGTTCTCATTCTATCAGAAAGATATGAAAAAGTCAGAAGCTTTTCATAATGTTATTTATGAGTTTGTATTTAATGAGATTTGAGTGTATATTTGGGAGAGAAAATATAAATGTGATAAAGAAACCAATACCTACTGTATAATTTTTAATTTTGTCATCCTTCTAGGAAGGATGCACTATGATTTCTAAGATGAGAACAATAAGTTCATTTTGTGTATATATTTTTTTAAAGATTTGGTATGAGAAGTTAGCTCATTAAGACTGTTTCCTTTCATATAGTGACAGTGAAGAATATTTTAAAGCAAGAATAGAAAAAAAAAAAGCAGTTCTTAGATAACAAATCATGAAGCTTACTTTACACATGGGCGACCTAGATTTATCAAAGGCAATTAAATAAGAATGGCTCCCAATTAAGAGATCTTTCTATTGAACCACACTGTCTATAATGTAATGATTAATAAAAGGGGAAGGGATTAAGAAGAAAACACGCTCATAGATACAAACAATGGCATGGTGACTACCACAGGGAAAGGGCGGTGGCAGGAGGTAGGAGAGGGTAATGGGGGATAAATGGAGATGGGAGGAGACTTGACTTGGGGTGGTGAGCACACAATACAATATACAGATGATGTGTTATCGAACTGTTCACTTGAAATCTGTATAATTTTATTAACCAATATCACCCCAATACATTTAATATTTTTTTAATGTAATGATTAATAAACTCCTAGCTTTTATTCTTAAACAAAGATTTATTTTTTTGTTGTTGTATGTGGAAAGAACTTGTAAATTATAAGGTGAACTTTACTGAGGCTACTGAATCTAAATATCAAATTATTGTTTCATAACTTGTTATGTGTAATACTGAGGGCTTTTTTCTCTTAAATATGGCTGTCAACATTTTATATTATTTCCACATGAATGTTGGATGTGATAAATTGAATTATCAATTTGCAAATGTTCACTTTTCATCTTCTCTCTTGAGGTACAGTGCACTTTCCCGTAACAATGGCTTTGGGTATGCCCGTGTGACCTGCATTAGCTGCTTTACATTCAGCCTGGCTCCAGATCGAGACTCATGAAGCACATGGGGACACAACTGAGATCTCAGAACCATTCTCAACTGAACCACAGCCTGAAATGGAGCCACTAACCTGATTCCAGAAGAATCCAGCAGAACCACAGTTCTCTCAGGCTTTTGAGTTATGTTGTAAGCCAGAGTTGAAAGTGCTTGTTTGCATTAACCACATAGAACTATTTTTTTAAAATAAATAAACACTTATTTCCCAGAAAGAATTTCAAAGGTTACAGAATGTGGGGTTACTGAATCACCTAACATTTTTCTTTTCTTCTTTCTCATTTTATGGGAAAGGATATTAAAATTATTTTTCTTTATAAAATCTCTTGCAGCATTATTATTGTATTGCTCACAAATACACATATGACCTTCTGGAATGTTACTGTTAAAAAAATCTATTATATTTCCTTAAGTACTGTATAGTTAAGGAAATTTATTTTTAAACTAGATTAAATTCATATGTTTGAGATCTAATATTTTATATTTTATTGTTGGGTAGTGAGTTAGTAATTACAGTATATTCTGGGCAAGTATTTATGAGAAATAATTAACAGTAGCAAAACTACATATTATAATACATAAAATTTATTTAACATGTCTAAATAAGATAGCATACCTTATGTTTATAGCATCGATTCAGCGTATAAAGTGTAATGCATCTGAGACCACACTTAAGATCACATCTATACAGAAATAGCAAACATTTTGGAAAGAAAGTTTCTAACCCCAGATTTGAATCAGTGCCTGATAAAGATGTCCAAAACAAATTTGGCACCAGTGTTCACAACAATTTCTTATATGTGTTTCTGCACCTTTGAAATTTTAGTTGTAAGTAACAAAAATTAGTTCTAGAACAAGAGATTAGAACTTCATATGAGAAATGGGTTCAGGAAGGCTGACATCAGACCCAAAGAAACAAAGCTTTCACAGGGTGGAGCCAAGAGTTGATCCTGATCGTTCTGATTTCATGAACCCTAGACGATCCCTGAATTAACCTCATAGAACTATTTTTTAATAAGTAAACACGCTTATTTTCCATAAAGAATTTCAGAAGTTAAAGGATGTAGGGTTACCGAATCACTTAACATTTCTTTTTTTCTTTCTCATTTCATGGGTAAAGATATTCACATTATTTTTCTCAATAAAATCTCTTGCAACTGGGCCATTGTCAAGAAAGGTGGTCTTGAATTTTCAGAAGCTTTATTTAAGAGCCTTTTTGAGTAATAGAAAGACAATTGGAGGGTGTGAAATAACTAGTCTGAAAATATCTCAATCCAAAGAAAGAAATTTCAACATAAGAGAAAGCTCTAGTAAACTTTGATTTTTAGAATAAAATATTGCTGCTTATCTTATCAGTTCTGAGCATGGAACTCAAGACAACAATTTTGCCAAGGATCTCTTGCTGCTTTCACAGTAAGGAACTAATTAGAATGTAAAACGGTAGTGAATGCATATAGCAATAAAGGGCAAGTACATGTATAAATATGTTAGTCTCTTTAGAGTGGAAAAAGATATCATTGATTTCTGGATGAAAGGAAATTGTGCATGTGACTGATAAGGTCCAGTGGTAATATTCACTGAGCAAGTTGGCAGCTTAATTTGTTCCATTAAAAAGTTGGCATTTATAAAGTAGCTGTGGAGCAAAGTGGATTTGGGTTCCTACTCCAAGTTCTGCTGCCAATGAGCAGTATATAACTTATCTATTCTCTTTATATCCTGGTTTTCTTACCAATAAAATGAGGATAATAATATCCGGCCATATAAGAATGTGGTGATAATTAAATAATATATCTCTAAACCATAAGTTTATTTTTATGACTATTGGTAAACTTTACCATGCAACAGGAACAGTGCCCGATACTGGAGATACCAAGATTAAAATTATGATCTTGTGTAGGAAGAGCAAGCAATCAGGTAATTTCACTAGTGGTCAGGTACCCTAAAAGCTTAAGAAGCATAGAATGCAGTGAAAACCACAAAGCAGAATATTTAATTAAGACAAGGTATAAAAGGAAGATTTTTACAAGTGATATTTTTACCTGAGTGCTGAAGAATGTATAGGAGTTAGGCAAAACAGTGGATGATGGGGAATTAAATTGTTTACAGGCTTTGTCATATGCATTAAATACTCATTAAGTGTTTGATAAATATATGAGTGAATGATTACATGAATGTTTTATCTGCTGACAAAATTTATTTTTCCTATGATAATTGTTGGAAGCAAATTATCATTTTGGGGAATACAATTTGTATAGTATAAGCAGTCATATTATTAAAAATTTTACTGTTACCAGAATTTGATAAATTAAATATTTAAATTTCCACTGCTATTGTGAAGGATTTTAACATATAATTAACTGATAAAATACTTGCTTATTTAAAAAAAGTTAAAGTATTTACATATACACACAAATACATGAATTTAACATAGTTTAGAAGATCAACTTTCCCAGTCAAAGCATTGTTGTCTTCTCAGATTTTTAGAAAAACCCTTTTTAAAAACACATATTTCAAGAAGACAAGTAATAACAAGTGTTGGAGAACTTGTGGAGAAAAAGGAACCCTCACCCACTGCTGGGAATGTAAACTGGTGCAGCCACTATGGAAAACAGTAAGGAGGCTCCTCAAAAACTAAGAATAGCTTCAGGTGTCTCATTCATTAAATGGAAAAATATTATGTAAACGTTACAGTAAAAACATATTTTGATCTTCTCAATAACTATAATGCTCTAGAAAGAAGATATGCTTATTTGAAAAACAACATTGTTATGTGGGTTCAAAAATTACTAAAAATAAAATAGCTTAATTACATGGTTAAAAAAAATAGAGTTACCATATGACCCAACAATCCCTCTTCTGTGTATCTAACTGAAAAATTTGCAAGCATTTATTTTCAAAGATAGCATAGGCACCTTATGTTTGTTGCAGCATTATTCACGGTGGCCACGGCATGGAAACAACCAACGTGTCCTTCGATAGAGGGCTGGATAAAGAAGGTGAGGTACATGTACACAATGGCCTATGACACAAGTATAAGACAATATGAAATCCTACCATTTTTACAACATGGTTAGAGCTTGAGACTATCATGCTAAGTGAAATACACCAGGCAGAAAAAGTTAAGAACCATTTCATTTCACTCACATCTGGGATATAAAACTGAAAACAACCAATGAACAAATCAGAATAACAAAAACTCACAGACACAAGCAACAGCATGGGGGTTACCAAAGGGAAGGGGTGGGAGGGAAGTAAAGGGTAAGAGGGGGTCAAATATATGGTGACAGAATAAGATTTGACTGTGTGGAAGGGCACACAATGCAACATACAGATGATATACAGGATGTCTCCCAAAAATGTATACACCTTTTAATAGCTGATAGCTCAATTTTGAAAATGAAATGCATTTTAATAAGCACTGCCTTTATAATTATTCAAAGCGTGTGTATACACGTTTGGGGCACCCTATATTATAGAAATGTACACTTGAAACCTATATAATTTTATTAACCAATGTCACTCCAATAAATTTAACTTATAAAAAAACACTTATTTTTAAAAAATGTTTATTGACTTGAGAGAGAGAGACAGAAACATTTATCTGGTTTTGCACTTATTTATGCATTCATTGGTTGAGTTTTGTATGTAGCCTGACTGGGAATAGGACCTTCAACCTTGGCATATTGAGAAGACACTTGTTAGTCAAAGAAAGTAAATACTACAATATCTCATATGTGCAATCTAATGAAGAAAATAAACAGAAGAACAAAATAAAAACAGAGACATGGTTACATGGAACGGATTACTGCTGTCAGAGGGGAGGAGGGAGAAGGGGGACTAGATGAAAGAAGGTGAAGGGAGTTACCAAAGAACATATGCACAACCTATAGACACAGAAAACAGTGAGGTGACAGGTGGAGGCAGGCAAAGGGGTGGAAATGGGGACATCTGTAATAGTGTCAACAATCAAAATAAAGACAAATAAAACACATATTTAACCTTGCTTTTCTTATGCTTACAATTACATTATGTAGTATTTACTAAATTTGTTTGTTACAAATATATAAATAAATGTTCTTATTTACTCTTCAAGGATAGCTTTGCCAAGTGTCCTTTTATGGAAAGCTGTAGAGTCTCATTGAAAAACTCTAAATTATTACATATATCACCTTTCAATTAAAATTTATTCAACCCACAACACTTGAAGTAATATATATATACCTGAGGTTCTTTAATATTGGAATCAATGCAAAAGATCATACAGTTTAAAACTATCATTTCAGAAATGAGAAAACTGAAGTTTGAAGAGTTGAAACAATTTCACAATAAAATGCAATTAGCAAACACTTAGGACGAAAACACTTCTTCTAAAATATTATCTGTTACAAAGGAAATATATGAGTAAATATAATATAATTAAATCATTTACTTGCCTTCTAGAGGTGTGGCAGACACTGTCGATCACTTACGCAAGACCAATCTCCCTTTCTCGTGCTAAACTAAAAGTAAATGTATTCTCTTGGCAACATACCCAGCCTGGGAGAATACTATCATGAATATTCTAATTACTGATTCTTAGCAGATGGCAGTATGGCTCCTCCAGGAATTATGAAGAGTGATGTTGGCCATCATGATGACTGGCCACAAGCATTTAGAGCTTAGGGATCAAGGGACGGTACTACACTATAAAGAATTGCCTCATGCGAAATGCCAAGGTTGCCAGCTGGTAATACTAGCTTAACTAATCATGCGATCTTGTCCCACTGTGCCAGGAATGAGAGTGTAGGGATGGGTATGTTACCCATGTAGGTCCAAATGAATCATAAAGTGAATTGTATTGTAGTCTTTAGTCATTTTCCTCCCTGGTAGAAAGAGGAGGTCCTGTGAAATGGGCTCATCTTTGCTCCTGTATTCTTCCTCATTGCTGCGTGTGCTCTCCTCACAGGGTCTGGTAGTTGGAGCTGAGCAGCCTCCATGTGATGATGAAGTCACTAACATGATCAAGAAAGCAACAGGATGGCAGAGAAGGAAGGAAAAGTCACAGAATAGACTCGGGGAATGCACACCACCATCTTTCCCAATTAACAAACAACACATAGCCATACAGGGCCTCTGTCATTTGCTCTTGAAGGCATGCTAACTGATAAAATAAATATCTTGGGTAAATTTGGTCATTGGAAACAAGATGTATGAATATTATTTAGCTATTATTAAACCATTCTACAGTTTATGCTTATTTTAAAGAATCTGTATGCTCCATTGATAATAGGCCACTGACAATTTTCATTGCTCTTAAATATCATTAGAAATCTGATTGGGTTATTTTACTTCTTGAGAAATATTGAACTTAAAGAGATAAAACATTTTATCACTATTTAGAGGGTATTTCAGAGTACATTCACGAATTCTCTCTTTACTTTTAGCAATGCTCTCTTGCCAGGGGGAAAAAAAACAAAAACCCATCTAGGAGCTTAAAAAATGGTTTTTGAATCATAGAAACCTTAAATAATTTAATGAAGTTATGCAAGATTAGAAAATAACTGGAACATAATAAATGACTTCCAAAAAAAGGCAATCCAACTAATTTAGATAATAAAGATTTTTAATTTGAGTTTAACCAGTTTATTTCCCACATATTAGAAAAACTTTGCTAATTTTAGATCTGGAAAATAAGGTTTTGGCTTATTTTAATAAGATTTTTGATTACTCTAGTGCTGTTCACAGTTACTTATGGTTCCAATCTACTTAAGAGGTCATAAGGGAAAATGTTTTAACAGCGAAACCAATGCACATTTAGCATATTTAAAAATCATGCTTTTAATAAGCATAGAAAAATGGAAACTACTTTATGTACCTAGAATTGTTATATTGCCCAACAGGTAAGAGAAAATTGAGCTGAATTATTAAGCTTAAGTTATGCATTTAAAACTATATTCAAGAAAAACTCCTTTAGTAAGTTTGTGCTTTTGTTATGCAGACCAGACCAAAGTAGGTTTTTGACGTGTAGCACTGAGTTCTTGTATTTTGGAAGTTCAATGGACTTTTATATTTTTTTAATTATTTATTTTTATTTTTTAAAATATGTTTTTGTTGGTTTCCTTTTAGAGGGAGAGGAAGAGGGAGAGAAAGATAGAAACATGGATGAGAGAGAAACATCAAGAGAAACATCAACATCCACAGGCTGCCTCCTGCACACCCCTGCTGAGGATCGGCCCGAAGCCCAGGCACGAGCCCTGATGGGGAATCCAACCAGAGACCTCTTGGTGCACGGGTTTAATGCCCCCACTGAGCCACACCGGCCAGGCTTCAGGGGACTTTTTGATTTACAATTCAGTGCACAATGCCTATAATATCATCCTAAGCCTTTGATTCTTTTTCTCTTGTGACGCACAACAGATTTTTAAAGTGGGTGCTTTCACAGGAGACCTGTTTGGTGCATGTGCATGTTCATAGTGATATATATCACTGGTGGACTGTGCTAACAATATGTCTCAGAGTTGCACAAAAATAATTAATTTAGTTTTATAAGTATACAGTTAACAAAAAATGTAAAATATTATGTAGAAATATAGTTTAATCATAACTTTACATTTACTAAGCTGGACACTTTTATTCAGTTAGTGTAGTTGTCTCTGTATTAATTATCTTAGCCCATATTTAAATATGTTTATTCATTTTTTTGTTATTTTTCCTGTAGATTATTTCCTCCAGATAATAACTAGTGTTAAAGAGCAATATTTTAGATTTTACAAAGAACCAACAAAGAAAAATGAAGAGTAAAATGTGAAATGAGTAAAAAGGTAAAATGTAAACCTTTTATATTCCACTAATGGACATAAAAATTGAATACATATTAGACTCACTTGATATATATTTTAAACTACAGGCGCCTAAGTCTCATTTCAAAAATTCTAATTTATTGTTCTGGAGTGAATCATGTGTTATCTATCATTACTTTTTAAAAGCATTCCTGGTGATTTCTTATATACTGCCAAATTGAGAACCTTTGACCAAAAATCTAGTTATTTATATAAATAAATGCTCAGAATAAAAAAATTATTTGGCATAAAAAATGAAGATTATCAAGTTCCATGCATCTTAAAAGACAGCTTTCCCAGTACACCTGTTCCATTTGACCACTGGCAGGAAATTAACTCTATTGGCAATTATCTGGATGCCCACTCATCATCTGGAAACTCACATTTCTTTCAGAAAAATTATATCCTTCTTTCAAGCACATTTTCTTAAAATAAAAAAAAGGAAAGTCTCTGTTTCAGAGCAGGAGTGAGGTAGAAGGCAGAAAAGCAGGTGGTGGCAGATGGGCAGAGAGATACAAAGGTACAGTGGATGTCATGCTACATATTTTACTTTATAATTAAATTTTTCTTTAGAGTAAATGAAACTAGAATTGGCAGCATTCATGACCAAGATTAAAGGGCACCTGTAGAGATTTATACCAGCCTAAATGTCATAATAAAAATAGTTCTGTGACAGCCCATTCAGTGATTTTCTAGGAATGTTTTGCCTACTAATTTTGTGCCATGTCTGGCTAGCCTTCCTTCTCATTCCTTTTCTCTTTCTTTCTTTCTTTCTTTCTTTCTTTCTTTCTTTCTTTCTTTCTTTCTTTCTTTCTTTCTTTCTTTCTTTCTTTCTTTCTTTCTTCTTCTCTTTCTTTCTTTCTTCTTTCTTTCTTTCTTTCTTTCTTTCTTTCTTTCTTTCTTTCTTTCTTTCTTTTTCTTCTTTCTTCTCTTTCTTTCTTTCTTTCTTTCTTTCTTTCTTTCTTTCTTTCTTTCTTTCTTTCTTTCTTTCTTTCTCTCTCTCTCTCTCTCTCTCTCTCTCTCTCTCTCTCTCTCTCTCTCTTTCTTTCTTTCTTTCTTTCTTTCTTTCTTTTCTTCCTTCCTTCCTTCCTTCCTTCCTTCCTTCCTTCCTTCCTTCCTTCCTTCCTTCCTTCCTTCCTTCCTTCCTTCCTTCCTTCCTTCCTTCTTTCCTTCCTTCCTTCCTTCCTTCCTTCTTTCCTTCCTTCCTTCCTTCTTTCCTTCCTTCCTTCCTTCCTTCCTTCTTTCCTTCCTTCCTTCCTCCCTCCCTCCCTTCTCTCTCTCTCTCTCTCTCTCTCTCTCTCTCTCTCTCTCTCTCTCTCCCTCTCCCTCTCCCTCTCCCTCTCCCTCTCCCTCTCCCTCTCCCTCTCCCTCTCTCTCTCTCTTTTTAAAGCATATGTTTCTTAGCTGGTACTCATTAACCACCTCTATAGAGACATTTTACAGAGCCCCATTTGAAGATTTCTTCTCCCAAAACTACAAAACCTAAAAGTCTCAAAGCCTCATTCAGACACAGTGAATTAGAATCCTCAAGAAGTTATGGGTGCATTTTTTATTATATTGATTATTATACTGCATTTTTAATTATGATTTTTTTAAAGTTATTTTTCAGTTACTTTTAATACACTATTTGCCGTAACTGTATTCAAGTTCCCACTCTTACTTCTGCTTTACTCAATATAGCTTGTGGCATAATCTTTGAAATTTCAAAATACACAGGAAATTCATAGAGAGTGGTAAGTAGGTCTTTTTCTCTGTGTCCCCAGCAGCTAGCATGGTACTTAGCACATTATATATACATATGGAGCAAAGGAGTAATGTCATAAAACACTCACCTTCATCATTGTTTATACTCAAAAGATAACAATGTCTTTGCCTCCAAAATCCTGCTTAAAACTATTTTGTTCTTTGCTTTCCCCAGTGTATATACTTTTGCTTTAAAATCCACATCTCTCAGGTTTTTCCCCTGTATGACAGGTCACTGATTAGAGACTCAAAAAGCGGCCCATGAACCAGACAAACCCATTTCTGTGTTTGCTGTCAATTTTATGTCTATAAGCATGAAAATAAAGAATGAAATGAAACTTTCCCTATTTGTATAAGGTGTAATTGTCTGTGTAGAAAATAATAATTAAAAAACCTACAAAATGCTCTTAGGACTAAAAAGTGAGGTCACACTCTCAATATAATACAAGATAAACATACAGAAACCAATTGTCTTTCTACATACTAGCAGTGAACATGTGGAGCTATAATGAAAATGCAGTACCACTGATAATGGGGGAGGCTACGCGTGTGGGGGGCAGTAGGTATATGAGAAATCTTTGTGCCTTTAACTCAATTTTGTTATAAACCTTAAATTTCTCTTAAAAAACAAAATATTTAATACAAAAGAAATTAGCACTTATAATTACTCAAAAATATTTAGGTGTAAGTGTAACAAGATATGCACAGAATTTGTATGATAAAAACTATATAATTACTGAAAAAAAATTAAAAATATATAAAAAGTGAAGAGACTTATTGTGCTTATAGCTCGATTGGCTCAGCACAGTAAAGATGACAATTTTCCCACATTGATAAAGTGTAATACGTTTTCATAAAAATCTCAGAAATATATATACATATTCTAAAGTTGACATGGAAAGGCAAAAGATCCAGAATGCATAAAACAATTTGGAAAAAGAATACTTATGTAGCAAAATCAGTCCACTAAGTTCAAGATTTAATAACATCAATGATAACATTAGGGATGGAGCCCGAAACCCAGGCATGTGCCCTGACCGTGAATCAAACCACGATCTCCGGGGTCATAGGTCAATGCTCAAGTGCTGAGCCACGCCCGCCTGGGCTTATGTCAGCTTTAATCATAATAGTTTAACCTGATGTCCATAAATGAGTGAATAGTTAAACTGTGGTCCAGCTATAACATGGAATACTGCTCAGGAACAGAAAAGGAATGAATTATTAATACATGAAACAACCTCGTTGAATCTCCAAGGAGTTAAATGTTGAATGAAAAAAGCCAAGTTAAAAAAATAATAATAACATATTATTTAATTTATATAAAATTATTGAAATGACAAAATTATAGAAATGAGAACATACTATTAATTGTCAGAGGTTAAAAAAAATCTAGGAAGAAAGTGGATTTCATTATGAAAGGCAACATGAGAGGTCCTAGAGGTGATGGAAATGTTTAGTATCTTGACTATCAATGTCAATATTATAGTCGTAATATTGTACTATAGTTTTGCAAGATGTTACCACTGGGTAATCAGTACACGGAATCTCTCTATCATTGTATGAATAGACAATTTTCTCCAAATAATTTTTAAAAATTAAACTTATTAGGGTGACATTGGTTAATAATGTTATATGTTTCAAGTGTACAAGTCCATAATATATAATCTGTATATTGCATTCCGCAGTCACCACACAAAGCCTAGTCTCCCTCCATCACCATGTACTTGGTTCCCTTACTTTCCTCACCGTCCACCCATCCTACTTCCCCTTTAGTAACCACCCTTTTATAGGCTGTGTTTATAAGCTTATTAGTTTGTTGTTTTCTGTTTTATATCTCAAATATGAGTGAAGTCAACAGTGTGGTGATTGTGGCCGGGGAGTGGACTGGTTGGAGATAGAAGAAGGTATAAGGGGGATAAATGGTGATGGAAAAAATAAAATGAAATGAAGAAAAAAGAAAAAAAAAAACAACACAAAAACGTTTGAGTGATACCATATGGTTCTTGTCCTTTTCTGCCTGATTTATTTCACTTAGCATAATACTCTCAAGATTCATCCATGTTATTGCAAATGGCAATATTTTGTCTTTCCTATGGCTGGTAGCATTCCGTTGTATGTATGTACCCCATCTTCTTTATGCAATCATCCACCAAAGAACACTTAGGATGTTTCCATGGCTTGGCTACTATGTATAATGCTTCAATGAACATAGGCATACATATATCTTTATGAATGAATATTTTTATATATTTTGGTTAGGTACCCAGAAGATGGGTTGCTGAGTAATATGATAAACCTAGTCTTACTTTTTTAAAGTACCTCCATACTGTTTTCCATAATGGCTTGGTACCAGAGAAGATTTTATGAGCTTGACCCCAAAGGCAAGGAAAGTAAAAGCAAAAACTAAAATAAATTAGAAAATAAATCACTGGGAACACATCAAACTAAAAAGCTTCTTCACAGTAAAAGAAGCCACCAACAAACCAAAAAAAAAAAACAAAAACCACACAAAAAACACAAAAAAAACACAGGAGAAGATATTTGCAAGCAATTCCTCCCATAGAGACTAATATCAAAAATATATAAAAAACTCATACAACTCAACAACAACAAAAAATCATGTCAAGCCCGGCCAGGTGTGGCTCAGCAGTTGAGCGTCGACCTAGGATCCAGGCGATTGCGGTTCGATTCCTGGTCAGGGCACATGCCCTGGTTGTGGGTTCTATCAATGACTCTCTCATCATTGATGTTTCAATCTCTCTCTCTCCCTCTCCTTTCCTCTCTCTGAAATCAATAAAGATATATTAAAAAAAAAAAAAAAAATGACAGAGGGCCCAAATAGACGCTTTTCCAAGAAGACATACAAATGGCCAACAGATACATGAAAAGATGCTCAACTTCGCTAGCTATAAGGGATACGTAAATCAAAACCACAATAGAGACCACCTTGCACTGGTTAGAATGGCTATTATCAATAAAATAAGAAATAATATATATTGCAGAACATGTGAAGAAAAAGGAATCTTCATTCACTGCTGGTGGGAATGTAAACTGGTACAGCCACTAAGGAAAGGAGTATGGAGGTTCCTCAAAAAACCTAAAAAAATTAATTTTTAAAGAAGTGCATCAGAGGCTTGGTTCTGAAAAAATGACTTCAGAGCCCTTAACAAAATAGTCCACAATAAAAAGTTTAGACAAAACAGTTGAAGGGATACGAAATGTATTCAGACTTTGACAATGCTTCCAGGAGAGACTGGCCAGAATTTAAATGCAACTAAAATAATGGAGACTTTATTTCCAGCCAATGTGGCATCATGAGTGTTTCTTAAGTTTTATGTCTTGGGAGAAAAATTACTCCACTTATATCTACTATCTCCACCAGGA
This sequence comes from Miniopterus natalensis, assembly GCF_054644295.1. Lineage (NCBI taxonomy): Eukaryota > Metazoa > Chordata > Mammalia > Chiroptera > Miniopteridae > Miniopterus > Miniopterus natalensis. Next base: position 115,150,595 of record NC_142082.1, on the reverse strand, counting down.
ACTCTGTTATGCAAACTTCATTTTTGTGTGTCCCCATGCTTCTCTCTCCATCTTCCTACTTTCTACACAGTCACGCCCTCTTACTAAGTAATTCAAGAATAAGGTCTTGGAATACTTAAATCACAAGCTTTAGAAATAAAATTAATATTTTCTCAGAAAAAAATAAATAAAATGCAACTGAAAACCTATCCAAAGGAGTAGAAAATGAAAAATAAGGTAAGTGAGCTTTCAGTACCAGCTCTTCTGACAAAGAGAGCAGTATAGAAAGGGCCAAGTTCAGAGGCTTTCCCATAATGCTCTCTATAAATTACATCTCTATGATTCACTAATCAAAGAACATTTCTTCATCTTTGAAATGAAATGAAATGATATGATCAGCTTCTAAGTATCAGTAAAATATTACATACTTGGATGTATGTCACTGCCTAACGTGGCATCAGATTCACAATACTCATTTAGGAAACAAGTTCTCAGCCATCACCATTTACCCAAAGTCCAAATGGAAAATTAAGAAATCAAGAATATCACAGAATGAATCAAAATACTGAAATATTTCATGTGGTTATAGTTTATTTATAAATAGTGGTTATAATTTAGATAGAGGAAAATTAAAGGTTATGTCAAACAATTAGCACAATAATCTACATGCTCTGATATTTCAGAAATTTATACATCTCCACTCAACTGAATGAAACCTCAAGGTTCCATAGACTTCACAAATTATCTGATTTTAATTATAATAAAAGAATATGTGTCATATGAGAATAGATGTTTAATTTTATGCATGTTTAAATAACAGCAAAATATGACCTTATTAAAATTTCACTATTTCTCAATAAAATTATTTTCTCCCCTTATATAACAAAACATGTACATTATGAAAAGAAAATAATCTTTAATGAATTTTAAAACTTAAACATCTTACTACCATTATCTGTGAAGACGTAAAACAAGTATGTAAGTACATATAAGTATATGTAAGCTTTATTATGCTTTTCTGTAGCCTTTTTAATTAAAAACTCTGACACAAAAACAATCTACATAATATCTTTGATTAGAAAAATTTACGTGCAAATAACTAGGTTAAATTATTTTTTTTTGTAAATTTTAATGGGATTTATTCCAAATCAAACTAAAGGTTTCTAAACTATTATTATTATTTTGCAAAAGTAATTTACCATGACATTCTCTTGACACTTTATAGTTCAATGATGAGCAAAGACATTAGTGTTTAAATTTGTAAATGAATGGCACATATTTTTATTAGATGTGAAAATCAGTACTTTATCCTATTACACAAAATTAGTTAAGTGCTTTATTTAAGTAAGAGTACTTGCTTTTGTCTTTGTTTAGAATATATACAACATACATTGTTAAAAATAGGACTTCAATTTTATTAATTAGTTTATTTTATATTTTTAATAATTCCATATTCTCTAAAAAATATGTTCCTTATATATAAGTTTAGTTTTCATTTATTCAATAGTGTGCTTTAAAATATATGGTAGAAATGAATGTATTTATTAAAGATATTTTCATAAGGTATATAATAAAGCATCTTTTCTGAGTATTATAATTTTTTGTATTATATACCAAATTATAATAAAAGATGCCATTTAAGATCATACATAGGGTTATGAGGTAACAAAAGGGTATAAAGAAGAAACAATTGTGTCACATTTGACCACTCTTATTTATTCTAAAATAAATGTGAGAATATTGAGTATGCAGAGTTCAATATTTGTGAGGAAGAGAAAAAAATTTGGGTGAACTTTTTATTTGCTTAAAAATGCATACTTTGTTGTGGTTCAGTAGGATTAATGTCATTTTAAACTGAAAGTTACAAGAGTTGGATATTACTTTTTTTTTTTTTTAGTTTAATCAGCTTGCCATTTGGTTCAACTATCCCCTTGGGGGAAATTTGATTCAGTGTCATAAAACTGTTTATCTTGTATAAATCTGTGAATAAATCATACCCCTCGCTACTCTGTAAGGTCCGTTTAGTACACACTTGGTAGAAAGACAATGTTTTCCCAATAAGATGAAGACATATTGTAGCCTTCTGTCTGCCATAAGGTTTAAATCCAACACAGAAATTTATAGCTGCTTTTTCCTTTGTGCAAGCACAGTCTAGTCAAGCATTAAATATCCAGTTAACAGATATCCAATAGTCACAAAAGAGTTGACAACTTAAATTACTTAGTTATAATCAAGATAAATAGCTACCTAAACATGGGCGTGTACTGCAGCCTGCAATGCAACCGACCCTAATGTCGTCGCCAAGCAACTTCCCAGGGCAGATTGAAAACACTGCCTGTAATTTGATGGAATCAGAACACAGGCCCATTTGAAGGAATGACCAAAGCTCTTGTGTTTTAAAAAATAGTGTGACCATAAAATGTATTTAAACGCACACATGGGTGACATCAACATGACATTCTGTTTTGTAAAATGTATGCTTCATAGGTATGAGCCTTAATAGATATATGACCTATCATAGACTTTCAGTTATTCACAATATATATAAGGAGTAAAACCATTTTTTTATGAAATAAATTGAGTGTTTTTAACAGAGTTGTAACATTGTTTAGGGAGATTTATGTGAAGCAAAAGATAACTGGAACAAAATAACTTATTTTTCTTAGTCATTCATATAACTGGAATAAACAAAATAGACTTACACAGTAATTATACATATATCTTCTTATATATTGGAGATTTTAAAATTACTTATTTTATTTTATATGTATACAGATGTTTGCTTTCCTAAGTGTTCTATCATAACTATATTGTCTCTCTTAAATTCGCATGCAGTATATAGTCTATTATTGAAGGAAGAATTATAACAATTTTGGGTAGGCAGACACATATCAAAAATAAATTCTGTAAAATTTGTCACTCAAACTTTAGTGACAAGTCAAGCTTACTAAATTATTTTTCTCATTTTTTCCTCTTTGAATACACAAATAGGTTGTATTTACTGTTATTCAAAAGGAAAAATAGAACTTTAATTCCCATATTTTCAGAATAAAATGTCCATCTAGTCCCTTGATCATTTTTTCTGTCTTCTAAATAATTAGTATCTAACTTATTTTTATTTTTTCCAGAATGCTTTGTGGTTATATGGGTTCAGTCATTCAATGACATTTGCAAAGACCAAAAAAATTTTTCAGGCATTTCCATTCTGATATGATTTCCTTTGACGACCATAACTGTGTTTGCTGTTTGGGTTGTAGCAGTATATAAAGTAGGGAAAGAAAGACTAAGCTTATGAATAGGTACACTAGACATCTAAGAATGCAAGAGGATTTAGAAAGGGCAAAGGATCCCACTTCATTACACGGTTCGGTAATGAACTCTAAATTCCACAGTACTCATTCCACTAAATTACTTTATTTCTGGAAATCAGCTAATGCAAATATGAATGAAAAGTATCTATAAGTTTATTTATTGAGCAAACCAAATTTTATCTGAGATATATCATGTTCTAAGAATTGTGCTAGGTATTAGAAATTAATAATAATAATAATAATAACAGCAACAACCATAATATGTCATGATAGAAGCACCTAAAGAATCCAAAGTCAAGAGGGTAATAATGATACTGCAAATTAGCATTTACAGAATCATAGTGTGTTCTGGACATTTAAGATCTTTATATGCATCTTATTTTTCATTAAAACCTTGTTTTAAAAATTGTTATTACTTTTCCTAATTTATAGAAAAGGAAACTAGGATGCAACATTTTTAAATTTTAAACAAAACACTAGAGTGGCAGAGCTGTTACTTAAATTTATTTTACTTCAGAGTATATTGTGCTAAACCCACTGAACCCTTTTCATATCTTACTGGGTCTCTGCATCGGACAGGGCTGATCACCCCCGGCTCCTTGACTTGCACTTCCGCGGCCGTTTCTCTTCCTACCTCTGTGGCTTCTCCTTCTGGTGTCCTCTGCAGGCTTCTCCACTCGCCCCACGCACAGTGGGGTTTCTCAGGGTCCTGCCATGGGCTCCCGGGGGAGCCCTTCCATGCTTATGGCTTTGACTCTTGGCCAAGGAAGTGAGAGTTGACCTCCAGCCCCCACATCCCTCCTGGGCTTCTGAACTGCAGTTCTGCTGCCTTTGGGTGCACAAACAACTTTCGTAGCCCAGATGGCATTTGCTGTCCTCTGCAAACCTGTCTCTTTCGGGTACCTGCTGTCGCCCCAATATCACTCAGGAGCCAGACCAGAAACCTGCTTTCTATCCCTGCTTACTTTTTACCCCCCACATCCAATCTCTGAAAATTGTCAAGTTTGCCTTCCTAACATCTCTTGGTTAGAGTAGAGCCACTCCCACTGTCATCAACTGTCACCTGGATTATTGTGACAGCTTCCTCCTGTTTCTCTGTCACACAGCCAGAGTTGTCTTTCTAAAATGCATAGCAAGTCACTTCCTGGCCCACAACTTTCCATGGCTCCCCTCTTCCTTCAGGACAAAATCCAGACCCTTAGCATGGCTGAGACTTGTATGAATTTTTAAGATGCATTGATATAAATTTAGTTATGAAATGTGCCTGTTCTTATTTGTCTTTAGATTGATAACTGTCTATAATGATGTGCGAGATCTAGAATAGAGGCAAAGAGATCAGCTGTGGAGCCACTTAAACAGATAAGTTAGATATTTTAAAAATTACTTGAAATAAGAGTCTAGAGACTGTGAATTAACTAGATATTTCATAGATAGAGCTGAAATTAATAATGTGGGAGGTGTTTTTGAGGAAGAGTAAAGAATAAAGGATGAGTTCACTATTTTAGGCTTGAGCTAAAACATTAAGTGAAAGAGATAGTAATGAGAGGCAAAGAAGATTGTTCAGAGTAAAGTTAATGAAATGAATTGCTGAGCTTGACCATAAGGTGCCTACTAAACGGAACACAAGAATTTGGAACTCAGAAGAGTATACACATCCAGAAATGTAAATTTGCAAATGACAAATTGGTGGAATTATGTCCTAAATTTGGTGGAAAAGAATGAGATTTATTGCTAGACTGTTTGGCTCAGTGGTTGGAGCATCGGCCTTCAGACTGAAGAGTCCTGGGTTCAATTCTGGCCAAAGGCACTTATCTGGTTGCAGGCTTGATCCCTGGCCCAGTTCGGGGTGTGGGGGGGAGGTGCCCAATCTCTCTTTCTCTCTCTCTCTCTCTACTCCACTCTCTCTGAAAAGCAATGGAAAAAATAGCCTCAGGTGAAGATTTAAAAATAAAGAATGAGATCTATTGCTTGAGAGGTATGAATGGTGGATTGAGATGGTATGAAAATTCTCTTGTGAGAACTTCTATCAGCAAAATAGAAAGAGAAGAGACAGCTGAAAGTCAGGAGACAGGGAAGGTGTGAGTAGAACAGAGATGGTATAAAAGATTCATGACGATAACTGTTCAAGGGAAGTGCAGGATTGTGATGTTGCTGCGCCAAGGGGCTCACCTGAATTAGCGCTAAGGAAGTGACCATAAAACCAGCCAGCAATGGCGTATGGTTTTCTTCTGCCACTTTCGTCTTTCCAGGTGAAGACACGAGGAAGGGTGGGAGGGAGGAGAAAGAGGGAGGGAGGGAGGGAGGGAGGGAGGGAGGGAGGGAGGGAGGGAGGGAGGGAGGGAGGGAGGGAGGGAGGGAGGGAGGGAGGAAGAGAGACAGAGAGGCTGTTTTGTTTAGTAACTGGTTACTAAACAGAATTGCCTGTGCATAGTATATACTTAATAGTAAGTTCTGACTCTCTAGAACAAAAAAGCATTTCAAGGAAGAACTTTTTCAAGAAAATGCTCAAGTAAACTCAGGGGTGATTTTGTGGGTGTTGTTTTTTTTTTTGTTATTTTGTATTTAAAAGTATATAAGAAACCATTTGAAAAAAGTATTTTAGAGAAATAGAAACAAGTAAAATGAATATTTTGATATTTTCTATGCTTCTAAATTAAATTTCAAAGCTTGAAGTTAATTGACTAATGTGGGAAATATACCTGAAGATTATAAGAATTCATTTTAATTACTGTTAAACAAATTCTCAGGCAAGCAAATCATATGCATCAATCAATATCCTGTGCAGAAAAATAGACTTGCTTTTCCATTATCCCCCTTGTGAATATAGTGTTTATAATATTATACTTGTTCAGCAAATGTAGCAAGTTAATCCTATTCTCATAAGAATAATTTCAAACCCAAGAGTCTCTTTTATAAAATGCTGGGCACACATTAGCTATATTTTATTGATATAGACAATATATGAGTTGTCAGAAAAAAACTCATTTTTTTAGCACTCTAACAAGATTTTCTTAACTGAAGATGTTTTAAAACAATTATGTTACTTTTTGGTGAGCCAAAATAAATTTAGTTTATGTTGAAGATCTATAATCCTAATCACTGTGTCTTTTCTGGTTTTTCTAACTATGAACCTTAATGGTTGACTGCTCGATAGGGGATTAGATGTCCTGCTACAAGTGTACTTGTTGCTTTAAACCAAATGGGGAAAACTACTTATTAATTTAAGCCACTTTTCTCAAACTGACGTTTTTCTGATTTTATCAGTAGAAGTAGCAGCTATCTGAACCTGCTGCATTTTGTGTTAAAAATGATTGTTTATTTTATAGTACAAATGCCCCTTCTCCCTGCAAAGCAAATTTAACCTATAATGTGACTGAGCCCTAATTTGTACTGCATCACATACAACTCTATAACTGTGATCTATGGCAAGATGAATCTTGACTTTTAATTGGTGATGTTAGAAAAATGTCCTTTCTTTACTTTACACTGGCATCCTCGCAGCTCTAATGGACAGGCAACCTATCAGAAAACTTGGAGGAGAGGAAGGAAGGGGTGAGAGGCAAGGTGACACCTGGACCCCAAATGACTTCTTTACTCTTCATATCTAGCAAAAGGAAATTACATTACCAAGTAAACAAATCTGAATCACAGAAGAGAGCTCAATCATTTTGGGTGTTTTAACTGGGACACTTTGGAATAGCTCCTTGAAAGATGAGAATATCAGACTCCTTTTTCTCAACTACCATTTATTCTGCACTTATTAACATTCATGGTATACTAGTGTTATGCTAATGAATACATATACAAAGATAACTACAGAATGATGCCTGTGAGGAGAGGAGGTGATTATGGAGAGAGGTGACAATCAGGTAGAGGGCACATGAACACAGAGACATATAGTATATTTTTGAAGAAGTGATGAAATATATGAATTTAGGGTAGTAGGAAAAGTCCATAATATTAAAGACCTTGATACCAATTTAAGTTTGAATTTTTTGCCAATAAACAGTGGAAAGATTATGAATAATTGAAAAATTCTAAGATGCTCAACCTCACTAGTTATCAGAGAAATGCAAATCAAAACAACAATAGTATAACACCTTACACCTGCTAGGATGACTATTATCAATAAAACCAGAAATAAAAAGTGTTGGAGAGATTGTGGAGAAAAAAGAACCCTCATTTGCTGCTGGTGGAAATATAAACTGGTACAGCCACTATGGAAAACAGTATGGAGGCTCCTCAAAAAATTAAAAGTAGAGTCACCATATGACTTAGCAGTCTCCTTTCTGGATATACACACCCTCAAAATTGAAAACATTTATTTGCAAAGATATATGCATTCCTATGTTTATCACACCATTATTCACGGTGGCCAAGACATGGAAACAACAGAAGTGTCCTTCAATAGATGATTAGATTAAAATATGGTACACATATACAATGGAATATAACTCATCCATAAGAAAACAAACCAAAACTCGAGACACAAGAACAGTATGGTGGTTACTAGAGGAAAGGGGAGGTAGTAGGGGGTACAAGGGGTCTAATATATGGTGATGAAAGAAGATTGGACTTTGGGTGGTGGGCTCACAATGAAATATGCAGGAGAGGTATCATAAAATTGTACATTTGAAACCTATATAATCCTACTAACAAATGTCACTCCAATAAATTACTATTTTTTAAAAAAGCAGCAGAAAAAATACAAAAAAGAAAGACTTTTCAATGCTTTTTTAGGCTAAAGTACTCTTTGTAAAATAAAGTGAAACATTAATGTAAGCATATTATATATTTAAATTTTGCAAAACGTATTAATGGAGATGATTTATTTGCATTTTCTATCCCTCCCAAGGAACATATAACTAATGATTCTATTTACTTGCTTTCACATAAGATTTATTTAATTAAATTATAAATTATATAAATTAAAATAAACAAAAATATATTGCAATTAAACATTTACTCTGACTTTGAATGTGGGTACTTGTACATATTTTTTGACTAGTAAATGTTTGATTCTGAAAATTTTTTAAATATTTGTACATTCAGATTATTTGCATGGGGAATATTTGCAATTGGGAATTTTGTTGCCACCTTAGAGAATGTATAGTGTAGGGAGAAAATATATAGTATATTTTTGTAACACTAATAAAATGACATGCTAATTAAGGCCTCAGCTTTAAGGAGTACTTAGTATATCATAGACTTTACAGAGACTATCATATTTATTTCTCAAAAACAAAAACAAGCATACAAAACTATAAAATACCTACAATTATTATGCTCATTTTACAGAGGTGAAAAAATAATTCTTAATGACATGAGTGTTTTGCCCAAGATCATACAATTAAGAAATGGTGGAGACAGTGTTAGAGCCCAGTCACATCCCCAAAAGTTGTATTATTAATCACTGTACTGCTTGAGTACATTTCACAATTATCTATTCTAAAAGTATAAATCCATTGCACTAACTTTCTTGTCTTTTTTGTTAAAATAGCCAAAGCCATTTCAAAGGGCTTTTTATAAAAGTTTATAATCTAAATTTTGTCATTTCCAACCCTACTTATATTAATTGGAGGTAAAGTGAATGGACAAGGCATATAACTTGAGAGTCACACATATAAACATAAGTCTGGGTTACGCCAGAGTTGTTAATGGATTGCGTGAATACCTAGCACAAAATATTCAATGAATAATTATTTACTTTTGGGGAAAAAATGAATGCATTAATGTATGAATTAATGTTTAAAGAATATTTCAAAGAACTGAGCTCAATAGCAACTGATTATAAAAAGAAGAACTAGAAAGGAGAAACAAGTAAAAAAAAAAAACAGTAAAGTTTTAGGTAAGGTAAAGGAAAAAAGAGTATTAAAAAGATCGCAAATATAACCTAGGAAAGGAAGAAAACTGAACAATGTTGACTAGGTTTTGTCAAGAAGCCATTTACGGCTCCGTAAAATAATGCCGGTAAAAGGTTGAGGTCAAATATTCTGCTGAAATGAGTTCCTAGAAAAATCTCTTCTTCCCCCCTTATTTTTACCCAACACAATTTTCAAACCTTTCTCCATTTTTGAAAGTTATTATTGTTATTTCAAAAAGGTTTAGAGAATAGTAAAACAAAAAGTTTTAAAAATATTTCACCCACAAGATAGTGTATTTCAAATATATTTATAGGAATCATGAGGAAAACAATGTATCATTATTTCTCTTCATATTTCATAACTTCGTGATGTTATCATCTGCTATATTACTATAATCTAAATATTAGGAATTAATAGAGAATTTAATTAAATAGCAGAATTTCTTATACCTAAATTATGAAGTCTTCTTAACCTTCTTAGGTCCACTAAAAATTCCAGAGAAAGACAAGTACCATATGACTTCACTTATATGTGGAATCTAATGAACAAAATAAACTAAAAAAAAATGGAAACAGACTCATAGATACAGAGAACGGACTGACTACTGTCAGAGGGGAAAAGGGTTGGGGGGATGAGTGAAAAAGGTGAAGGGATTAAGTACAGAAAAAAAATCTCATAGACACAGACAACAGCCTGGTGATTACCAGAGGGAAAGGGGTGGGGAAAAGTAGAAGAGGGTAAGGGGGGGTAAATGGTGTTGGAAGGAGACTTAATTTGGGGTGTTGAATACATAATACAATATACAGGTGATGTATTATAGAATTTTTCATCTGAAATCTATATAATTTTATTAACATCACCCCAATAAATTCAATAAAAATAAAAAATTTCATCTGAAAGTCCTCCATCTTAAACCCTAATCCCCAAGGGCTTGAACCCAGTAACATTAAAAAGAAATAAAGAACCTTGGTTTTTCTTTCAGCCACTTTGTGTTATATATATTCATTATAGTTTACATATTTATGTAAGCTATAATAAATATAAATTCACCTCAATGCTGTTGCAGCTTAGCCAGTTTTCCAAGAAATTTGTACCAAAGTGCGTAGAAAAGTCACAGTACACAGGGCAGTGGAGAGTAATTTTGGTATTTAAGTGGAAATGAAGCGACAAAGCCATTTTACGTCATAAGCTTATCTTGTGGTAGTTGGGTGATAAAAGGGAAGTGAGCCCAAAGAATCAGTGTGGTTGTGATAGCGTGAGAGCTATGTGTGATGACACTGGGAGAAGAAAGGTTAATTTTGTTTCTACTTATTGGGACTTGGAAAAAAAGTGAGTGGAGATCATTTTGTATGTATGTGTTCAGTGGAAAGGCAAATTTGAAGCAAAAAGCGATAGAAAAAAAAAGGTGCCTACACTTAGCATAAATATTACTATGTTCCCTTTAGTGAAGAAATTGCCAATAAAACCCATGATTTTAAAAAAATCATTTTAAATTTGGTTCTGCAACTCTGGAGTATGTATGTAGATATTGATAAAAATATATTTTCCAAGGGTTGACTTTTTAAACTAAATTCTAAGTAGCAAGTCTATTCATAAATTCTGTAAATTTGAGCAAAATTTATAACACTACAGAGCACTGGGCCAAGTTGTAGCAACTTCTAATATGAAGTCACTGCTAGGTGAATTCCCAACATTACCAGCCTCTCTTCCTAAGAAATGACCCATAAAAAAAATGACAATACTCTATAAAACACATTGTGTTTTGGTGTTTCTAAGAGTTTGGATTCTAAATAACCTAAGGTTAGTAAACATTGTAGTTTAGGAATATAATCCAATCCCATATGGCCTACCTCTTGAATCATTTGGCCATAAAAAACCCATGTATAAATCATTACTTTTTCTGGTAAAATATGAATTATATAGCCAACTGAGATATGGGTTGAAACTGTGAATATCCTTTCAAATTGATACACATTTCAAAAAAATTATTTTCATAGTGAAAGAACCAAACAAAACATAATTTGGGTCAGAATGGTAACAGCTCCTTCTGATAAAACATCTTAAATGTGGGTCTTTTTTACCCTTTTTTTATTTTGAATGTCTCCATATGGCAGAAGTAAGAGAAAACATTTTTACATAATACTATTCATGGTCAAATGCTCAATTATACTAAAAAGAGTTTAGGACATATCTATGTTTAATATTACTATTAACCTTCATGAAATAGTGACTATAACATTTAGATTTCCAGAAATTGGGCCCTTAATACATTTATCAAATCTATTATTAGTCTTTAAATGTTGAATTCAACTGAGGTTCATGACTTTTCTTTTCAAAATCTATCTGTTATATATCATAATTTTACCCTGAATAGCCTTACAGAAAGATATTATTCCAAAAATTCATATTTCACAAATACAAAATGTAAAAAAACACACACAGCAATCCCATACAGCATCCCATAGTGTTAAATATATTCTGGTATAGATTCAAAGACATACAAAATATGTAAATATGAATCAGGAACAGAAGTCATTAGCCTTAATCTGTAAGCCATTCACAAGAGTCCATCGATTTAGTATATAGACAAGATGAGCATAGTAAAAGAAACTAATTTACTAATGTTTCGGTATAAAATGTAATTTTTCTTGAATCAAGGCTTAGAATTGGGTGTTCCTTCAGAGACAGAAGGATACAAAATGACGGAAGGACAGGAGTCAAGGACCCCATGAGGAATGAAGATGGTTGGTAGTAAGTATTTTACCTCCCAAACATCCTTCTCCTCAAAATCTGCCTTTGCATCATCTCTATCCCTCTTTTCTCCCACCTTCATGCTGGCTTAAACACAGTTAACTGAAGTACAAAATTCTATCTGCCAATAAAGTTACTGCCCCAAACCTTGGAACTGTGAAGCCCTAGGTAGGTGCCTTAACCATTAAAAATAGAATTTAAGAGGAGCCAATTTCTTTTCAAAACTTACTCACAGATCAGCTAAAAGAACATCAATATCTCTGAAAGTGTCATGCACTTGGAAAAATATCATTTGTCAACTTTTGACAATCTTAAAAACCGCTGTAGCATGTAAAAACACAAACATGCCAAGAGCTCTGGTCGTAAGGGCGCAACGGAGCCTAAGTCTTCTGGTCAACAAGCAACTTCTGTGTCAAAAAGGCAGTATTTTAAAAATCAATTTTTATGCCCATGGTAACTCTCATTTTGAAATGAAACAAAAACTATGTGTGTTTCTCTTTATAAAATGATATGGGTCAGTAGTTTGGTTAGAACCAAAAAACTCAACAAGGATACTGCAAAATAAAATTTATACATGCAGGCAATTAGGTTACATTTCAATACACTCTTCTGAAAAGTTTTGTGGGTGTTTACTTTATTTTTTGGAAAAGAATTAAACCAGCTATTCTGCAGTGGATCCCTCCAGCAAGGGCTTAATGTATCTGATTTGTCAAAGTCAACAGTCCTGCTAATCTTTCCCACCAGTGTCAAACGCTGAGAGCTATCGCCTGCTCAGGCTGCTGTGTGTTGTAGGGGGAAGGTGGACGATGGGTAGAAAGCCATCTGCCCAAACATCAGAATAAAATGGGCTCCTTGAGCACGGCTACAAGAAAGATGCAAGAAGAGTTAGGAAATCTGCTGTGTTTTATGAGATTTCTTTCGCAGTCTCTCCTTGCCTGTGCTGTTTGCTTGAATGCAAATAATTCCTAACTTCACTACACCAGTTAATGAATGTTTTAGCACTGACTGTAAAATGTTTTCTATTAATGTCAAAATGTTATATGTCTTGCTGCACTATATAGTCAGGGTGAAGTGAATAAAATAAAATTAGATATGAAATCTTTTGAAAGCTTTAAAGTAATATTACTATTACTACTACTTAATCCGAAATAGAAATGTTTAAGCTAGAATGTTAATATTGTATCAGTCTATAAATATTCTATTTAAATAAAAAAAAAAAACTGTCTTTGAGAAGTTTAAGAAAAAATATGGCAATCATATTTATTTTTAATCTTATAAAATGGGTGTTATTATTTTCTATGTTAGAGATGAAGAAATGCAGTTGTACAAAGTTTAAGTTAATTGCTTAAGTTCTACAACTGGTGGATAATGAAATTAGGCTTTGAACTAAGACTGTCTGATTATATGGCAGTTGTTTTAAACCATAAATTATACAGAGCAGGCTTGGGGAACATAACAGAAAAGAATCTCTGAAGATTCGGGTTCAATTGCATCTCTGGCTCATTCACAAAAGTGTGCTGGAAAGTCCTATTAGCTTGATACAATAAAAAACGAAGCATCAAAATCCTGATACTAAAAATTTAATTTTTTGTTTTATTTAGTGTTGAATCTTATCTGGGCAACAAAGAAGGTAATGTTCATACAGTCATCTACTTTTCGGGGTCTAAAATCAGTGACATTTTGTCAACAGTGAAAAATTTTGATATATAAGAGATTATCATTTATCTCTATATATTATATATGTACATCTATAATTAAATAATTGGTATGTTTTATTTCAAACTGTAAAAATAGGCAATAATAAAGTAAGTTAAAAATCCCATATTTGATATATTGCATTTTTTTTTTCTCCTCTAACCAATAGAAAACATAATTTAACTCATGACCAGGCTAAATTTAGTATTTTAAAAATATGTTGTAGAAAACTAAATAGGAAATGGAATTTTAAAACCTATATGCAACTATGTAGCTATCTTTTTTTAGGTGTGATTCATTTTGAACTAACTTTTGTTGTTTATCTCAGATCCTCACTCCTACATTTACGTGTGGTTTTCAAGTTCCACTTGGTCCAAGAAATTACCTGAATTCAAGATTTAACTATCAACTTGAAAGAAAATTGATAGTTCCCTTGCTATTGTTCCAAATATCTGCAACATAATTTCTCTGCCTTTCTATGTAGTTTCGCTTAAGATTCTACTAACATATTTGAACAGCAGTTAGAAATATCTCTACACCGTAAGACCTTGTACACCATCACTGGCATAACCTGTGAGACAATCATGATTCTTCATATTTTTCATTTCAATAAACTGAGATCCAGTGAATTTAAGTAATTTTATCAAGATTACAAAATAAGTGAGAGTGAAAGACGTGACCTAGTATAGGTACTAAGGTCTTATATCTATTCCCAAGGTTCTCCGCCTGGGGCATGGGCCCTTCTCAGGCTTTATTTAGTTCAGTACCCAAAGTGACTACCAGGAGAACTTCCAGTTTCAGCTCTTAGTGAAAGCTGCCCACAGCCTGACCTCCAGTTGTCCTTTTGAACGCTTCTTTCCTTTATCTAACTGGTCATGAAAACACTTCATCCGTCTGGCATACCAGTATTATAGGGGGTTTCAAAACATGTTCCATGGAGCTTGGGGTTATATTTGATTCTATTGAATTCACGTTGGAAACTAAAAGATGTGTTTTTAAAAATGTGAATATAACCCCTAAACATTTATGACTATGAATTTTCATCTTAATGTTTCAAATATTTCTAAGATTTTTCTCATTAAAACAACAAGTTAAGATATAGAAAATTATTTACACCAGTGTTATTTAGGTATTTGGGGGAGAAAACAAACTAACAAATGTAGCTTTTTTCTAAAGTTGCTCTCACCTAGGGCAACTTCAAGCTGCATGCATTGTGAAAATAATATTCCATACACATTACTGGTGCCACTTCATTTCACCTTATAGACTTCAGGGTGTCACTGTTCAATTTCTGGTGAAGGATCTGACACCATCCATTTTTATTCTACTTCAGATTCTCTTTAGCTTGTAGTTAGCATTTTCCATTCTCTGATACAAAACTCCCTCAAGGTCTTTTATAAATATGAAAGCCTTCCTTGTTTCTTTTCAAAAAACCTTGAAAATATTTTCCAAAACTATGTGTTTAAAGCTTTACATGTTAACTTAGCACCAATATATAAATATAGTAATGTTTTTCTTTAAGCAGAGCATATGTAAATAATAATTATGAAATTTAGACAACTGAAAAGCAAATCCTGAAAAATCTCTACTTTATACATTCTACAATGAAATGTTAGTGAGTGTATATGTTTGTGTGTTTTATTTTGTAGTCAAGAAGTTGATGAAATAGAAATAATATTTAAAATGGCTTATTTCCTCTACCCTCTAGAATTTATCACAACATAAACTAGAACTCTTAATGTACTGGGATAAGTATACTTAATAGAAAATGTAAATTTATCAAAATATGTAAAGAGAAGGTAAACAAAAAGACAAATCACAGTATGAAAACATATATGGTTAAGATAACATAAATAAGCTAATTATATATCAGAATAAATGTCACTTTGTTAGTAGAAAAAGCCCTATGTTAATTCCATTATAAAGTTAATAAGTATATAAACTCAAGTATACAACTCTTTGCATGCAAGGGCTATCTTACAAATTATTCTGTTATTTGAAAATATACTACTTTACTAAAGCGTAGTTTCTCAATTAACTTTTTTCTCTGATTAACATCTAGGAGGTAAAATATATTCCATAGAAGAAGATAAGTGTTTGTGAGAAAACATTTAATCTTTGGAAGCGGATTACTCTTTACTTCAAAAAGTTTAGCAAAATAAATTCAAGATGACTTAAAAGTGATAAAGGAAAATCACAAAATGACACAAAAATCCAAAAGTTGTTTACTAAAGTCAGAAATATCCTTCCTAACCAGGTCTAAAAAAATACCTCCCAAAACAAAAATTGAATTAGATTGATATAACTATATTACTCTTATTGGGGAAAATTTTTAGTATTTTATAATTCATACTTCAATGCACTTTATGTGAATTGAAGATGTAAAGGAAAACCTGGAAAAATATTTGCAGCATATGTGGACAAAACAATTTTTTTCACTGCATGAGTGATTATTACAGTAATAAAAAATAATTTCATTCTGTCCAACCTATTAACATTACTTTTCTTAATTTTTTCACATAAGGTTTTTAGTTTGTTATAGTGGTTTTTTATTATTGACAGTATTAGAGATGTTCCCCATCCTCTCTTACCCCCCTCCACCCAGACCCCACCCCACCCCAGGCCTTTACCACACTATTGTCTGTGTCCATGGGCTATAAATATATGCCTATATGTTCTTTGATTACTTATAGCCTTGATATCATTGATATGTAGCTTCTTTTATATTAATATAATAATAATATAATAAAATTTCTTAGCATTTCTTTAGATAGTAGTGATAAATTAGGTTATTACTAGAACATATGCATCCTCTCCCTCCCCTATATCCATGGGCAAATACTAAAAACAAGGAGTATAGATTAGTGAGTTTTCAACAATATAGAGAGAAGTTTTTTAAAAGGTGTAAATCAGTTGTAAGTTAATAGAAATTAAAAAAATGAGTAAGATGTGAGAAATTTTGAGAACAAGAAATTGTAGAACTTGACATTTGATTATATGGCATAGTGTCAGTCATATGTGATGGAGAAAATTAGTGTATCAATATTTATAGACGGACTACAGAGAGAACGATGGTTATTAAAATTGGGGTGGCAAAAAAGGTTCATGCAATGGTAACCTAGCAGTGATATTAAAAGTGGAAGACAGCAGGGCTGCCTGTGAACATTATTATTTAAACAATTTATACTTCAGATATTTAAAAATAGTAATGACTAACTTGTTCACAGTTATATATGCTAAGCATTCTTATAAGTGTTATATATGTGTTTTCTTATTCAGTTGTCATCATCATATGGAGACTGGAATATCATGTGCATTATATTAATGAGAACGTTTTTATTTCTTGCCTAAATTCACAAATAGTAAAGAGTGATGGCAGAACTAAAGCAAACATTGTCAAAGATAGGACTTCATGGCCTTAGCCACTAGCTTTGCCTAAAAGGAAAATTAATTCTAGTGGCTAGAATTAAAAGGAATAAATGAGAACAGTTTTCATAAATTCAAGTTTATTTATTCTTTATAAACATATTTATTTCTAAGAAACACTGACTCATCTCAAATCTCATGTATTTGAGATCCAGAATAACTTGTATGCTTGAAGAGTCACCTTTGCTCCTTTCTCTTTTTTTTAATATATCTTTATTGATTTCAGAGAGAAGAAGGGAGAGAGAGAGAGATAGAAACATCAGTGATGAGAGAGTCATTGATCAGCTGCCCCCCCACCCCCCACTGGGGGACAAGTATGGAGAAATGTTATAGATGAAATGAGAGAAATGGTCAAAGCAAGATCAAGCAGGATATTGGAGTCTACATTGAAGAATTTTGATTTCATTCCAAGAGCAGAGAGAAATGACTGTAGAATTCTTAAGAACGTGTGTAACATGATCAGATATATCAGCTGTATGTATCCTTACTACTTTTTGGACTAGGATGAATGTTCACATATGTACATTTTCAGAAGTTAGTATCATTAAGCATGAATTTAAGCCTATTTTCCAAAGTCTAAGTAGCCAAAGTGTGTTACTTAAAGCACTATTCTTAGGATATGCTCTATGAAAAAAAAGTTATTTGGGCTAAATTGGGCTAAAGAGCTGGTTACATATTTTAAAATATTTCTCCTTGAGAATAAACAGTACATATTAGAATCCCAAAGACTATCAAAAGTCTTAAAGTAATGTGTTTAACCCAATATTTCACAAATGTGTATGACCACAAAACTTTTCTTATCATTTAATACATACTGGCATTACGTAAAGCTAAAGCTTTTTTCATATATTCCATAAAACAAAATCCCAGGTCATTGTTTCTCAAATTGCTCCAGGAGACCTTGGTGTATTCTGGAGCCTCTTTTCATTTGCAAGTAATGGTGCAGGCCCTAGGGCTTAGAAACGTTCCTCTCACTTCAAACATTTAGGAGTTCATTTGAATAAAGTCCCATCTTGATTTAAGGAATGAAATTCAATGATATAGGAAAATAGGCTACCACGTTCTTTAAATAAGGTATTTTTTTCCCTTTAGGAAGTCTATTTAGTTTGTGGCTATAGCTAACTCACAGATCCAATGAGATTTAATTTTTTTTTTTTTTTTTTTTTTCAGAATTAGCTAACTTCACTAGATAAATGTAGGGCACAACTCTAATTATAGCTAAGCATTTTGCACCTCTGTGCCATTGATTATAACAATCAGATAAGAGAATAAAGTTCAGGAGCTGAGTTACATGATTTGTAGCATCCCATTCATTGTGAACTTGAGGAATCTCAATGACAGTATTAAAAATGTGGACTTTGCAAGAACATAAAATAAAATAGATGCAATAATTTAATCTTTATATATGCATATATATCACAATGCTTTATTGAAGTTTTTAAACCCAATGCACCATTTTGAGAGAAACAGCACATTTGTATAAATTTTAAATTTACAAAGACTTCTATATTTACAATTTCATAGTTTTCCCTTTTACCTTGTATGTGTTTTAACAAATGTGTAATGATATGTATCTACCACGAAGCTGTTGTCATCAAAACAGCCTGGTATTGGTACAATTCCAGACATATAGATCAATGGAACAGAAAAGAGACCCCAGAAATAGACCCAAGCCATTATGGTCAGTTAATATTTTACAAAGGAGGCAAGAGTATCCAATGGAGTAAGGACAGTCTCTTCAATAAATGGTGCTGGGAAAATTGGATAGATACATGCAAAAAAAGGAAACTAGACCACCAACTTTCACCATACATAAAAATAAACTCAAAATGGATAAAAGACTTAACTGTAAGTCATGAAACCATAAAAATCCTGGAAGAAACATAGACAGTAAAGTCACAGGCATTTCATGTAGTGAATTTTCACTGATACACCTCTTAGGGCAAGAGAAACAAAAGAAAAAAGAAACATATGGGACTGCAAGAAGGATCTTGTACCCTTTGGGACAGTATGGATGGACCTGGAGAACATTATGCTAAGTGAAATAAGCCAGGCAGAGAAAGACAAACATCACATGATCTCACTCATATGTGGAATCTAAAGAAATTAATAATCTGATGAACAGAAATGATTCAATGACATGGAAGCATGGATCGGACTGATATATCTCAGAGGGATGGATGGGGATGGGTGGGTGGAGGGGAAGAGATTAACCAAAGAACTTATATGCACATATGTACAACCCAAAGACACAAACAATGGTGTGCTGAGGGACTGGAGAAGGGAGCAGGTGCAGGGTCGAAGGGGTCAATGGGGAGAAAAAGGGACATCTGTAATATTTTGAACAAAAATTTTAAAAAGTACTTTCACTGCTCTAAAAACATTTATGCTCTGCACATTCATTCTTCCCTCCATTCTCATTCCTGTCAACCACTAATCTTTTAACTGTCATCACAGTTTTCTGGACTGTGATAGTTAAAATCATACTCATTGTAACCTTTTCAGCTTGGCTTCTTCCACTTAGTACAATAATATGATATTAAGGCACCTCCACATCTTTTCATGGTCTGAAAATTAATTCCTTGTTAGCACTAAATGTTATTCTATTGTCCAGATATATCACAGTTTTCATATTCATTTACCTAACTGAAGGACATATTGGTTGGGTTCAAGTTTTAGAAATTATAAATAAACATGTTATAGGTGTCTGTGTACTGGTTTTGTGAGGATGTAAGTTTTAAGTCATTTCGGTAAATTAAAGGCCAAGAAACACAATTGCTGACTCACATGGTAAGGGTATGCTTAGTTTTATAAGAAATTGCTAAACTGTCTTCTAAAGTGACCATACCATTTTGTAATTCCAACAGCAATAAATAATTGTTTCTTTTGTTCCACAGCATTTGGTGTTGGCAGTGTTTCAGATGTAGGCCATTCAAATATTTGTGTAGTGGTATCTTGTTTTAATATGTATTTTCCTATGACATACGATGTTCTATACCTTTTCATATGACTATTTGCCCTCTATGTATCTTTTCTGGTGAGGTTTTTGTTCAGTTATAATGGGTTTTTGCCCATTTTTTATTGAGCAGTTATATTTATCATTAAGTTTTAACAATTTTTGTATATTTGCATAATAGTCTCGTTATTTGTAGGCTACTACAACAAAACACCATAGACTGGGTGGTTCATAAACAATAGATATTTATTGCTCACAAATCTACAGGCTGGGAAGCCCAAGATCAAATGTCCATTAGATGTGGTTTTTAATTTCAAATTTCATGAGTTGTAAGAGGGGACATCCTTGTCTTTTACCTGATCTTAGTGAGAAATTTTTTGGTTTATCACCATTAAGAATAATGTTAGCTGTACTTTAAAAACAAGTTCTTTATTCATTTAAGAAAGTTTCCTTCTATTCCTACTCTGCTGAAATCTTATATTTTACCCATAGCATATCTTTAGGTAAATAGATAAGGCACCCATTTTTTTTTACAGATAAATAGACTGAGCCTTACATTTGTGATAATTTATTTATATGGAAAAGTTTAAAATATGAAGAAAATACAGGAAACTGGAGAGAGCAATACAGTAAATATAAATTTGTTAAAGGATTATTAAGCCTAAATGTAATATGATGATATTTTGCAATGAAGTCTGCTTCTGGAAGTGTTTCTTGTATTATTTTACTCTTTAGGCTTAAAGTATTTTCCACATGAGTTATGTCAAGCATTTATCTCTCTCTTTTAAATACACACATACATCATATAGCAGATATCATAATATAATACACATATGTTATATGTATAGTAGATGTATATTTGTGATGTTTAAAAAAATTAAGGAAGTAAAGGTGAAATGTTTTCGAGAATAGTAAATAGTTAACCCTTATTTGCTGTGAGGAGTCCTGATGATAACCGAAAAGTTTACAATGGATTTATGAACTCAAAAGCCAAGTGCCTACTTCAGAAAGCCTGGAAGAGTCATGAAAGTATAGTAAGATTGGAGAGAATTGGAAATAAGGTCATGGAAATGTTATATGGAAAAATCAACTCTGAGAAGTTTGTGCAGAGCAGCAGAAGAATATAGATGCATCTAGAGGGGAACAGGCTGGTCCAGCCATGGATTGGAGATACATGAAGTTAATACAGAGGGCCTCCAATGGAAAGGACTTAATGGAGAAAATAGAATTGGAGATTAGGTATAAAGAAGACTTGACAGATTAAGGCAAATGCCTGAGAGTTCAAAAGCATAGACTGAGCATTAATAAAAGTATGTGTGCTTCCTCCCACCACAAAAGGTGGAAGGAAGAGAGTGATAGGTAAAGATTAAGTTAAGTTTTTTAGACTTGGAGGAAGAAGAACATGAGGGATAGAACCAGAGGCGTGGATACATGCAACAGACTGACAGCGTTGGGGTGGGTGGGGGGACTGGATGAAAGAAGGCGAAGAGATTAGCCAGAGAACATAAATGCATAACCCACAGGCCCAGACAAGGGTGGTGATGGCCAGAGGGAAGAGGGTGCGGGGTGCAAGTGGGGGTGCAGGCCGGAGGGAAGTGGGCAAAGGGGGGGAGAATGAGGACTTTTGTAATAGTGTCAACAATAAACATAAAGTTTTAAAGAAGCAGTATAATAAGAACATGGAAGAACTGGCCATATGATTTTTATTTTCTCAATGAAATGAAAGGCAAGATTAGCAGCTGTAAGAATACCAAGAGGGCAAAGGAAATTTGCAGAGTAATAAAAACAATAATTTTCTAAAAAGCAAACTTCTCAAACAATGCCTGGAAGGAAAAAATATTTGCCAAAGGTAACTTATTGCTGTTCATAAATTTCAGTCCTTTTTTTTCTACAAAAATAAAGTGCAAGAATGCTCCAATATGGAAGAGATAATTTTACCCAGAGTGAGCATGCAGTTTGCTGGGAAGACATCTCTGTATAAAGGGGCCTCTGCTCTGAGCCATAAAAGACAGATAGAACCTGGACATGAGACAATAGAAAAAACAGTGTTCTCAGCATCAGTAGCAAAAATAAAGGCTTGAAAGTAAAAAATCCTGGGACAGCCTGCTGTGCCATACTCACTGCGGGTCAGAGGTGTCACATTTGCGTCTCTTTTCTATCATCTCAAATTGTGTGTGTGTGTGTGTATGTGTAAGTGTATGTGTGATAATAATTGCAGTTTCTAAAGGCAAAAATAATTATATATACAGGTGTGGCAAAAGTAGACTTATAGTTGTGAGTACACAGAAACAATTTGTTCTTGTATTATGATTTATTAATAACTGTGTTATTTTCCACACTAGCAGTTGTAATCCTACTTTTGCCCCATCCTGTGTGTATATATATGTTCTGCCCATCTGAAATTGACTTTGGAATTTGGGAAGTTAGAAGCTAAGGGAATCTGCACTTGGCTACTGATGCCTGCTGCGTGTGCCTAAGGGCAACACGCTCTAAGAGAACAGGAGCTACATAATGTTAACTGATTTTTAAAAATTTTTCCCCAGCTCACCTTCAGACCAGAATCCTTTACAGAGGCAGGGCTGTCTTTCTAGTTATTTCAGTACAATGTTCACAGTTGAAGCATTTAAAACGGGCTGTATTATAGAAGCATGGAACAGACTGTGGAATCTCAGAGGGAAGGCGGGGGTGAGGGAGTCAGTGGGGAGAGATTAATCAAAGAACTATATGTATATATGCATAACCCATGGACACAAACCATGGTGTGGTGAAGGCCTTGGGGGGGGGGGTGCAGATGTGGAATGGAGAGATCAATGGAGAAAAAAGGGGACACCTGTAATACTTTCAAAAATAAAGATAAATAAAAAATAAAATAAAATGGTTTGTATTAAATGTACATATAATTCAAAGGAAGGTTACAGGAAAAAGATGGCATTGTTACAGTTTTTCAGACTCATGTATAAAATGGTGGCTATTTTTAAATTTAAAAAAGTAATTCTCATTGCATTCATTTTTGTCCCCGATTCTTATTGACTCTGTAAAATATTCTTATCTATATGTCCTTAGCCAAAACCTCAATATAAATTAGTTATTTTCAAACACATTGTTGAATGGTCATTAAATCTGTACAGATACTATATGTTCCATCTCTTTTATGTTATATGCTTCCTCTTCTTGAAAAAATTTAGCAAGGTATATAGTCAATAAAGACTACTGAAATGATCAAATGAACATGAATATTTATTAGTGACCTATTAAACTGACATTGTGAGTTGCTTATACCTTTGAAGCTGAGAATTCTACTCTGGGGTAAATCCCTAAACAGATTTACACACACACACACACACACACACACACACACACACACACACACACACACACACATATACTACACATATATTAAAAAACACATAATTGAGCTACTGAAAGTTTACTAAAGAAATTGAGCTAAAGAAAGTTGACTTTAAAAACTTTACTTTAAAAGATAGATTTAGCTTTAAATGCAGCTGATTGGTTGTAAAGTATTTTTGATATTTACATCGTTGTTTTCTAAACAAAGGCTTACAAAGAAAATGAACGGTTATATAAATGCAAACTAAAAATGATAAGTTTCTATAGGAATTACAGTGCTGAATGTGCAAATCTGCCATTATGTAAAATTAATTTTGTGCATGTCAAATATTTGCATATACTTACACATGTGTATAAATATCTAAGTGTGTGTAGACATATCTGGAACCATTTTCTTGCCATTTTAGACATACATAAATTTAGGTAGAGTTTATAACAGGTAGAGATTTTTGTGGTAATATTGAATATTGAAGCACATTAGAGGTTGAAGAAATTTTTGCAAGAACCAAAATGTTATATTTTGTGTGTATGTGTACTGTTACATTATTTGGAGCTAAAGTGACAAAACTCATATGCAGGCAAACTCACCCAGAACTGCTATTTCCAGCTTTTCCAATTTTTAAAATGAAAAAGACTTTAGAGTAATAGGAAATATCTACAGGTAAACTCAAAGGCAAAATTTGGTTGGGTTCTTGAAGCTTTATGGAGATGAGCTGCTGGGCAGTAATAACATCACTGGTCAGAGGATAACTAAACATATGGTTTCCCTCTCAGTCATGGATCAGAATACTGACTTTCCCCCCCTTCATCTTGACCAGGAGTTCTACAGTATAAAACATAAAACAAAACCACATTTCGTTCAACAGAAGAGTAGTTTAATACTCCCTTACCTCCAATACAAATTTAATATGTGCAATATGACTTACTGCTTCACTTTTATTTTTCTATATAACATACACCCCAAAAGCATTATGAAAAAAACAGTTCAAAAGAAAAGAAAACAGTTTATGACTTGTAACATAGAACAGCTTCTCTGCTCCCTGACCACATTACGGTTTAAAAGGATTTTTTATCAAACTCTCACCCTTGCAAAGAAAAAGAAAGCTTCTCTTACCAGAGAGGAATAAAGCTTCAGCCTTGCTATAACGTTTTCTGCAGCTCCTGTTTGAAAAGACAGATCCAAAGCAGCTTTGTGCATACAACTGATCTGGCTGATCTCCAGTCCCTGCACAAAAAACAGTATAATTGGCTCTCAAAAAAGTGTTGTAAACATTCATCATGATGGCACTTGCATGTTGAATCTAGTCACTGTTACCCTAGTAGACTTTTTCCAAACAGGCCAATTTTACAATTCTATTTCCAATACTTACTGTTTGTTTCTATTTAATGCTGAGATTAATATTGTTAAAACACACACACACAAAGAAACAAAAACATGAATTTGTGACTGCCAGCTCTACTACTGTGTCAAAACTTTTGGGTTCTGAAACTGTGATTCAAGAGAAATGAACAACAACAACAAAAAATCATTTAAAACCAAGACAACATTGATAAATAAATTTACTTGACACCTGTATATCTTTATTTTTAAATTTAACAATATTCAGTCCATTACTTATATGTTAACGATTATCAGCATTAAGTCTCATTTATTCACTATTTGATAAAAGTCAAGCGAACATCCCACATCTCTGTGCAGAAGCCACATCAATAATGCCCACACATACCCTAGAGTCTGACACCAACTGTGCCGGGGTTCTTAATCTCGTTAAATATTCCACTGTTCCTTTGCCCAAACCTTCAAAAGGGTTCAAACACAATCACATTCTTTAATTTTTATGGGAGCAACGAAGGGGTCACATAGCCTGGGCTTTTTTCTTGTTTTTAAACATTCAGTTTTTAGGGGAGCATAAACTGATTATAACTATGAGTGGCATATTCCTGTTACCAAGAATATGTGAACACAAGATAAAAAATAAGCCTCGGCAAAAAAAAGTCTCAAATTGTATCACTTCTCATGATGATCTAAGCAGTACATCGATCTTAGAACTACATGTAATCTTTGCCTTGTTTCCCACATGTATAAAGCCTGGTTAACACTTATCAGCAGTGATACTACTTGAAAAATATGGATTAAATGCACAGGAGTTTGGGTGGGGTGTTTTTTTTTTTGCATTTTTATACCTGGTAGTTTATTTTTTCATTATACAAGTTAAACAAGTAGAATAAAATAATGTATGACTATACAAATTATGATTGTATAAATCTCAAAAAAATACAAATTATTACAATTTATGATACGTCTCCTACAAAAAGCAAAAATTTAGATATTTTACAAGTGTAAAAATTTCTGTATATAACTGAGCCCTTTAAAGGCTCTTTAATTGTGTTAAAATAACCTAAAGTCTTGAAAACATTTCTTATTTATATTTGTGGATCTCAGTCGCATTGAAAGATTTTGATTATATTTCAGAATACTACAAACAGATCTGCATACCACTCTTCTAAGGACACAGAAGATGAATCTCATTATGTTACTTAGGCAAGGTGTAGGGAAGAAACCCTACCTACTCTTTTTTTCAAGGATAGTATCAGTCAAATATTTTTAAGGGCTGTGTCAACTATTGTCTCCCTTTATAAAATTTTCCACTAAAATTTTTTAATTCTTTCCTCAAAATAGTGAAGAGGGCACTATTGCTCTCCATTTTACACACGAGAAAACTAAGGCTCAGAAAGGATAAGCGATTTGACAAATTACAACAGTAAATTCTTAACTGTAGGGCCTTCTGATGTTCTACTGTGTCCTAGAAACATTTCTTCTAAAACAATATATTCAATATATTTTTTTAAAAGAATTCATTTGATTTAGCTTGCTGATCTGAAATAAGGGCAAACATTTAGAAGATTTTTTTTTTTTTTTGTATTTGCCACTGCAATAGATTAAGAAAACTAAAAATCTCTGTCTAGGCCTGATTTTGGAAATAATTTGCAAAAAAAAACTTTGAAAATATAATTCTTTATAATTTTAGTTTGAATATGTTTAACATTTAAGAATTACCTATTAAGTGTCTGCTATGTGACAGAAATTTTGTTAAATTAGTGAACAAGGTAAATACCTTTCCTTTATTTATGTTATTTTCAGCCTTCTTAATTACAATGATTAAAATTGCCTAAAGTTTTCATCACTGAGAAAACAGTAGCCACTGTATAGGAGCTTCTAACTCCCCCAATTGGCCCCTGTATCTGCCAAAGTCCTTTGAACTGCACCCATGCACCATTTTCCATGTTCAAGGAACTTTCTCATGCTAATTCCCCTCCTCCCGTCAGTTACTTTTTCTGCACTGAGTCATTCTCCTCAGTTTAAACTCTTGCATTATTATGTCCCTGTATTTAAAGATAAAATTTTCCCACTGCCCCATTTCTCCTTCTTGTCACCATATTTCTTCATTGGAAAATATCTCAAAAGTGTTACTTTCTCACTTTCCAATTCCTTCTCAATTAACTCTTACAGAGGTTCCATACCCAGCAAGCCATTAAAACAGATCTCATAGTTTCTTCTTGTAACTTTGTTTTCTCTTGGCTTTAGTGCTGCCACATTCTTACGATTTTTTTCTCATAACTTGCATGCCTTTCAATCTCAGGCTCAGTTGCTGGCTTCTCCCCTCTGCCTGAATAATGCCTTTGAAATACTCCTTGACTTGTCCTAAATGCCTTTCTCTTTTCAATCGACACTTACCCTGTAGTTGTTCCCATCCAGGTCCATGGTTTTGTATATTATCAATATCTTTTTTACTACAAAATTGATATAAGCAGCCTGACCTTTGGTGATTCTCTGTCTGCTGGCTGATCTCAATTCTTGACTCTCAAACAAGCATTTCATTTTATTATTATTTTAAAATATTTATTGTTGAGAGTATTACAGATGTCCCTCCTTTTTTTTACCCCTTTCCTCCCACCACCCAGCTCCTGCCCCACCCCAGGCCTTCACCACCTTCTTGTCTGTGTTCATGGACAATGCATATATGCATATAAGTTAACATGACCAAAGAACAACTGATTCTGCCAGGTCCTTACAAATCTCACCTTTTCTCAGTCTTCCTCATTTTAGAAAAATTCACCAGTTGTTCAAGCTAAGAGCCAAATTTTATTTTATTTTATTTTTTATTATATTTTATTATTTTATTTTATTTTTGTGTTAAAATCCATAACATAAAATTTATCACCTCAACCATTTCTAAGTGCACAGTTCTGTAGTGTTAAGGATATTCACATTATTGTGCAATCATGTCCAAAACTTTTGCATCTTGCAAAACTGAAACTCTATACCAATTAAACAACTCTCTCCTAACAATGATCTATTGATATGTGCATTGATATAGATGAAACTCCATGTAATTATGCTGAGTGAGAGAAGCTAAAAAAAAATGAGCACATACTGTATGATTTCATTCAGATAAAACTCTAAAAGGGCAAACTAATTTATAGTGGCAGAAAACAGATCAGTTGTTACCTGTAGACAAGAAAAGAGAGGTAGTAGAAGTGGGTGAGGAATAGCCAAGGGCATAAGAAAACTCTTGTGGTTAACACATGAGTTCATTATCCTGATTGTCTTGATGGTTTTATGAGTGTATATATATGTCAAAACTAATCAAATCGCACACTTTAAATATGTGTAGTTCAATTTATGTCAAATATGCTATAATAACATTTACAATAAACATAAATGAACTGTTAATATTAATAAGAAAATAACAGTCAAAATATTTAACAGCAAAGATATTTGTACAGGCACTTCATAGCAGAGGATATCCAAGTGAACAATGCCACATGAGAAAGTCCTCAACATTACTTCTCACTGGAAAAATACATGCTCATCATATTAAGTAAAATATCTAAAACATTTTTTCCAGTTTTGGGCAGAATGTAGAACAAGTGGAACTCATATACAGCTTAAAGGTTAGCAAATTGGTGCATGCAGATTGAAGAATTGGCAGTATATACTAAAGCAAAAAATGTGCTTATCTTATGACCCAACAACTACACTCTTTGTATACTCAGAAAGTACATGCATGTGGCTTTGAAAGGTGGACATTAGATTGTTTACATGAGTTCTTTTTGCAGTAGCCCAAACTAAAAACTATCCAAATGTCTCTGCAGTAAAATGGATAAATATGTTTTGAAATATTTAGATAATTAATAATATAAATGATAATATAATAATAATATAAATAATATATAATATAATATAATATAAATAATTAATATAATATAATAAATATAATATAATAAATATAATATAATATAATAAATATAAAATAATAAATATAAAATATATAATATAATATAATATAATATAATATAATATAATATAATATAATATAATATAATATATATACTACATCAATGAAAATTAAACTATTGCCATACACAATAACATGGATGAGAGTCTTAAGCACAGTGTTGAGAAAAGATGTCATACATAAACATTCAAAACTAATTTACAGCAATAGATGCCAATCTATTTATTTTGGGGATTGACTGGAGATAATAATTCGGAAGAGGTACAAAATAGTTACTGAGGAATAGATAATATCTTTTCTGTTAGGGTTACATTTAGAGAGATGTGTTCACTGTGAAAATTCACTGAGTTATTCACCTAAGAGTTTGCACTGTTCTGAATATATATGCTTCAATAAACCTTTTTACATAAAATACAAAAATGATATAATAAAATCATTGTAATATATGTTCTTTAGAAGATAATTTGAAATGTTTGTGAAAACATATGGCCAAGGCAGTAGTTCATCTGTCTTGATAATGAAAACAAATCACACAGATAAGGGTGAATGTTCCAACAGGAAAATAGCCATTTGAATAATTACGTATCCCAGGAATGTTTGTCCAGGTGACATTTTCAAGGTAAATAATGCTTTTATTTTCTCAAAATGATATGTCATTGTAGCCAGATAATACGCTGATTCATTTTATAATATCTGTTTGTGAAAATTCTTGAGATTCTGACTTAGAGAAAGCAAATTGCCTTTTTGATGTGCAAATTTATGAAATCAATGTCTTAAAAGAAAAAAACAGTATCTTATTATTAATATTACTTTATTGCTTTTTCCCTCCTCTTATTATTATGAGTTCTAAGTACTGATTTCTTTATCAGCTACTATTCATGTATGATTCACATAAACTGCCATGTGGGCTTAGAGTTAATCATGTAACACAGTTTTCTAACATATAAATGTGATCAGCCGTGATAGAAAAGTATGGATATCACTCACAGTGATACAGAAACAGACTTGAATATGTGCAAATTTATGCAACTTGTATATTATTTCCATGCCTCCTTTTTCTCATCTGTGAAAAGGAGATATTAATACTCAACCTCATGATTGATTGTGAGGAGACATTAAGATAATGTGAAGTGCCTAGAATAGACATTTACACATTGTAAATGAAAGCATTGTAATTGCACATGTAAAATATGATATGCACTAAAAATAAGATGGCTTGTTTGTCCATGCATCACTATTTTTTAATATATATGATAGAAAGCTTAGAATATAATGATATAAAATTGACTTAAAAAAAAGATGAATAATACCAAGGAGAACAGATATTGCAGAGTAATGGCCCTGTAGCAGGAGGAAGTATTCCAAAAGGGTGCCCTTTCTCTGAATTAGCAGAATTCCATTCATATTCCTATAACTGAGCACTTTGGTCTGAATGAAAAAGAATACCTGGAAACATTTTGGCTATAACTTAAATTAATAAGGACCATGCCAATACACTTGTAAGTTTAGAAATTTTTACTAAATAAAATAATTACATAAGCACCAATTATATTTTTTAAAAAGTTTAATGGAATTGCTTTCAGTAAGAAGCCCACAGATTGACCAGAGTCTGATCTCATTACACCTTTTATCCCTTGAAGTAGACTTGGATTATGGTCTCCCTCAATATTTTCTTAGAAAAAGAATATCTAGCCAGTTAGAAGACCAAGTCTAAACACAAGAGAGAGAGGGGAAAAGGCATAAAAAGTAAAGACATTATGTGCAACAGAACACTGCTCAGCCATAGAGGAGATGAAACACTGCCATTTGCAACAACATGGATGGCTCTTGAGAATATCATGCTAAGCAAATAAGTCAGATGGAAAAAGTCAAGAATCATATGATTTCACGCGTATTTGGGACATAAAACTGAAATTAAAAAAATGAATAAACAAGAAACACAAACCAAAACATATAGACACAGACAATAGTATGGTGGTTGCCAGAGGAAAGGGGGCGGGGGTTAGTAAAGGGTGAAGGGGCCCAATATATGGTGACAGGAGATGGTTTGACTTTGGGTGGTGGGCACACAATGCAATACACACATCTGGTATCATAGAAATGTGCACTTGAAACTTGTATAGTCTTATTAATCAATGTCAGCCCAATAAAATGTAATCTAAAAAAAGCAAATAAACTTAAATTTTTAAACAAACAAAACTGGCAACAAAGAGCAAGAAAAAAAAATAAATAAATAAATAAAATCCCATTAGGGGTCATGTCTACTCATTTTTTTTTGCTGTGACATGTAAATACCATGATATCTCATTATGTCCACTAACCTAGCCTTTCAGAATATGACCGTATATGCGTGACAAATCATCTCAAATGTAGGAGTCATCTATCATTGTGTTGCCTCTTTCAAAAGCAAAGTGTGTTTTTTTTAATTTTTAAATATAATTTTATAAAAATAACTGAATTCTGTCAGAAAGTAGAGTGACGATTTGCTGGCAATGGGAGTGAGGGCAGAGGTGTTGCCTGAAAAGGGTGCTATTTAATGTGAGCAAACTTCATGTCGTGATGTGGTGTTAGTTACATGGTTGCATACATTTATCGAAACTTCAAAATGTGTACTTGAGATGGTTATATTTTACTCTTTGTAAAGTATAACTCAATAAAAATTATTAATTTTTACAAGAAAAATGACGTGATATCCCCCCCAAAAAAACACACACCATAATGGAAGCTGAATTTCAGATGGAGCAGGGCAGTGCACATTGCTAAAAGATGACGATTCACAACCGGAATGGTGCCCTTGAGTTATGCAACAAAACGGTCCTTCACGGCATGTCTTATTTACTCACATATCATTTAGAACTTCATCTTCTCTCTGAGTGTTTATCAAATGCACACTCTCTTCCCCTTATCTCATCAGCATGGATTTCACAACTTAATAAAGTTAAGTATGCACAAAGCTGTATTTATATAAAAGGCATATGATAATAATCTTATAATAAAGTATAATAAACGCATCCAAAACAAATAAGCTGGTCTTCATATTGGCTTTTAAAGATATTAAACAAACACATAAAATAAGACATAACATTATTGACGATTCCTATTACTATAAAATAAAACATTAAAAAGAGAGATGCAAAAATAATCAAATTAAATTGAATTTGAATGGTAATGCTCATGTTTAAGACAACTTTTTTTGGCCCTTTTTTCTCTCCACACTTTTCTCCCCCCTCAGTTCTGCCTTTCTCCTTGCCCCCTTCTCTCCTTTCTTCTGTTTACTTTCTCTCATTATCATAGCAGCTAATATTTATTGGCTTCTTTCTGCGTGTCAGCTGCTACTTATTGCATAAGTTACTTTCTTTGTTCTTCCATATCGCTCCCTTTATTAGATCTTTCATCTTCCACTTTTAAACTAACATGTCTTCTTTTTTTAGTTCCACCTTGAGTTACCAATATTCACAAGCATCACTTTATAAATAAACTCTTTAGAGAACTACCATGCATTTCTACGGTTTCTTCTCTCCTGTCAATTAATTAGCATATTTTAGTACTTGGGATCCTCTCCTCAGCATTTCTATAAAATAAATCTGCCATTTAGGATGGGTGGCAGTTTTATCTATTCTTTAAGTCATTTGACAGTTTATAATTTCCATTTAAACTTCTAATAGCTCTCCAAATTAAGCATATCTGTACTCTTTCTTTTTTAAGTAACCTGAGTTTCCTTACTGAAATCTCAAATTGTCAATATAACCATTCTGTATCTCATACTTTTATTCAGAATCTTCCTTTCTGTTGTTAATAGTTTTCGAGTCACTCACCATCTTAAACTAGTCTGCTTAATTTTGTGGTCTTTTTAACTAATATTTGGCAGAAATTGTGCTAAGAACTGTAATTAATAGCTACATGAAGAAAAGTAACCAAGAAAAGTCAGCACACTGTTAAGGAGAGGAACGAAGTTAGAGAACTATAACACTGCCTGACTTAAATACTTGCTATAAAGCTGCAATGTTCAAGAATGTGATGTTGGTTAAAGAGTAGACAGACAGGCCAATGGAATATAACAGAAAGCCCTGAAATAGATCTATATAAATGTAGTCAATTGATCTTTCACCAAGGAAAAAGGCAATACAATGAAGCAAGATAGTCTCTTCAACAAATGGTGCTAGACCACAAGCAAAAAAAATTACCTAGACACAGACTTTACAGTCTTCAGAAATTTTAAATCAAAATGGATGCTAGAATTAAATACAAAATACACAATTATAAAATCCTAGAAAATAATGTAAGAGTAAATCTCGATGTCATTGTATATATCAATAACTTAGATACAACATCAAAGGTATGATCCATAAAGAGAATAATTGATAAGATGGAGTTCATTAAAATGAAAAACATCTGCACAGAAGACAATGCCAAGACAATAAGAAGATAAACCACAGACAGGGAGAAAATATTTGCAGAACACATATCTGATAAGGGACGGTTATCCAAAAAGACACATCTGATAAAGCACTGTTATCCAAAATATACAAAGAAGCCTTAAAACTTAACGACAAGAAAGCACCAACTTAATTACAAAATGGGCCCAAGACTTTAACAAACATCTCACGAGAGAAGATAGACGGATGGAAAATAAGCACAGAAAAAGATGTCCCACATCAGCTGTGATCAGGGAAACGCAAATTAAAACAAGAATAAGATATAACTACACGCCTCTGAGGATGGCCAAAATCTTGAGTACTGACGGCACAATATGCCGGCAAGGACGGAAAGCAGAAAGGAGGCTTTGGTTGGGGGCGCGGGAGTGGGGTGGGTGGGGTTAATGAGGGGAAAAGGGGCACATCTGTAATACTTTCAACAATAAAGATATATTTTAAAAAATAATAAACGAATAAAAATAAATAAATAAAGCAATAAGAACCCTCATACGGTGCTGGTGGAAATGCAAAATTATATGGCAAATTTGAAAGACATATGTTTTCTTACAAAACTAAACACACTCTTACCATATAATCCATCAACCATGCTTATTTACCTAAAGAAGCTGAATCCTTATGTGCACACCAAAACCTGCACACAGATACTTATAGCAGCTTTATTTGCTAAGCCTTGGAAACAACCAAGATGCTCTTCAGTGGGTAAATGGATAAGTGCAGACCATGGAATATTACTCAACATTAACTGAAATGAATTGTCAAGCCATGAAAAGACATGCAGAAACTATAAATGCATGTTATTAAGTGAAAGCAGGCAATCTGAAAATACTATTAATGCATAATTCCAACTGTACAGCATCCTCAGAAATTCATGGAAACAGTAAAACAAGACAGTAAAAATATTAATGACTGAGGGAAGAAGAAAAGGTGAGTAGGTTGAGAATTGAGAATTTTTAGGGCAGTAAAATATTAGGTATGATACCATAATGATGGATACGTGTCATTATACAGTGTCCAACCCATAGACAAGCGTTCACAAGAGTGAACCATAATGTAAACTATGAACTTTGGATGATAATGATGTGTCAATGTAGGTTCATCCATTGTGACAAATGTACAAGTCCGGTGGGGATATTGATAATGGGGGAAGCTCTGCATGAGTTCCCATAGAGTACACAGAAAATTTCTGTACCTTCCTCTCAATTTACTTGGAACCTAAAACCACTGTAAAAAATAAAATCTTAATTTAAAAAGATAAAATAACAACAACATAAACTCACATAAGATAATATATACAACTGTTAACTATACAACTTAATTTTTTTACAAAGTTAACATGTTTATTGATCCAGTCTTTTAACAAACTGAATTATAAAATATTTCCAAAAGTATGAATACCTGACTTATGGTCTCTCACAGGCATCACTCTTCCCTGCAATCCAGCAGTAATCACTTTTCTCACTTTGTCACCATAGACTAAGTTGGTCTGCTTTTGAATATTTTAGTAATGCAATAACATCCTACATATTATTTTATGTCTTCTTTTCAGAATATTCTAAATGTAAGATTTCATACTATTTCTCCATGTAATAAATGTTCTATCATTTCATTTTTGTATACTATTACAGTGTATGATTAAACTATATCTAATTTATCCATTCCAAATTTGATGGCTATTTGAGTCTTTTTTGACAATTAATAATTATTTTGCTTTGACTGCTTAATGGATACCCCAGATTTTCTTTTGGGGGTAATAAAAGTATTTTGGAAATAGATAGAGGTAGTGTTTGTATAACACTGTAAGTGTGCTAAATGTCACAGAATTGCACACTTGAAAATAGTTAATGTTACTTCAATAAAAAGAATAAAGTTGCCTTGGACATCTTATCACATTTTTAGCCTCCATGCAGTGTAGGGTATTCATGTGTTCAGCTTTAATGGACATTGTCAAGTTTTCAGGATGGCTGTGCCAATTGACTGTCTTCGCAGTAAATGAGATTGCTGTTCCTCTACATCCTCGCCAACACAGTTCGTTTTTCCCACTCCTTGTGGTTTAATCCACATTTCCCTGAAGTTGAATGATGTGAGCACCTATACATAAGCTTATAGACTATTTGGGTGGCTTTTTTAATGAACTACCTAATTTTTCTTTAGGCTCCTTATTTCATTAGCTTGCCTTTTCTTACTGTTTTGTAGGAATGCCTTGTATATTTTAGACATAAATTCTTCATCACGTCACCCCAACACTTATTCAAATTGTCAGAACATTCTCTCATTTTGTGACTTGATTTTTACTATTCCTAAGAGTAAACAGAAGTTCTTTTAGTGCTCAATTTCTTTGTTTTCCCTTTACAGTTAGAGCTTCTTGGTTCTTAACATATATTTGCTATCACAAGGTCATGAAAATATTTTATATTATCTTCTAAAAGTTTCGTTGTATTACCTTTTACATTTGTATCTAAAATTTCTTGAAATTAATTATTACATGTTAGTGAGGTAGTGATCCAGCTTCTTGCTTTTCATTTTTTTCTTCCTTTCAATTTTTTGGTATGTCTGTATATAAATATATTTATTTAGGTTTATGTATGTATGCCTACATATGTGTATACATTAGGTAAATGTACGTATACCTGCATGTGTGTATGCATATACACATGCATACCTATATGCATCTATATGTGTATGCAAATATACTTATACATGCAAGTACACATGCATGTTTGTATGCATATATACGTGTGTATGTGTGTGGACATGTCATATCTTAAAACATCATCCTTCAGTTTTTACTACATAGAGTGTTACATTTGTTGTATATTTGATGATTAAAGAAGAGTCAGCTGTCAGTTTTATTTAGTTCCTTTGAAAGCAATGTCTTTCCCACAGGCTCCTTTTAAAGATTTTCTCTTTGTATTTGGTTTTCAACAGTTTACTGTGAAGTGGCTAGAATTTCTTTGCATTTGAGATTCTGTAGCTTCTTCAATCTTTCTTATCATGTCTTTTGTCAGATTTGGAAAAACATTGACAGTATCTTATTTGAATTTTGTTTCTGCCTATTTTTTTCACTCTTTCCATGACTCCAATTAAATGTACCCCTCTTCTTTATCATTTTTCAAGGTTGATATTCTTTGCTTAATTCAATAGGTTACTTTTACAATAAGACTGGGCAATAATCCTCTCTTCTGCAATGTAAGCTTCTTTTACACTCACATTAAATTCTTTATTCAATTATCAAAACTTTTAGGTCGAGGAATTTTGTTTTACATTATATATACATATTTTTTTAATTTTAGTTCTATGTTGAAATTTTCTATATTTTACTCATTTTGGATATAATAATTATAATCATTTTATAATCTGTGTCTAATAATTCTTATATCTACATAAGCTGTAAGGAGTCTACTGCTTAATTTTTCTGATTTTCAATGATTTGTTCCTATATTCTATTGTGACCAAGTACTCCTGTTTAATTGATGACAAGCAGAAATTCACAGGCAAATCACCTGATTCAGTTGAGACTGATCTATTTCTTATTTGCTTTTATGCTAAGCGGAACCTTGATGGGGTGTCCACTGAAAGTGAGGTGCTAACCAGTCACTCTCATATTTCCTGAACTTCAACTGTTGACTTCCTAGTGTTGTGTGACTGCCAGTTTCTCTGTTTTATTTTTAATCCTTGAACAAATTTTCTTTCTATTTTTTTTTCTACTTTTTTCTTCTTTTTCTGTAATTTAGTCCTTTATTGCTCTATGAGAAATTAAGACTGATGATATTAGTACTTCATTCTAGCTTGAAAGGAAAATTGGGGAAGTTATTTAATTCTTGGCCTCCTGTTCTTTAAATGGGAATAAATATAACCAGTTAGAAGATATTCTTAAATCAAAAATAAGATTTCTTATGTGAAGTGCACTGTTGGGCACACTGTAAGTGATTAATAAAGGGCAGAAGTATTGTTGCTGGTTTTGTTAATTAATCAATAATAACAGCAACTTACCATCACACCAGTGATAGGCATGCAGATTAGACTGATGTGACCGCTCAAAGATCACACTGGGAACTTGACTCCCTCAATATTAAAGTTCCACCATTTATAGTGGTTGGCTTTTGTCTTGTTTATAAGTTTTCCTTCTGTTGGCACAGAAGCCAATCCTCCTTGAGTATGCATTACAGGCAACAATGAGAAGTTGGCAACAACGAGGTGGTCATTCCTGTCAGGGAAGTCAACTTTTCCAGAAATTATGCACAGACTTCTGCTTATGGGACTCTTACTAGAACTTTATTTATAACTGTAGGGATGGTTGGGGATGGCAGCTTTTTAACAAGGCACATCGCCTCCCCAAATCATATCTGTCTCACAAATTTATTCATACTTACCATACACATGATTAAATTCTTATTATCCATTGTTTTTCAAATTATGATGAGCCATTAATAAAAAGACTGCATGGCCAAATACACTTGAGAGTTACCTTCTATGACATTTTTTAAAGCCAATAAGTGTCTGGACATTATAGCAAAAAAAAAAAAAATGTTTATTATTTTGTCACAAATTTTTAGGAAACAGGTTTACTTTTGATAATTTACCTATAAATATAGAGGACTAATAATCTTTAGGGCACATTTTTGGAAAATATAATATATTATAGTTTATAAAAATTTTCATACTTGTATATATTATACAATACATTTCATGTTGTTTCTGTTTCTTAACATTATTTTGTTTATTTCTTCTTCTCTCTTAATACATATCTTCCCATATATTGCTAGGCCAATAAACAATGCAAAGGAACTGATGATGCCTTTGAGTTAACAGTCGAGTTATTTTATTATGCTGGTTTTAATTCCACTTTCAGATTACCTGCTTGGGCTGATTGTGAATTCTCTTATCCATTATTTAACTAAAATAATGCCTTTGTATCATTACTTAGGCATATAGCTTCAGGAAAAACAAACAAAAAACCTTAAAATAAATAAAAAATGAGGGGGTAGAAAATACTTTTCAATGAAAAGGGATTCATTTCTGCTACATTCCAGGATGAAATATAATCCAGCCATGTAAGCAAGACTCCTTTCAAAGTTATACCACAACTATTCAACACTCTTCCCTGTCTCTTCAACAGCCTAGGGGTGTATATACCAGTACAGTAATTGGATCACTCTTTGAGGAATATCTATTTGAAAAAAGTTTTTATTTTCCTGGATGAGGTTGACCTGGTTCAATTCCTATTACCAAATACAGCTCTTTGTTAAATATTTGAAAGTCTTATTTCTTTCACATTATTTTACTGGAAATTTTGGGCTATTTAAACCTCAGTATTTCTGAAAATACAAAAATTAAAAAAAAAAATCCACAAAGAAAGCTCTTCCTTCATAGGGACAATGAAGTCTTTCTAAACATAATTCTCTGAAAATCATATTTTAGGAAAATAATCTGATAACAAGCATCTCATAGAGGTTCCTACTCTTACCTCTGACTATGTGACCAAATAAAATTACAGAAACAACATATTTTTAAAATTGGAAAATGTGTAAGTAAAGAAGCAATTTTGTATGGAGTGTTTTGAATTCCTAAAATTAATAACATCTAGTTTTTAATCATTTAGGCAAGTTCCTATTCTTATCAGCAAGGTCTAACATTTCCTTCATCCAGCACCCTGCCAGAAAGAAGAAAAAGAGTTTTAATAATTTGAGTTCTACATTTTATGAGGATTTTGATTATGCAATAGAATCTTGATGAAGTAAGAAATCACAAAACAGAGGTAGAATATATTCTGTTTTAAAATTTTGAGTGAGGGTGTCTTTTTTAGCCAGCTTCTCTTAAACTTTTTCAATAAATAAAGCCTTGGGAAGGGGCAAATTTATCTACACAGGCAGAGGATACTGGTATGACACTTGGAGAAAGTAAGTTGGCACAAACTAAAAATGCACATTTTAAAAGCTGCATGATATTAAATATTATAGGAATGAAGCATAATCTTCGCTCTTTACCTTATGTCCTATCAGGAATATCTGTTAGAAACTTCACCACCACCTTGCAGAATAATGGTTTCCTGATATCAGTATACAGATATGCACTCAATTACCTTCACGGGAAACACCTGAGGAGCATTTTCAAGTTCAGACTCCTGGATCTCATTGTAGAATAATTGAGTTGGAATCTCAGGTAGGCGAAAAGGCCCAGGAAGTCCCTATTTCAATCAACTTAGGTGACTATGACATTCATCAGTTTTAAAATCCACTGCTTTATATAAACTTTATTGATGACGGCATTATAATTTCAGAAGAGATTCAATTATTTTTTTCTTTGAATTACTGAGTTTAATATGTCATCATTTCATTTGAATAGAATTAAACAATTATATATCTGGCGTACTACTTGCAGTGCTATAATACTTTCTTGCCCAATCTAGGCATATCAGTTCTTATTATTTAACTTTCATTACTTCTTTTTTCAAAGCACATGACAAAGAATTAATGGAAGACAACATGTAAATTAATACTCAATCCTATTGAGCTGTTAGAAAAAGACATAAAGCCAAGATTAAAATGATAACTTAAAAATAATAGAATTTCTGATTGTTTCAATGAAAGCTCTTGATTTACTTATGAATAGATTTATTTCAGCTAAGCCATTCCACAGCCTGGTGGAAAGATAATGCTATTTCTGGTTTATTCCTGTCTGTTTGCTTTCAGATAATGATAAAAAGAATATATGTGCTGGAGATTTTTTGATTTGGGAAGTTATTTTCAATATAGTTTAGCTGAAATGTAGCCTTAGTGTTTTGTTTTGTTTTAAATGAAAAGAATGTTAATTTATTTAGCAAGAGTGACTTCTGGACACAGAATTTAGACTCCAGAGGCTATGGCTGATAATGAAGCTGTCAGCAATGGTTGCTACTCCCACCCGCTAAAAGAAGGATGGTATCTTCGGGAATACCGAAATATATTGTTTTAGCACAACCTTGTTAAAATCCAAAAATATAATAATAATAAATAAAATCACAGACTTTTCTCTTTCCCTTCTCACTTCATATAGTTAGTGTGCAATAAACCATGTGAATATCTATTGACATAAAATATTAAAAATACTTTTAAATTGATAATTTTAAAGAGCTTGAGTTTTAAAGTCAGAAAATCATATGTTATATTTGTTATTGTCAATAAAAGACTAAAAGCAAAATTAAAAGAAAAATATTTGCAAACAGAAAATAATGCATAAAACTCTGAATTGAATAATTCCTTTAAAGGTGAGCATTAGCTACCTAAAATATTATATCAGCTACCTTAGATTTATTTTAGAAGAGCAGGTGTGAATACCTTTGAAAATACTTAAGATCATTATAGACTGTAAAACTAAAACTTGCCTCATTTTTAAGTGTTTATTTTATTCCACATCCCGTGTAGATTTTTAGTCTTCACTGCATTGATTGCCTGAAATTCAGGGGTGGGGAAGGTTTTTACTGCCAAAGGCCATTTGGATATTTATAGCATCATTTGCAGGCCACACAAAATTATCTACTTAAAAATTAACAATGAAAAAAGCTCCTAGATTTATTGAATTTCGAGTCCCACCTGTGGTTGCCTTGGCAGGGGCAGACCAAATGGTTTTGTGGGCCTTACACAGCCCGAGGGCCAGAGATTCCCCTTCCCCTGGATAGTTTCTATAAAACTTACCCTTCCTTCTCTAAAAGCTCTCAAAAGTGCAACCAGCCTTTTTCTAGGTAATGCCAGATTTCCGCAGTTTTCCAGTTCTCAGCATGATATCAATCAAAATTTATCTTAACCTGTTAGGCTCTATTTGCCCTTCATATTTATACACACATGGACAGACATAAATCTCCACTTACAGGAACAGGAAGGAAGAGCACAGTTACCCGCTGTGGGAGGGGACTCTGCACAATCTACTCCTCCTTCCTCTGGAAGGCCACACTCAAGGGTGGAGAGAAACCATAGGCAGGTGGGATCTACAAACACGGGTTGAATATCATGGAGTTCTTCCAGATTGAATGAAATGTAAACAGTGGGGAAACTGTAACTATCTCACAATCTTGTTAATTCCAGTAGGCAAACTTTATCTTCTCTTTTTGTGAAAGCTACTTATGAGAACATTTATTATAACATGTAGAATACTTTTAGAATGTATGGTCAACAAAACCAGGCTACTTAACTTTGGCTTCAGTTTTAGAGATAGAAATGCAAGAAGGAGGGAGATAAATTTTCAGATGTCATTTCCAATAACTTGAATTTTAGCTTCCTCAAACTAATATTTTCACATAATACCACAACCTCATCACTACACTCAGTTCTTAGATAAGTGACCCAATAGTAAGACATTTGAGAATCTATCCCAATATTTGCATATGCTTATGAATCATAAAAGTATTATTTATACTACTTGAATAGGTACATTATAAAATATACATAAATTAGAACTTTAAAAGAATGAAATGAAGATTAAAGAAAAAGTATTAATAAAATGGCCTTGTGCTATTATTAGTGTAATAGACAGGTTTCTAAAATGGCTCCCAATATTCTTGTACCTGATATGACATGCTGAATTATCCCTTCCCTTGAGTAAGGGAAATCCATGACTGTGGTGCAAATATCACTCTTGTGATTAGGTTACAAATCAGTTAACTGAATTAACCAAAAGGGAGCTTATCCTGGGTGGGCCTGGTTTAATCAGATGATCCTTTTAAAAATAATGAAGTGTCAGAGAGACTCCCTCCTGTTTACCTGGAGAAAGCAAATAACCATGTTGCAAACTGCCTATAGGCCCCATGGAAAGGAACTGGAGACAACCTCTAGTCATTGAGAACAGTCTCTGGCCAACAGCTAGCAAGAAGGTGAGGACTTCACTTATAGAGTCACAAGGTAATAAAATGTGCAAGTCATTAATTGTGTTTAAAGAAGATTCCAAGCACACCCTCCTCCCAGAGAATCACACCTTGATCATTTTATATCAGCCTGGCAACAGCTGAGCAGAAAATTTTATCTATCATCTGTCTATTTATCATCTATCTGTATCTATATCTATATCATCTATATCTATATCTATCATCTATCTATCTGTCATCGTATATATCTATCATTTATCTATCTATCACCTATCGTCTATTCAGATGGTTCCTGCCTCTGACTAAATCTAGTTTGAGTTAAGGAGAAGTATCCAACACTTTACCCATAACTGAATCCCTTTTCTTTGTTTTTCCCCACCTCTATCTCCTCAGTATTGAAAGAAAACCAAAATTTAGAGAGATTAATAATTTATCTGAATAAAGAACTCATAGCACCATATTATATGAAGAACCTATTCTTCAGTAGCTTTCTCTTTTGGTTTTAAGACATTTTTATTTAATGAGATATTGACATTGTACTGATTTTGAAGACTTCTAAGTCAAAATTTTCAATCCTAGAAACATCATGAGTGATAAAGCACCTGGGTTTTTATGAAATACACCTGGTCTCTAAGTAATTTAACCTACTGCATAGGAGTCACAGCAAGAGACTAGGAAAACTCTGTCCAATATCCAGTCTATGTCGCCTAATTCAAAGGTTTGTGATTATGGAACCTGCAGAAAGCAAAAATATACCAACATTGTAGTAGGTAGTGAATTATTATGTTTAAAAAAAAAAAAAAACTTTAAAAATATCACGTTTAAACTTAGTATTTAGCAGTTCTGATTGAATTTCTATGGCCTTTTTCTGAACTATTTCTTATGGTCTTATATTTTTGCCACATTACAGGATTTTGTGTGTGCTTGTATGTATGAGTTCATATATGCAAGATCTATCTTTAATAATATGTAACAGCATGTTAGAGATACTCTATAAAGCTAGCTAATATAGGAGTAAGTAAAAATATAGCCTGTTAAGTTTGTCTTATCTGAGGAATGCATTTTGTAAATAGAGAGTTTGAGAGCCACTAATCCAATTCACAGAAATTAAACTGCTAATATTTTCCCTTGCCATTTAAAAAAATATATAGATTATCATGAAATGTCAGTAGTAATCCAGGTAATGGCAGAAATAGCATACACCCTCACTTACATTTCAGTGACAGTTATGTGCCATTCTACTCAGGGGGAGAGGGAAACCATGTTATGTTAACACAATGAAAAGGGTTTTAAAGTCTTGGCACATTTTTCTTGGCATTTCTCATATTCTATACCCCTTAAAATATAAAATATAAATATTTATTATGCTTCATTTCCTTTCCATGAATATAACTCTCTGGAAAATCTTAGGTCTCAGAGCCATTTACATGTTCATTATGGTGACCGGATATAGATATGACAAACAGCACTAGAGTAAGTGCACGCTTTTTCTTCATGATTACTTTTGCAGTAAGTTTCCAGTGTAGGTAGATCAAATAAAGCATGTCTGTAAACTTTTAAAAGTGATTATATGGATGACCATACTTTAATTGGTCTCAGCAAACAATACTTTTTGTGGGACTGTATGACTAAGTGCAGCCGATCCACAGCAAAGTCAGTGAAGACTCACGAAGAGCCCCCTGAATTCCGATAGGGAAACACATGTTCATTATTGGGAGACTTCACAGAATTCTGTGAATTTCTTAGAGAAATTAAAATGCACTCAGCGAACAGTTTAACAGAACATGGACAGGAGAAATTAGAGTTTTTAAATGAAATTCATTACTGAGAAAAATCAATTTTGTGCTGTGGTGAAGACTTCACCCTCCAGTGCCATTACAGAAGGTCATGCAGCATGAGCCTCCGTATCAAGGAATGAGCAGGCTCTCGCTTTTATTCTTTCTCTTTGTAGCGTAAGGGAGCCCCACGCCAGCTGCATGCACATTACTTCATGAGCATGTAACTGTATCTAAATCATTTATATATTGCATTTTACAAAAGTAATAGGGAAACGTGTTTTTTTTCCATTCACGGTTAAGAGTTGGAACAGATGGTGAAAGACTCAGTTTAAACTAATATGGGCATTAAAATAACTGATATCGCATGCACTCCTTCATA
The DNA here is from genome assembly GCF_054644295.1 of Miniopterus natalensis. Classification (NCBI taxonomy): domain Eukaryota; kingdom Metazoa; phylum Chordata; class Mammalia; order Chiroptera; family Miniopteridae; genus Miniopterus; species Miniopterus natalensis. The sequence continues at coordinate 115,106,539 of NC_142082.1, read as the reverse complement.
TAACAGAACTTTAGTTCATTATAAAACAGGCTTGTGACTTTTCTGGATAATATTAAACCTATTGTGCCGTTAGCAATTGTGTTCCTGCATGAGGAAATACACTGTAGAATTAACTCATGGGGATTTTTCAAACTAAAAAAAATGTAACCGTTCATTCAACAAATACTTACCAAGCGCCTGTTATTTTCAGACACTGCCTTTAGTATTGAGTTGCTCATAAGATAAATAAGGCACGATCCCTGCCTTCAAGGTAGGCTGAGATGCGGTAAAGAAGATGGAGACTATGAAAAATGCTGAAAGCATATGAAGCATTTGGAGGACCTCTATTCTCCATGACTGGTTCTGTGGTATTTTCATACCCTCCGGGATGTAGGCCTACAATTCTCATAGTTGCAGCAAGTTGGCGACAGAGCCAACTCTGATAGGTCTGAAGTCCAGCTGAGACACTGCTCTTTTTTGTAGGCAAAGGACAACTGAGAAGAAATTAACTTAATATCCCTATATTTGTTATATATTTTTCATCAAAATAATTATAAAAGAAGTTAAATTTTTTTTAATACAACAATGAACAATCTTGATTTTTTAAAATAAATGTATTGAGGTGACATTGGTTAATAAAATTAAATAGGTTTCAAGTGTACAGTTCTGATATATCATCTGCATATTACATTGTATGTTTACCACCCAAAGTCAAATCTCCTTCTGTCACCATATATTTGACCCCTTTACCCTTTGAGAAAACCTTTTCACATAAATGAAACTCTATATTAGTCTTAGCATTTTGCTTGAGATCTTATCTTGCTTGTTATCTTGCCCAAAGTAGATGATTTCTCTCATATCTTTCAACAATCTTCTATTATTCTCACATTCTTTAATTTTTCTATAGTTCCTGGCATGCACCTGGAATTTCCTTTGCTGCTAGGCTTTTCTATGTGCTATTGCCCTTGCCAAAGACACTCCATCCCTAATATCCTTTATGGACTTTCTCTTTGCAAGCTCCTAATCTCCATCAGGATTTGACTTAAAGATCAATTTTTCATGCATAACTTTCTTGACCTATACATAGGTTTAGATTCACCAAAAATATCTTAATTTAGAACTTTTGATTTTCCTTTAAGATCACTCATTTAAGTTTTTTCTAATTTCTTGCTTAATATTTACCAAACATAATAATTAGAGGCTAAATGAATATATATACTTTTAAATCTGTCATATACATTCCCTCTTATGTTAAGTAAAATACTTCCTTTCTTAGCTAATTTTTCTTGTGTCTGTATCTACTGCTGATATGGTCTGCAGGCATTAGTAGACAGAAATAGATGCAAAACCTAACATTTAAAATGCATAGGAAAGATGTTTTATTTAAATCAACACATTATAATCTGTATTGCGATTCGTAGTTACATCCAGTTCTTTATGCTGTTTCAGAAATGCTACTGTTACTTAAGAAAGCAGCACCACAGAGTTAATGAGTTTTTAATTTAGCCAGCCTTGTCTCTTGGCACTTTTTAAGTCTGATTCATCATCTAGTTTCTACCCAGGTGTTGCCAACTGTAAGACAATGTGACTTGGAAAGTAGCTTTACATTACTTTTTCCTTGAAACCTCATTGATGATTTCAAGCAAAGTTTACTAAGTGATTTGGAGAATATGGGGCAGTTTAACCACATAAAATATCATTTAGGGCTGCTGCTCAGTCGTCTGCTAATCTAATGACACTCGCTAAAGTTAGAGGCAAATTGTTTACTGAAAACATTAAAGAATCATTTTGCAGCATTTAAGTAAGAATGAATAAGAGGTGGGAATAGAGAAAATTGCAACTGCACTTCTAAAATGATTTCATATTGAAATCACTGAATATGGAACTCATGATCATTTAAACATGTGCAGCTGCTTATATTTGATTTTTTCATCAGTCTTTCAAATAACCATATATATTCTCATATATACCTAATTCATCTGCACTAAATTTTACTTTGATGATTATACATTCAAATTTCTGCAGATGTTCTTAGAGAAAACTTTATAAAAATTTTCCCCAAGATCTGGCCCTTCAAAATTTATGAATAAAATAAGCCTACCTAAATATATTCAGTTTTTTTCTAAATAAGTACTTGTTTATTCAACTCAATTCTCTACAAAGAGAACATGTCTATAAAAATATTAATAATGAAAATTTACATAAAAGATAGTATTTCTCTTTTATCTAAAGAAAATGAATTATTTACTGAATACTTATTTCATTTACTTTTAGCAAACAAATTTATGACTTCGATATAAGAGACAGCTTACTACTCAGATATGAATAATTCATTTTATTTACATGATATATTTTATTGTATGAAATGTTTTAATATCTACAATATATTGTTGGATCATCTAGCAACACCGGGATAGGTAGTAGAATTACTATTAACCCTTTATTGCAAGTAAGAAAACTGAGGCTCACAACAGTTAGTTTTTTACCATAAGTCAAGTAGCTAATAAATGATGAGGTCAAGGTCCAAACTCTGGGTTTTCTGTACCAGTGGCCTATGCTCTTTCAACTGAAAAATACTTTTATTTTTGCATGATGCCAAATATTTTGATAGACATAATTTCTATTTAATTCTATAAATTCCCAAAATGTATAAATTCCCAAAATGTAATCTGTAGATATTTATGTGAATTTGCTATATTTAATAAAAGAAATCAATATTTTTAACATAGTTTATTTACTTATGAAGAAGATAAAGCTTTGCTATGACTAATACTTTATAAGCTGATACAGAGAACTGGTGATTCCTCCAAACTCATGAAGCTACGGACTTTATTTCCCATCATTCCTTGTAGCCCCCACATGACCATTGACTCTCTTGGGGCCAGTGAAAGGTGAATGAAGCAATATGATCAACTTCCCATTTATGTCCTTAAAAGAAAAGGAAAAAATGCTATCTTTCTCCTCCCCCAAAATTTAGTGTGCACATCTTAGCTGAAGTCAGAAGAGCTGACTTAGACCAGAGAAAGAATTTCTGTGTCGAGGCTGGCAAAATGACATATTCAAAGAGCCTAAGACCAGGGCACAATAGAGTAGTATTACATTCATTTTTAGGAAGACTTTTACACTGTATGCTTTAATACTAATATGAGAGAGAAATAAACTTGTATCTTTTATATCAATGTTATATTTGGATCTTTGTAATGGCATTCAGAATCTGTATTTCAAATACTACATACACCCACACACACACAATAACTCAAACAGAGTTAATTCAGAAATTTATTTTTGATACATTATAATTTAATGCATAATTTATATATAACTTAAATACATATTTTATAAAAATAATGCCTATTTTCAGATAGATCACCTGAGTGAGAAATACTAAAAATAGCTCTCTATTCAATTGAGAAATATTTATCTTTTCTACTATCAGCTTAAATAATGTTTCCAGATTTCTTTGTATTATTTCAGAAAAAGAGAAATACTTTCTATTAATTCAGAGAAATCTAAATGTGCCATAGCTCTTGAGCCAAAACCAGTTACATGGTAGATTGGCAAAGATCAAGTTAATTTGCATTCTAAAAAAAAACAAACAGCAGTGTGGTGGTTGCCAGAGGGAAGGCCATGGGGGGATGGGGGTTAAGGGGGTCTTAATATATGGTGACAGGAGATGATATGGCTTTGGGTGGTGGGCACACAGAGCAATATACAGACCTTGTAACATAGAAACCCACACCTGAAACATATATGTTCATATTAACCAATGCCACCCCCATAAATTTAATAAAGTGTTAAAAAATAAAAAAAACTTAGTTTGTTATTTAATCTGAATTAGCTGTTATCTTTCTCTCCATCATCTATAATGTTGGAATGACCAATGGTTCTGTCCTTGTGGCTCTTCCAGTCTCAAGCTACACTCCTATTTTCTAGCTATACAGTGGCACATCTCAAATGTATACACCCAGCCAAAAACTATTTTCTTAATTCAAATTCATATACTCTATTGTCTAATAGGCACTTATAGTAAATGTATCCAAAACTAAACTCCTGAATTCCTCTACCCACAAATGAAACCTACTGAAAACACAGCCTTACCCATGACAGAGGATCAATACTCTATTCTTATAGGTATACTGTCCAAGAACCCTGCAGGTCAAAAACTTCAGAATCATCTTTGATTCTCTCTTTCCCTCATACTACACTTCTAGTCTGTCATGAAACCCACTTGTCTCTATTTTAAACGTTTTTCCAGAATACAATCAGTTCTGAATTTGTTCATTGCTAGCACTGTGTCCAATAAGCCACCACATCTTCCTAGATTTTTTCTATAGCTTATTTATCTCCCTGTTCTAAATGTTCTCTCTCTCCATATATATATTTATATACACACGTACATATATATATATATATATATATACAGAGGACCGAGTGGTCTTTCAAAAATTTAAGTTGCGTTATATCAATTTTCTGTTTGAAACCCTATGATTGCTTCTCCCTTCACCTAAAATTCCAAGTCCTTTAAATAGCCTACACTGCCTTATTTGAACATAAGCCTTGTTGTTTCTCCAATCCCCCTCCTACACCCTTTCCCCTCCTCAGTTCTAGCTATACTGACTTCCTTGCTTTTTCACAAAGACTCCAGGCACATTTCCATCTTGTCTTTACACTAAGTTTCTTTCTGTCTGGGATGCTTTTCCCACAGACATCCATTTCATTAACTCCCTAAAGTCTTTGCTTGAATCTTGACTTCTCAATAGATAAGAGTTTTAATACCATAACATCCCCAAATCCCTATTTGCAGTTCAGACCCTCTCGATCTTCCTTAGTTTCTTTTACTTACCCTTGTTTCTATAAAAACAAATGTATTGGTCTTAGCTGGCTTGCTCAGTGGTTAGAACATCAGCCTGTGACTGAAGGGTCATGGGTTTGATTCCGGCCAAGGGCATGTACCTCGGTTATAGGCTTGATCCCCACCCTAGTCAGGGCACATTCAGGAGGCAACCAACCAGTGTGTCTCTCTCACATAGATCTTTCTCCCTTTCTCTCTCTCCCCCCACCCCCTTCACTCTCTCTGAAAAGCAATGGGAAAAATATCCTCAGGTGAGGATTAAAAAAATAATTTTCTTATATATTATCTAATCTAATTATTCATTTTATTATTCATGTGTCTTCCCATTGTGTGCAGTTTCCTTTGTTGCCTGATGCATCCCATGTGCCTAGACCACATGGTATCTGCTAAAAATATATTTATTGAAACTCTATTATGGCTGATGTGTTTTACTCATTGTATTATACATTTTTAAGTATATAATACCCATCAATCTTGTGGCAGACAAATTCTGAAATGGTGTCCAATGCTACCTGTTTCATGATATTCACACCTTTTATAATCCCTCTTCTTGAGTGTAGGCTGGACCTAGAGACTTTTTTTTAATAAACAGAATAAGATCAGAGTGCTGGGCTATCACGTCTATGATTAAGCTTCAAAAGTTTGTGCCTTCTGTCTTGCTAGCATTCCCTATCTTGTTGGCATGCTCTCTTGTTCTCTCACTTACTTTCTCTGATGAATTAAGCTGCTATATTAGGGGATGCTCTGTGGAGAGGCACACATGGCATAGAACTGAAGGAGTCTTCCGGACAACGATCAGCAACTGCAGCCTCAAAAGAGCCAGCAAGCAAGGGAATCTTGCCAACAGCCATGGGAATGAGCTAAGAAACTGTTTCTCCCAGTTCAGCTTTGAGATGACTTTGGCCTTAGGAGAGCCCAAGCCCCTGACCTAGCAGCACCTAGATTCCTGACCCAGGGAAACAGTGAAATAATAAACCTTGTTGTTTTAAACCACAAAGCTTTGAGATGATTTTTTACAAAGGAGTGGATTACTAAAATAATTCTCAACACAAACCATGTGTTTGCATGAAGACCACATCCTCCTATAGGTACTACGGAAACCAAGAGTGTTTGGTTTATCTCCCAACGTAAACTTTTTATCTAGTAAATTAAAATAGTATATTAAATATATTCAAATAAAAGAAGAGAGGAATAGAGGCAAACAAAGAAACAAAATTAGAATATTTATTGGACAGCCCTGGCTGGTATGGCTCAGTTGGCTATTCATTGTCCCATGCACCTAGAGGTTACAGGTTTGATTCTCAGTGAGGGCCCACGCCTGGTTTGTGGGCTTGATTCCTGGTAGGGGACATGCAGGAGGCAGTCAATCAATGCATCTCTCTCAAGTCAATGCCTTTCTCTCTCTCTTTTTCTTCTCTCTAAAAATAATTTTTTTAAAAAGTAGCTTAAAAAAAGAATATGCATTGTACCAAACATAGTATTTGAAATAATTGTCTATAAAGTGTAGGTCCTAAAGATAAATAAAGTGAGAAAATTTTGGAGGAAATGAAGTGAACCAGAGTATAAATCTTAGTGCAGATAAGTGAGCTCTTAGTACAATGTTGAAGACACAAGCTGAGTTGGGTGGAAAGCAAACAACAGATATGGCTTTGTATTTACTTTCATATGTATTATAAATGTATCTGCTATTATTTGAAAATGCTACATACCATAGCAGTGGTTTTTCCAGATACTTTTATTCACTGATTTAACTTAATTACAATATTTCTAATGACTATAATAGTAGCCAATATGCTTTTACATAGTATTTTTTAGTGCTTACATTTTAGTTTATATATATATAGGCTTAATCGCCAGACCTGAGGATATTTTTTTCATTGCTTTTCAGAGACAGTGGAAGGGAGAGAGAGAGAGAAACATCTATGTGAGAGAAACAGATTGATTGGGTGCCTCCTGCACATGTACCCACCAGGCGGGGGATCGAGCCTGCAACCAAGGTACATGCCCTTGGCAGGAATCAAATCTGGTACTTTCCAGTTCCCAGGCATATGCTCTAACCACTGAGTGAAATAGGACTATAATATATTTTTTAAGTGCCAACAGTTTTCTTGTATTTTAACTGTATCTAGCAGAAATTATTTTTATAAATATTTTAGTTTTTGGTAAAGTTAATTTAATGTTCTAATTTTATTTTTATTGTCTATTAAAGCAACCAATTATGGGGCTGGACTAGAATAAAGTGATGGCTTCAGGAGCATTTGTGTCTATACTTTCTCTTCCTTCTATATGTCTGCCTCCAGCAATGATAGGTTTCTTGAACTATAACTGCTAGTGTTCTGGATTCCTAGAAAACATGGATCATCAAGCCGTTAAAGACTTAAATTTGTTTATATAGAATTTTCACTAAATGAACTGAAGGCAAGTGCCTGCGAAAGTTTAAGGTCTTTAGCAACTGTATTCATTAGTGGTTAGGTTCTTTTTGTCTTACGCTGCATTTACAGTTGTTTCTCAGACACATCTAATCTAAGTATGGTATTGAATTCAATTAAAAATTTGTATTAATTCATGAAAGCTTTTATAATGAAAGTGAGGTTCTAATTTCTTTTCATCCATCAATATGTACATTTTTAATGTTTTAATATACAGAGATGGGAAAAGTGAGGTTTATACTTGTCAGTACCTGAAACATTCTTGTATTATTAAGTATTAATTATTGTATTTTCCATAAGAACTCTAAACTTACTTTTGCCCAACCCTGAATATCTAATGTATATTTGAAATAGCATCTTTTTTTTCTAAGTTAAAAGTTGTAAGTGTTCTATTATAGTAATTTTATTTTATTTTACTTGCCTTCTTAATTTATACTTATTGTTGAAAGTATTAAAAATGTCCTCATTTTTCTCCCATTGATCCCCTCTACCCTGCACCCCTTCTGCCAGACCTTCACCACACTATAGTCTGTGTCCATGAGTTATGTATATATGCATATAAGTTCTTGGGTTAATCTCTACCTGCCCACCACTGCCTTCTCTGTCAGATTTGTCAGTCTGTCCCATGCTTCTATGTCTCTGGATATATTTTTCATCAGTTTATTTTGTTCATTAAATTCCACATATAAGTAAGATCCTGTGATGCTGTCTTTCTCTGACTGGCTTATTTCACATAGCACAATATTCTCCAGGTCCCATCATGCTGTCTCATAGGATAAGAGATCCTTCTTTTTTACAGCTGCATAGTATTCCCTGATGTAAATGTCTGAGAAGATGCTTGATATGGTTTCAATCTTCTTGAATTTGTAGAGATGTGTTTTGTGTCCTAATATGTGGTCTATCTTTGAGAATGTCTCAGGTGCACTTGAGGGGAATGTATATTCTGCAGCTTTGGGGTGAAATGTTCTGTAAATGTCAATGAAATCCATCTGATCTAGTATGTCATTGAGGGTCACAGTTTCCTTGTTGATTTTTCTGTCTGGAAGACCTATCCAGTAAAGTCAGTGGGTGTTAAAATACTGCTATTACTATATTGCTGTCGACTTCTCCTTTAAAGTCCTCCAGAAGTTTTTGTTTGTTTTCTTTTTTCAACCTGTGTGAGTCTTGTTCTGAGGTAAGTCTCTTGTAAACAGCATATATTTGGATCTTGTTTTCTTATCCATTCAGCTACCCTATGTCTTTTGATTGAAGAATTTAATCCAGTTAATATTAAGGTTATTATTGATAAGTGCTTATCTAGTGCCATTTTATTTCTTTATTCTTATGTTTCTTGCTCTCTATTTCTATTTCTTATTACAGCAGCCCCTTTAACATTTCTGACAATGCTGTTTTGGTGGTGATAAATTCCTTTAGCTTTTTTTCTTCTGGAAAGTTCTTTTTTTCACCATCTATTCTGAATGATAGCCTTGCTAGATAGTCTTGGTTTCAGATCCTTATTTTGCATTACCTTGAATACTTCATGCCATTCCCTTCTGGCCTGTAGTGTCTGGTGAGAAATCAACTGACAGCCTTATGGGAGCTCCTTTGTAGGTAACAGCTTGCTTTTCTCTTGTTGCCTTTAAGATTCTCTCTGTCTTGAATTTTTGGCATTTTAATTATGATGGGTCTGGGCGTGGGCCTCTTTGGGTTCTTCATTCTTAGGACTCTGTGCCCCCTGTACTTGTGTGACTTTTTCCTTGACCAGGTTAGGAAAGTTTTCTGCCATTGTTTCTTCAAACAGTTCTCTAACCCTTGTTTACTTTTGACCTCCACTGGCACTCCTATAATGTGAATATTGTTACATTTCATGTTATCGCACAGCCCCCTTAGACTGTCCCCCTGTTTTTTAATTGTTTTTTTTCTTTTCTGTTCTCTGATTCAGTGATTTTTTTCTACCCTGTCTTCTAATTCACTGATCTGATCCTCAGCTTCCCCTAATCTGCTGTTTATTCCTTCCAATGTATTCTTTATTTCTACTATGTCATTCTTAATTTCCTTCATAGTTTCCATTTCTTTTCTCATGCTGGTGAGCATCCTTATAATCAATATTCTGAAACCTATACTGATAGATTGCTTATCTCCATTTTATTTAGCTCCTCTTCTGGACAGTTCTTTTGTTCTTTCATCTGGGGCTTGTTTTTTGTCTCCCTATTTTGGCTGCCTATTTGGATTTGTTTCTATGTATTAAGTAGATTGCTAGGACTCATAGTTTTTTGGATGGTCTCTGGTGCAGGTCAATGTCAGATGCTGTTTGTGACTGCTCTTGAGTATCCTGGTTGAATCTTTCTGTACTCCACAACTCATGGTTCCCTCTGCTGGGGCTGGATGTGTTTGGACAGGACCAAGATGTGCAACAAGGTCTGCTTTTCCAAGCCTTACATCCAGAAACAAATCAGGCAAAGACTCAAAGCACCCACAGACTGATTGTTATTCAGTCTCTTAATGAGTCTCAGGTTGTAGAAACTCCCCAGGTTGAGGTGAGAGGTCTTCCATTAGGGTGGGACAATGGCTCCCCTCCCTCCCCCCTGGCAAAAGCTGCTTGGATGGTAAATGTCTGCCTGAGAAAGATGTCCTCTGACGTATGGAGGAATGACTCAGCACTGGAATCCAGATGGCTGCCCTATGAGCTCTTTCCTCCATGCCAGCATCCTTAGATACTCCTCACACAGCTTCCGTCTACTCTTCCCTCCCTCTGCTGGAGCCCAAGGTGAGTGGCTGCACATGAAACTTTGTGTGTTGGCTCTTTAAGCGGGTGTCTGCATTTCCAGCCATCTCTCCCTGGTAGACAGAAACCCCTGCTGCTTTTCACAGCCAGATGTTATGTGGGCACCTTTCTCAGTTCTAGTGCTCTGATCTGAGAAGCCCAGCTTGGGGTTTAGACCCAGAGTTCTCAGCAGGAATGCCCCAGAGCTGATATCCTTCCAGACCTTTAGCTGCTGCCTGTGGGAGCCCAGCCAGCCCTCTCAAGACTCCCTTCTTCCTCCTAGTTTCTATGCAGTCTCCACTTTCAATCCTTGGTTACAAAGATGCTCTCCAGCTAGTCTTCAGTTGTAGTTGATTTTTCAGAATGGTTTTTCTATATTTTAGTTGTAATTTCAGTTTGGTCCCTGGAGCGTGTCACTGTAGCTTCCACTCAATCTTCTGCCATTTTGGAATTTATTATAGTAATTTTAATATGATATATTTGGGGCACATGGACATTGTAACAAAAAATTTATTATAATTTAAATTTTTTCACTTCAAGTTCTATATTAGAAACAATTTTAAGTATAGTCTTGAAAGTGATAATTGCCCATGAGACCAACAAATATAAACCTGCTGTCACAATATATTAAGGTCCCATTTTTAAAAAGAGAGAGAAAGAAACAATTGAAGAAAGAGATTTCAAAAGAAAGAAAATCTTATTGTTAGAAAGCATATAAATAGATATAACAGAGAGAGGGAGAGAGGAGGAAGCTAGATATATTATAAATTTTTCATTTAAGTAGAAATGGAGGGCAATCTCAAAGAAATCTGTGATGACACCTACATAAGGGACAATGACAAACTTTCACTAAACCAATGTTGTGCTATGAATACTGACTGCTCCTTAACTTATTATCAGGAAAGGGGCAAAGGGTCAAGAGTAAAAGAGAGCTGGACCCTTCATTTAGTGCCAGCATCCTAGAAAGTGTTTCTTTCCCAGGCAGAGCTAAAGGTTGCAGCTGTGATGACCTCAGGTTAGAAAATCAAACTCCCTAAGACTTAAAACTTCACCTGCACACAACCCTCCTTCAATAGGGGACTGGTCACATACACTATGGAATACCCATAAAATGCTATGCATTTCTTACAAAAGAAGATTGCCTTTGATGTGTTTTTACAGAAAGATTTTTGGGAGTGCAAAATGACAGATATAAGTTCCTGAGCAGTGCTCATATCCATTTGTGTGTGTGTGTGTGTGTGCGTGCGTGCAAAAGTTATATTTATTCATATTTTAAAATAACCTGGAAAAAGGGGGGAAACTATTATGATTTCAGATATAAATCCTCTGCTCATGTATACCTGTATTAGAACACTTATCGCTGGTATTTATTTCCTAATAGCTAAATTGACATGCCCAGATATTGATGAAGAAACAATGTTACGACTAAGAAAGAATCTTGAAACTATCATAAGAGAGACAATTTGTAATAAGTCCAAGAATCTTCCATTTACTGGCTTCAAGAGCACTGAGAAATTGTGTAAATAATGTTAGGATGGTAAATTAAAATAATAGTATAGTGTTTAATATTATTTTTAAAAGATTAGAAATGTTGCTCACTATGCCACTTTTTATGAAAACTCTATATTAAAACTCTCTAAATTTGCTTCCCTAAGATAGCATCATACTAAATCCTTTCTGGTTCAATGAATAAAGCCTACCTTTAACAAGTAATTACAAGTGAAAGGAAATGCTAAACATTTCAGATATGACAATGGGCCTTTCCGTTACAAATATACTTGAAGCTTGATGGTTCATCAAATCTATTTCAGACTATAGAGAAATTGTATAATAGGCTCTAGTGTGCAAAAGAAACCAGAAATTTCTATCAATGGATGAACTGAAAAACAAGACTGTATCACAGTTTTTGTTTGTGTTTTTCCCTTCACTGCTGTAAATTTCATAACCCATTTTGAGCCTCTCCCAAAGTCTCCCCAGGATAGACTATAATAATGAGATCTCTTTCTTTAGTGAACAGAAGTCAGGAACAGAAATGTTTAAGCCTCCCTCTTGACTAGAAGTAATTAAGCATATAAATTATAAATACACACTCATGCCTGCAGAGGTTAAGCTGATTTTGTAAACTGCATAAATGGCAAAAGCTCTCTGTTTTACTGAAGAAGATTCATAGTCTGGCTATTCAGATTGCTTTTTACTTATATGAAGACCCATTGTTTAGCAGTAAATAGAGTTTTTGCACTGAGGCATATGGGGATATGGTAAGGTTAATGTTGAATCCAAAATCACGCACATTTTGTACCCCTATCTTTACATTTTTTACATGATGTGGACACCTCATAAATGTATTCATTTATTCTTGTACTGTAGAAAGTAGAGGGTTCTTCAATTTCTAACTAGTTAATAATCAGAATGTATGCATAAAAATTATATGTACAAACGCACATGTTAACTGATAAAAATCCTAAAAACACATTAAAAACATATATTCGGTTAGAAATTCAGCCTTTAATTGCATATGGTTCTATGGATTTTGAAAATAATTAACCATATGACAGGGATAGTGTAACTGAAAATGAAAAACATAAACTGAAAGTCAGAATGTTCGTTTTATTTTAAATATCTATACTCCAACTTAGTTGTTGGGTTACCTTTGACAAACTTCTTAAATGTGTTAAAACTCAGCTTCCTCATATGAAAAAATGAAAATAAAATATTTACTAGCATAAAGTTTTGTTTTACTGATTAAATAAGGTAAAGTAAATAAAAATGCTTAGCATAATTCTCAAGACATAGTAAGCACTTCATAAATCATTACTAATGGAATTCTGATGCAGAATGATCATTTTAAAATAACTGAATAGAATATTGAAAACATAATAATTTATAAAAAATTTATATATCCCTTCAAGCAGATTTATGTTTAAAATGCACAGCAAATAACTTTGCATTATAAAATTGATGTCTTAATGTTATTACTGCTGAAATATTTGGACTATGTAGTTTTGAATACATGATATATAAAACTGTAAATATATATTATTTGGTAATATATAATATTATATATTTCATTTCATATAATAAAACATATAATAATACATTATTAGTCATAATCTGAAAAGATTTTATGGTGAAAGGCATGATTGTGTGAGACAGAAAGTATGAATTTTATTTTCAATTTGCCTCTGGTCATACATTTCATGAAATAATTAACATTATAAAGTTTTTTCTATAATATATTGCTCAGTGTTCCTATAAATATTCTATTTAAACAGGAAAGCAGCAAATAAGAAATGGGAGAACTGATATTTTGGGTATAGCAACTTTTATGGCTGTCTCTTGAATAAGCATGTTGTAAATACACTTTGGCACAAGATTATTACAGTGAACTGTTATTTTTACACTATTGATTCACCATCATCTTCATTCTCAAAAAATATGGAATAATTACAATATGCCAGGCATTTTCAATTGATTTCAATGTACCAACTAATTCAAATATCAAAAACATGATACGTTATTACTACACTTGTTTTAAAGAAACTGTGAGTAATAGGGATTGAAGTAGCTAGCTAATATGTAATAAAAAAAAGAATTAAACCTATGGTGTCTAATTAATTTAATTGCTTTTAATTTTAATATAAATTCAGAATTATTTCTTAATAAAATATTTAATAATATTGCCCTAAAATTAAAATTTTTAAGATTTTTTTAATTTTTAAATTACTGTTTATATTCAACAATGTTTTGTATTCGATTCAGGTACATAGCATAGTAATTAGATAATCATATACTTTACAAAATGTTCCCCCAATATTTCTAGTACCCACGTGGCATCTTACATAGTTATTACAATATTACTGACCACATTCCCTATGCTGTCCTTTACATCCCCATGACTATTCTGTAACTACCAATTTGTATTTCTTAATCTCTTTATCTTTTTCACCCAGACCCCAACATCCCTCCCCTCTGGCAACCATCATTCTCTTCTTCATGTCTATGAGTCTGATTCAATTATCTTTGTTCATTTATTTTGTTCTTTAGATTCCATATATAAGTAAAATCATATGATTTTTTCTCTCTATGATTGACATTTCTCCGAGCATAATACCCTATTGGTCTATCCATGATGCTGCAAGTGGTAAAAGTTCCTTTTTTTAATTACAGTTTACATTCAATATCATTTTGTATTAATTTCAAGTATTCAACATAGTGGTTAGACAGTCATATACTTTACATAGTGTCCCCCCCTGATATTTCCAGTACCCACCTATCATTATACATAGTTATTACAATATTATTGACTATATCCCCTATGCTGTACTTTACATCCCCATGACTATTTTGTAAATACCAATTCATTTATTTATTTTCTAAATTTATTTTTATTGTTGAGACTATTACAGATGTCTTCCATTTCCTCCCTGTTGCCCCCTCCACCCGGCACTCACTCCCCTCCCCAGGCCTTCACCTCACTATTTCCTGTGTCCGTGGGTTGTGCATATATGCATATAAATTCTTTGGTTAATCGCTTCCTGTCCCTTCCACCCCCTTCCCTCTGATATCATTCCTTTTGATGACTGAGGTATTCTCCATTGTATATATGTACCAGAGATTTTTATCTACTCCTCTATTGATGGACACTCTGTTTGCTTCCATAGCTTGGCTATCATAAATACTCTGCAATGAACATAGGGGTGCATATAAAGGATGGGCAAAAGTAGGTTTACAGTGGTTTGTATGGAAAATAATACAATAACTAATAAACAATTACACAAGAATAAACTCTTTCACACACTCACAACTGTAAACCTAATTTTGTCCCACCTTGTGTTCTTTCAATTTAGTGTTTCGAGTTTCTTCAGATAAATGCCCATCAGTGGAATAGCTGGGTCATAAGGCACATTCATTTTTAATTTTTTGAGAAATGTCCATACTGTTTCCCAGAGTGGCAGCACCAATCTGCATTCCCACCAACAGTGAATGTGGGTCCCTATTTCTCCACATCCTCACCAATATTTGTTGTTTGTTGATTTATTAATTATAGCCATTCTGACAGGTGTGAGGTGATATTTCACTGTGGTTTTAATTTGCATCTCTCTGACGATTAGTGATATTGAGCATCTTTTCATATGTCTGTTGGCCATCTATATGTCCATTTTAGAGAAGTGTCTATTCAGGTTCTCTACATATTTTTTAAATTGGATTGTTTGGGTTTATTTGAGTGTTGAGTAGTAGAAATTCTTTATAAATTGTGGATATTGACTCCTTATCAGTATCATTGGCAAATATGTTCTCCCATTCAGTGGGTTGTCTTTTATTTTTGTGGTGGTTTCCTTGGCTTTCCAAAAACTTTTTAGTTTGATGTAGTCTCATTTTTTAATTTATTTTGTTTTCCTTGCCCAAAGACACATCATACAAAATATTGCTAAGAGAAATGTCCAAGATATTATTGTTTATTGTTTCTTCTAGGATTTTATGGTTTGAAGTCAAACATTTAAGTCTTTAATCCATTTGGAGTTTATTCTTGTGTGGTATAAAAAGGTGGTCCAGTTTCTTTATTTGTTTTTTATTTATTTATTTTTTGCGCATATCTGTCCAATTTTCTCAACACCATTTACTGGACAAATGTTCTATACTCCATTGTATGTTTTTACATACATTTGACCTCCTCTGTCAAATAATTGACCATAAAGGCGTGGGTTTATTTCTGGGCTCTCTATTCTGTATCATTGATCTATATGGCTGTTTTTATGCCAGTACCATGCATTTTTTTTTTTTTTTTATGACTATGACCTTATAGCATAGTTTGATATCAGGAAGCATTATTCCTCCAACTTTGTCTTTCTTTTTCAAGACTGCTGTGGCTATTTAGGGTCTTTTGTGGTTCCATATAAATTTTTAGAATATTTGTTGTAGTTCTTTGAAATATACCATTGGTATCTTGATAGGAATTGCAGTGAATCTATAGATTGCTTTGGGTAATATGGACATTTTAATGATGTTAATTATGCCTATCCATGAACATTGTATATGCTTCCACTTATTTATGTTCTTCAATTTCTTTCATCAATGTCTTATATTTTTTGAGTATAGGTTTTTTTACATCCTTGGTTAAGTTTATTCTTAAGCATTTTTTGATGCAATTGTAAATGGGATTTTCTTAGTTTCTTTTTCTGATATTTCATTATTGGTATATCAAAATGCAACTTATTTCTGGATATTTTGTATCCTGCTTATTTACTAAATTCATTTATCAGTTCTAGCAGTTATTTGATGGACTCTTTAGGGTTCTCTACATACAGTATTTTGTGATCTGCAAATAATGACAGTTTTACTTCTTTCCAATTTGGATGCCTTTTATTTCTTCTTTTCTGATTGCTGTGGATAGGATGTCCAGTATCATGTTGAATTAAAGTGGTGAAAGTGGACATTCTTGTCTTGCTCCTGACTTTAATGAAAGCACTTTTTGTTTTTGCCCATTGAGTATGATGTTGGCTGTGAGTTTGTCATATATGACCTTTATTAGGTTGAGGTATGTTCCCTCTTTCACACTTTTAGTCTGAGGTGGGTCTCTTTTAGACAGCATATATATGAGCCTTGTTTTCTTATCTATTCCTCTACCCTGTATTTTTTTTTTTAATATATCTTTATTGATTTCAGAGAAAGGAAAGGAAAGGGAGAGAGAGATAGAAATATCAATGATGAGAGAGTCATTCATCAAGCCCGCACCCAGGCATGTGCCCTGACCGGGAATCGAACCCCGATCACCTGGATCCTAGGTCGGCGCTCAACCGCTGAGCCACACCCGGCTGGGCTACCCTGTATTTTTTATTAGAACATTTAAGCATTAATATTTAAAGTGATTATTGATAGGTACGTATTTATTGTCATTTTATTCTTTATAACTACATGCTTCTCTTTTTTTATTCCTTTTTCTTTTTCTTCTTGAAGATGGTATCTGTTGTTGATATGGTAAAAGAACTCAGCACAAGGTCCCTGGTGGCTGACCCTTCAGCTCTCTCCCCAGAGCCACACCACCCACTCTGTTCCCCCATTACTCTAGTCTTCTCCAATCTGCCTACCCCCTGCAGGAGCTAAGGGTGAGTTGCTGCAAATAAGAGTTTGTGCTTTGGCCCTTGAAGAGGATGCCTGGGTTTCCAAGAGACTGCAGTCTCTCCTGGTGGGTAGAAGGCCCTGCTGATTTTCACAACCAGATGTTGTATGGGCCTTTCTTCATACCTCTGGTGCTCTTGTCTGGCATGGGGTTGAGACTCCAAATTCCTCAGTTGGGACTCTTGCTGCTGAGATACTCCTCTAGATTCTCACTTTTCCCACATGTCTGATCTTTCTACTGGTCTTAATGTGTTTCTGTAAATCATTGTTTATAAGACTTCTGGTCAGCTAGTCATTAGTTGGTTATTTAGTTTTATTGCTCTATATTTTAGTTGTTATTCCAGTTTGGTCCTGGGAAGAGAATGGTGTAACTTCCACTTACTCTTCTGTCATCTTCTTCCCGCTAAAGTTTTTAAATCTTATATACTTAAAGGGCATGTGTACACTCTACACAATACTTTCAGTCTCCTAATTTGAAAAGAGTTCTATTTGAATAAATGTGAAAATGTATTATAAACATATTAATAGTATAATCAACTAACACTTGTTCATCTTGAATAAATTCTATAAAGCTACTAAATTATGAAAAATTTAAAGTTCATCATTCAACAAATTTATTCTGTTCCAGTACCTATTCCAGACACTTAGATATATCAATATATATTTTAAAAATCCCAGTTTTTAAAGGCTTACATAAAGAAAGAGAGCTAGTCAATAAAAATAGTAAACATAAATAAGTATAGTTTGTGGTGTATGAGAAATTAATAAATGCCATAAAGAAAAAAATAGAGCAAAGTATTTTAATATTATTTTTAAGTCTTTTTATGCTTTAAAATATAATCATAATACTCTATTAAGGAGAGTAGGGCTGGTGAGTGTGTGTGTGTATGTGTGTACAGTGTTCTGTCTGTGTGTGCATGACTTCCTGTTGCTATTTAGGTAAGTTATAGCTGCCAAATTCAAAATCTTCTGAAAGAAGATTTTGAAAAATACACTAAGGAAGCATTTCATTATGAAACAATTTTTGTCACTTGAGAACATTTAAGTTCTCCTTAATGTATAAGTATTTAAAAATCAAATTTTTCTGCTTTTGACAAAAATTAAAATCTAGTTTTTAGAGTAATTTGGTAAGGCTGGGAGAAACATACCCCAACAATTTAAAGGAATATTCATTTATTTTGTGTCTCTCTGTGTGTATCTTCACCTAAAATATACACTGTTTTCCTAGGTTTAAGAAATTTAGAGCTTTTGATCAATAAAAATACAGTTCAGATTTCATTTTGTATGTATGTATATATAGTTATCAAGGGTCCTAAGCTTCTCAAAGATAGGAGAACAGTGTGTATTCTAGGTGAAGAAATGTGCTCTTGATTCAGGTAGCTTACTATCATAAAATGATGCTCTTTTTTTACTTTATTTTGAGAAAGTTGATAAATAGAACTGTATCTTCACAGTACTCCAGTTCAAGATTATTTTAATTGTATCTTCATGTTATTTCCTGAAGAATTTTATAGTTTTAAGTAAAACAATTGTATTTTTTAAATGTTTTTTTTATTTTCTCAAGAACACTTAACATGAGATCCACTCTCAAAAAATTTTTGAGTATAATAAAATATTGTTCATTTTAGGAACAATACTGGGTTGATATCTAGAACTAATTCAAAATGCTTGGCTGAAAATGTATGCCTGTTGATTAGTAACTCCCCAATCCTGCCCCTTTCCCCAGCCCTTAGTCACCATCATTCCACACTTTGATTCTATAAAATTGACTATTTTAGGCAACTCATTCATATAAGTGGAATCATACGGTATTTGTCTTTTTTCAGTGACTATCTTATTTTACTTAGTGTAATGTCATGAAGGTACATTCATGTGGTCACATACTGAAGAATATTTTTCTTTTTTAAGGCCGAATAGTATTTTATTATATATACAGGATGTCCCAAAAAATGTATACACACTTTAACTGCTGATAGCTCAATTTTGATAATGAAGTGTACTTTAATAAACACTGCCTTTATAATTATTTGAAGTGTGTGTATATATTTTTGGGGGCACCCTATATATATGACACACTTCTTTTATCCATTAATCTGTTAATGGACATTGAGGTTGAGGTTGTTTCCACCCTGACTATTAGGAATAGTGCTACAATGAACATAAGAGTAATAATTCTCAAGTTCTTGATTTCAATTACTGCACAAACACCTAAAAGTGGGATTTCTGGATAACTTGGAAGTTCTATTAGTTTTACTGAGAAACCTCTGTGCTGTTTTCTATAGCAGGTGAATGCTTTTGAATTTCCATCAATGACTGCAAGAGTTCCTTGTCATCTTGTTTTTTAAAGATGGTTACTAGAAATTTTAAAATTACATGTGTGGTTTCCATTTATGGCTTGTAATATATTTTTAATGAGAGTGCTGGTACAAACTGTTAGAAGCAGCATGTTTTAAAAGATATATTTATATGTAATTGTCATGCTTCTCATAGAGAAATAAGCACACTTGGCTTTTTCATTGATTCTTTAAATAACCCTGAACAAATAACTTAACTACTATTAGCTTTGGTTTCCTAAGGTTATTTCAAGGTAATCTCTGAAACAAGGACCTCCTTGTAGGGTTATGAATCAGACTTTGGATTTAAGGCACTTAGGATAAAATCCTTCATTAGTTATTAACGTATTTTTTGAACTACATAAAATAAAATGTCATTTTTTTAGCCTGAGGTTTCTCATTTGTAAACAATTTACAATTATTTCACACCTATTTTTTCTCTAAGAATTAAGTCATAGACTTCACATGCTAACATTTAGAGATCTACAGTGTAGTAAATACATATTACAATAACATATGTCTCTTAACTTCAATGCAGCAGTCATCATGCAGAAGGTGATTTTTGCTGCTATTGATACTCTGTCCTTCTACACTAAGAAACGTTTTGTTTTTGTTTGTTTTTCTTCCTAAATTTGAAAATATGACCTTTGTTCTTTCTTAATGCCATCTGAACTCTTGCACACACTCCTAAATACACAGCCACCTTGAAGTAAAACCAACCAAATATCTTTGTGAAAATGTCAAAATGTGAGAAATAAAATCTCTCAATGGTAAACATTACAAAATAAAACATAATCACAGACTGTGAACATAAAAATCCCAAAAGAGACAATGTAGGACATCTGGGTGTCAAAGGTTAAACTTAATAATCACCTACTGTTTTAAAATGTGATAAAATTTAGTGTTTTATATGAAAAGTATTTACATTTAATTTCTTTTTATAAACATCTTGGTGAAAATGCACAATTTTCTTTTATAACTTGGCTAAGAGGCTAATATGGGAGTCAAGAATACTTGTGTTCCAAATTTATTAATACACAGAGCTTACTGCATTGACAAAGATTTATTAAAAGTTACAAAGCTTAGTAGTTAAGTGAAGAAAATGAATGCTCTCATACTTTCTCAGTGGAAGTATACATTGGTACAAGTTTTCTATAGTTGAGTCTAACACATAGATTAATAGTAATAAATGTGTGCACATTTTGCTCTGACACAGTAATGCCATTTTAGAATTAATATTAAAGGAAAGTGGCAAAAAATGCACATTATGTAGAGGCAAGAGTCTGCATAGCAGGAGTATCTGCATACACATAGACACAGACAAGAAACTGGAAGCAGCCTACATGTCCAGCAACATGAATATGAATAAGTATATTATGGTACCTATGAGAAATAGAATGCTACTTAGTCATCTAAAATAATTTTGAAAAAGAGTACTTAATCACATTAAAAATATTCAAAGTGTATTTTCAAGTGAAAAGTTTACATGATATGTTTATATAATATATTTTTAAATTACAAAATAAAAGTATAAAATAGTAGGAGACCATATATTAGAGTATTTTTTATAGTGATAATCTCTACATTTTATTATTTGCATTTTTTAAATATGTTTTTACTGATTTCAGAGAGGAAAGGAGAAGGAGAGGTAGAAACATCAATGATAAGAGAGAGTCATTGATCAGCTGCCTCCTGCACTCCCCTCAGCGGGGATTGAGCCCACAGCCTGAGCATGTGCCTTAACAGTGAATTGACCCATGACCTCCTGGTTCATAAGTCAACACTCAACCACTGAGCCATGTGGGCCAGGCTGTTATTTGCATTTTTTAAGTTTCTCCCTGCACACATACACAGAAACAAGTGCACACGCACACACAGGTCTCTTTAGGGAACAAAATAAATTAACATAAGTTGCACTTTTGTTCCAGAAGTATTCCTATGGCACTACCAGATTGGATAAAGATATTTCTACTCCTACATATAAGCATTAGAGGAATACTATTATGACTTTATATAAAAATTTAATCAGCTACACGAATATAACAATCTACAAATATGCTTGAGTGAGAAAATTTATAGATGTTATCACTTTCCAGTAAAGGTACCCTTTGAAAAAACAATCTAAATGCTGCTATCAATTCAGTCTTTAATTCTCAGCAGATAGTCAAAGTTGTAATACTTTCTATAATAATCAACTTGACAAAGTAGATGCATCTTTATTTTAATTACAAATAAACTCTTGGGATAAATATAATCTCATAAAAGTGATGAAACAGTCAAAGTCTTGGAGTTTACATAAGTATGATATCAGTAATTTTCATTTTCTACCTTCTTGTTGAAAAGAATTCCAAATTTATTAATTTTAACAAAGCATTGAGGGAAAAAGATATTGTTTTCAAGTACAGAATTTTCAGTGTTCTCATATATAAGGGATCAGATCTTCAAAACTAAATTTTTTCACTTTTTAAAGTCAATATATTTTTACTGCTAAAGTTGCAAAGTATGACAGAGATTAATGAAGAGGTCCAGTAAAATTGTTGTCACAAATGACAAAACTCATATTTTAGTTACCACAGAATTTATAATTTTAGCTTATGGTGATTTATTAGAGCATGCACATTTTAGATGCTTTTTTTAAACTCTGCTAATTATACTTGTTTAGAAATTTCAAAAAGTCTTGGTCAAATACTAATATTTCATTCATGTATTCATTCACACATCTATTAATATATAAAAGTTTAAAGCATTCTGTTTACTATGGGTGAGTAGAAAAAAATAGAGTATGACACCTCTTAATAGAGGTTATCATTTAATAAAGAGGATTTTATTATAAAATATACTTCCTATTAAAAGTGTCATTTGGTTAAGAAATGGTGTTCATATTCTATGACAAATCAAGATTTTTGAAGGGAAAATCAAACGATTTTATGGAACCCAAATATTGTTAGAAGTACAATTTAGCTTAAGAGGTATGTTGAGAGAATAAAGGGTTTTGAGTGTAAGGGTAAAGACAAATATTACTTTATTCATTAGACAACAGAGATTCTTTCACAGTGTGGAAAGTGATTCTATTATTTTCTGAATTAATCCACTCCTCTATTCTCATATGGAAATTAATTATTTTAAGAAATTTAATCTTCAGCAAAGACTATAATTTTCTTACTTTGATTTATTTCTGTCTTGCTCTCCCATGCCTCTCCTGCCATTCTCCATGGTATCATCACAGTGATCTTTATAAAATGAATCTAATCAATTCATTTCTCTGTGTAAAATTCTAAATAGCCTTTCCCTGAATATAGAAAGAAATCAACTGTCTGCGTGGTTCTGTCTGTTCTTCTCAGCTCACCTCTCACTGCCAAGCACTCAATGCTTATAAAGAAACCAGTTACCCTGGTTTCATAAACACATAATTCCACTTCATCTGCCTGCTCTACCCATTCTTCTTTCAAGATTGGGTGAGCCTGGCAGGGTAGCTCAGCTGGTTAGAGCTTCATCCTGATGCGCCAAGGTTGCGGGCTTGCTCCCCAGTCAGAGCACATGCAAGAATTAAGCAATGAATTCATAAATAAATGGAACAACAAGTTGAACTATCTCTTTCTAAAAATCAATAAATAAAAAATTAAAAATATATATTTGGCTAAAACTCTAGTTCTTCTAACAAACCTTTCCTAAACTTTCTTCTCAAGAACAATTAGCAATTCATTTACTCATATTACCACAATATTTTCTTTAGACTTCAAAAGGAAACTTTAACATTTAGTGGGAAATTTACTTGTTTTCTAGATAAGACTGAAAATTTTTGTCTTGACTGTCATTCGCCTTCCTAGTAATTTATATTGTTTCTAGATAGTAGATGCTTAATAAGTGGTGAATGAATGAATAAAAGGGCAAAGAATTGAATGAATATAATTATTGGAAGTTTTTTGTGGTAGCACTTGATATAGAATTAATGAAACAGAGGGGTTACTTACAAATGTTAGCCACGCTGACTTAAATGTCTTTCTCCTACCCTGATTTTCTTCTTTCAAGAAACCTCAGCTTATAATGTTCTCTTGCCTAGAACACTGTCCTCACTCCTACTCATTAACTTCAATTATTACTTTGTCAAAGCATTCTATCTAACCCTACCTTTTCAAAATATCCTCCATCATTACACAGAGCAGTTTAAGTGGCATTGCCTACTTTTTGTATATGAGCAAATTTTTTCTTTTATCAAGAAAAACAAGGGTAGGGCCACAATTAACTAAAATATATTTAAAAAACAAATGACCTAATTTAAATCTATTTTATGCCACTCTGAAATCTATGCATAGGTTATAGCACATTCTATTCATTCATTCACTTACTCATTTATTCATTCATTCAGCAAATAAGGGATTTGGATGTGGCAGCCACTGTGCTACTTACTGGAAATTTAACATTTAATAAGATAGTTTACATGTCTGTAAATGTACATGTAAGGTAGTTTATAGTATAATATTTGAAGAAAAAAGGTAATTTTTTTTATATCTTTTTTGATTTCAGAGAGAGGAAGGAGAGGGAGAGAGAAACATCAATGATGAGAGAGTCATTGATTGGCTGCCTCCTGCACGCCCCCTGCTGGGGATCGAACCCACAACCCGGGCATGTGCCCTGATTGGGAATCGAACCGTGATCTCCTGGATCCTAGGTCAATGCTCAATCGCTGAGCCATGCCAGGCTGGGCAAAAGGCAAATTATTAACATAATCATTGCAGACCCATTGCTTGGAATTTTCTTTAAACATTATTTCTTTAAACATTAAATACAAGATTAATTATTTAAAGCCCCTAGGGTAGTGCCTAGAGCTCAGAATATTGCTTCATCTTCTTATTTGGTAAATAAAATTTCCTGAAATAGATCCATATGCTAGCAATAAAAGCTTTGGTATCACACAATCATACCAAAATTTGGTAAGTGTTTAACAGATTTAAAGCACTAAAATAATTTGTAATTCGTAATAGAACTACACATCTTCAACTATTGCTTTACGTTTTAACTGAAATTATTATAAATTTAAAATATTGCATTTATGTCATAATGTGGGTCACTAATTCTAATAGTCATCATACTACTGACCTTTTACTTATTTGGCTTTTTACAGAGATGAAAATTTAAAAAATATAGATCTAAAGCACAACTATATGCAAGACAGCATAGGGTTGTGAGCTCCAAGATAAAAATCCACAGTAACAAAGAAACTTGCTAACAAAAGAATAATGTACATTGTAGTCAGAAAACCTGTCCCAGATCTGACTAAGAATGAAAGTCAGAGAATAGGCAATTACCTCATTTTGCTCATTTATAATGGAAATAATAAAAACTCACAGGTATACTGTCAATCATTAAGTGTCAAAATGTCTGCCTGATGGAAAAAGTAATAAACATTACTTAAAGTAAATCCCTTATTCTGTGTCCTATGATATTGTTTAATTTTGGTAATCTGATAAACTACCCAGAAACTAAGTCCATAACCTCTAATATTTATTTTACACATTTAAAAGAAAGTCAGTTATGTTTTCAGCTGAGCCCAGCAGGTAAACGCTGGGAATTCTTGTCAAGAGACCTGGAAGCTGCTGAATTAATCAATCTTTACATCTATGGGCTCAGCAAAACAGCTTTGTCTTAATGTTTAAAGTAGGTACATCTCTCAGAGGGAAGACTGACAGCAATCAAATGTTCACAAGAGTCTTGTGTTTAAACTGAAGTTCCAAATCATATTTTAATTTATAACGAGAACTGTGACAAACGGGTAGGAATACGTATATGTCATGGCCAAGCCTTTCTCTCCCTGCAGAATAATCAGAGGATGATTTCTTGAAAAGCAATGATTTCAGGTGGCAGGTCCAGTGTTTAAAGGCATCATTCTTCTCTGTGAAAGGAAGCTCTTATGGAGGGCCCAGAGCATTCTTGCTCCTAAGCAGTGCATCATTCAGTACTGACACACAATTCCTGCCTTCTTTCCATTCAGATACAATCAGCCCTGGAAATTGTTTTCCCCAAAGGGTGACTTTGAATACCAGATTTAATCTACATTGCTTGAACTCTCAGGAGGTGCTCTTTCTTTCTTACTTTCATTTTTGGAGTGGTTACTCACTTTTGCTGCCATGAACTTACCAAATTTACCAAACAATTTATTTCTGAAATTTGATATTTATAATCATACTCCTCTAGGAGTTCTAAAGCTAAGTAAGTTAATATGTGGATTAAAAAATGAGTGAAGATTTTCTAATTTCTATCTACCAAGGATTAAGTTTCAATAAATTCCTATAATGTTATATTTTTAAGGTAATTCAGTTATGGCATTTGAAATGGCAAATACAATTACAAACAAAACAAATAAAGTTCCCTGTAATATTTTAAATATTACTCTTAGTGAAAAGTTCTGTTTAAGACCTACTTAAGTCAAACTTCTTGAACTTTATTAATGATATATATTGTTAGTCTTTATATATGTGTGTGTGTGTGTGTATGTGCATTAAACTAAATTTTACTAGTCCAAAATCATCAGCTTCATAGCAAAAAAACAAATACAGCCCTGGCCAGTGTGGCTCAGTAGTTAAAGCATTAGCCCGGGCACTGAAGGGTTGGGGGTTCCATTACTGTTCCCAATCAGGTGTGTGCAGGAGGGAACCAATGGATGTGTCTCTCTCACATCACTGTCTCTCTTTCTCTCTGTTTTCATCTCTCTTTCCCTCCCTTCCATTTTATCTAAAATCAATGGAAAAAATATCCTTGAGTGAAGATTAACAACAAGAACAACACATATATATATATGATGTGAAAGTTATTTGTAAGCTGGTGAAATCAGGAATGAACTCAGAACTGAAATTGTTATAATGCCTGGTCTAACTCATAACACATAGGCTACAAATTGAGGAAGGAAGAATTAGCTATATAAAATTATTGGTAACTTTAGAACAATATACCATATTTAAAACATCATTGAGCAATTTACCTGAAGTAGATTCCTTAAAAAATCCTAGATTTCTTTCTCTCTCTTGAATTATCCAATAGGTAATCACATTTTATTTATTCTGACTTTTAAACATTTCACTTCCAATAACATGGCTTAGATAGTTTTAATAGTCTCCAGTCCTTCGCTTTTCCTTATCAGAATCACAGTTCTAAAATCCATGAGGAACCATGTCACTTTTCATTTGAATATTATTTTCAGCAACAGCATTGCTTCCATACTTCTTGAAAATGTGAGAGCCCTTTTTAACATTAAGAAATATCAAGGTCCACCACACCACAGTAATGTAGTTATACTAGCTGTTGTAAACAGTAGAATAAAACTAATACTTTAAAATAGGTACTGAAAAATACTTTAACAAAATAACTTTATTGTATTAGATGTATTAATGTCTTTAATATTTTAAAATTAGTAATACTCTAAGAAACTCATTCTATTTTAACAACAGAATAATATAAGTATATATTTGAAAAACAGCAGCACCTTCACATACAGAACAAACTTTGTTTTGACTACAAACATTTGTTTTGGTACTGCTTTATTGAGTTATGGTGATATACAATAAAATTTACTCATGGTAACTGTGTGATCGACACATTGGGTAGTTTCTAAAGCCCTATAACCACTACTACAATCAAGATCTAAGACATTTCAGCTCAGCTGATGTGGCTCAGAAGTTGAGCATCGACCTATGATCCAGGAGATCGAGGTTTGATTCCTGGTCAGGGCACATGCCTGGCTTATAGGCTTCATCCCTTGCAGAAGGCAGCTGATCAATGACTCTCTCTAATCATTGATGTTTCTATCTCTTTCTCCCTCTCCCTTCCTCTCTCTTAAATAAATAAAAATAAAAATAATCTAAAATATTTCATTCACCTAATAAAGTGCCTTTGTCCCCTTTTGCCCTCACTGACATCCCCTAACCCCTACTCCCTTTGCAAAGTATGTTTTACAAATATTTTCTTTCAAAAGGCTCACAAATTTTTGGTAACTGTGTCTTCTAAACATCAAAAATTATTACTTTATATGAAATACAGTTTATGCATTTTTGTTTAATAAGTTCTGTTGTTTGTGTCTTGGAATAATACTATATAGCTGTAAAAAAGAAGGACCTCCTACCCTTTGAGACAGCATGGAGGGACCTGGAGATTATGGTGCTAAGTGAAATAAGCCAGTGAGAGAAAGACAATTATCATGTGATCTCACTTATATGTGGAATCTAATGAACAAAATAAACTGACAAACAAAATAGGTCCAGAGACATGGAAGATGGAACAGACTGACAGATCTCAGAGGGAAGGAGGAAGGGGGATGGCAGGAAGAGATTAACCAAAGAACTTACATGCATATAAGCATAGCCCATGGACAGAAGCAATACTGAGGTGAAGCCCTGGGGTGGGGCAGGAGCAGGTTGAGAGGAGCAAATGGGGGACAATGGGGTACATCTGTAATACTCTCAACAATAAAAATATTTTTTTAAAGTAAAACAAACAAACAAAAACCTTTGCCTGTCCCAACATTACCCTCCAGTGATTTTTCACCCACATATTTTAAAGCACTGATATCCAAGGTAAAATTCAAATATTTAGTATGAAACTTAAGACTGTTTTAGGTTGATTTGTTTCTAGTTTTCCAGTTCTTTTTCTTTCTCTAATATACACAGGATCTCTAGTTTTAGTAAGCTGAATTATTATATAAACATTAAATCAAAATAATAGCAATGATAATTTAAAAAATTAACTATTAGACAAAATAGTTTAGAAAATTTTGGTATCTCAGAATAAGAAACTATTTTATAAACAATGTACAAAATCATAAATCATAAAAGACAGTAGTGAAAAATTTAAGTGCTTTAAAATTAAAATCTATAGAAAGAAAAACTGAAGCAGAAAATTAAAACAGAGATAAGAAGAAACTATTTTAACATAAAGTTTTAGTCAAAAATATAAAATATTTTAGCATATGACTAACAAAAATATAACAAATATAAAAATACGGAATAAAACATGCAGTTCATAGAAGGAAAATATTGAATTACAAATAAATTATAAACTATGCTTAACTCTATAACAGTCAAGGAAATTTCACTGGAAACATAAAATATGAATGAATAAACATAAGATGACAAAAGTTGAAAAATCTAAGAGTTGGAGAGATTGAATTTGGGAATATAATCTATTTCTTTTTTTTCTTTTCTTTTTTTTTTTTTTAGAATAGTTTACTGACTTTTAGAGAAAGAGGGAGGGAGAAGAGAGAAACATTGATGTGAGAGTGCAACAGCAATTAGCCACCCCCTACCTGGGATGGAGCCAGAATCCGGGAATCAAACCAGCAACCTTTCCGTTCATGGGGATGACCCCCAACTAACTGAGCCACACCAGCCAGGGCAGAATACAATCTATTCCTAATAAAATTGAGTATGCATACATCAGATAATCTAGTGATTCTACTTTTAAAATATGCACTAGAGTTACTCTTGAACAATGCTGTCTAAACATAAATACCATGAATGATTTTTAACTGTATCATATCAGCATATCAGCATGCATAGACCGTAGAGATATTCTCTTGAAGGAAAAAACAGAAAGTATGCCATACACTTAAGCTGTATGTGGTAAAATACTAGAAAATATAAATGAAGGACTGTTTATTTGCATATCAATGGTTATTCTGGGATGAAAAGTAGATAAATGGGACCTGAATGAGAAACGAAGGGGAATTTAGCATTACCTGAATATTTGCTTTCATATAAATATAGACATTTTTTAACTGTTATTATATGTTATAAACAATCATAATGTTTTTGGTGAATAAAAAATACAAATTTATTTCTCATATGTATGGTGCACTGAGTGGCTCTGTTGTCCTCAGTTGTGCTCACTTATGTATTTGAAAATCAATTGGCTTTCTGTGAATCAAGTTTGGACTCAGCTACCCAGCTCTGCTTCAAGTTGCAGGTCAACAAGTTTCAGATCTACTTTAAGTGGTACCAAACCTGGGTCACACACTAAAGGAGCAGCAGGTACCCAGAGGAAATAGCAGAGGAGCAGGACATCATACCCAACATACAGGTACATTTCAAGTCCCCTGATAGCATCGTTCTGATAAAATCCTTTGAGTCAAAGCAATTTGCATGGCCTGGTCCAAAATTAAGAATTATGTGGGGAGAAGAGATGATCACACTTTGCCTGTGTGAGAACTACGAGGTAACATACTAAAGTTAGTCGAGAAAGTGAATAATTCGCTCTACGACATCTGAAGCAAATGGGAGAAATGTCAATATTTGTTGTTTTGGATTTGTGGGTGTATGGGTGTCTGTATTACATTTTCTTTTGCTTTTTCTGTAGTTTTAAATGATTTCCAAATTTTAAAATGAACTACAGTATAGTTAACTAGTTATTATTAAGCTGTCTTATCTTTTTATAATCTTTTACAAATTGATAGTTACAGAATAGTCATGGGATGAAAAGTACAGTATAGAGAATATAGTCAATAATATTGTAATAACTATATATGGTGCCAGGTGGGTACATGAAATATTGGGGGAATTATTTTGTAAAGTGTATGATTAACCACTCTACTGTACACCTGGAATTAATACAAAACAATATTGAATGTAAACTGTAATCAACACATAAATTTTTTAAAATCTTAAATATTTTTTGAAAGATTCTCTGTTTCACTTTCTACCTGATAACTTTATACCTACCCTTTAAAACAAAACTAAATCACCACCTTCTCTGTGAAACTGCATTTGTCCTTTTCCACTGTGATCAGCTATTCTTTTGTTATTTTTAAAGAACTTTGTGTATATTTTATTTCTAATTTAGGACTTAAACCTTATTTTGTTCTAGTTATTTAATAATTCAACTGTCTTCTTCCACTAGAGCAGAAAGTAGTTCTTATATAAAATATATATTTAAATGCATTTACCTAGAAAGGTCAAGCTTATTAACTCTACTTTATCCTAGACACATAAAAAAATAGGCTATGTTTCCCAACCTTGCTTGCATGTAGGTGTGGCTGTGTAACTGAGTTTTAGAAAGGGAGTAAAAATGATGTGAGCCACTTCCAAACCGGATCCTTAAAAACTTCCCAATTGCTTCCTGCTCTGGCTGAATGCATCTATCTGATGGTAGACCCATAGAGCTCGGAAGGCAAAAGTGGGAAGGAATCTGGGTCCTGAATAGCTCTTCTACTAAGTACCTCATGAACAAGAAGACAGTTTTGATGGCTCAGTCTCTCAGATAGTCAAGCCCACTTGCTATGCAATTTGTCCTACCTAATAAATCTTGCCTAGTATTTTGTAGAAGCCACTCAATAAATTAATGCATATAATAAAACTTAATTAGATTGATTGCTGGCATTATATCTAAAAACAATAGTTCTCTATAAGGGGAAAATATAGGATTCACTTTCTAACTTTTTTTTAGAATAAGATACATAATACTGAAATATGAATGACAATAGCTAAAATTATGTGGTCATTCAACAATATTGTTTTTAGGATTTTTAAATACCTATTAAGTGAAGTAAATGTGTTTTTGTTTTTTATTCATTAAAAATGTATTGTTTTCCAGAAATGGAAGCTACAGATTTGAAAAATTAACAAACCTGATTGCACTGAAAATCATACAATAAATATTTATATATATGAGAAGTTCTATTTAAAGGTAAACACTTATTAGGGAGAAACACTTCTTTAGCTACTTGGCTTAGTGTAATCGAGGTCACCATTTAACCAATTAAAAATGTTCATCACTGAATGCTTTTAAATACTTCATGAATCATGTAATTGCTCTGAGTTTAAGCTAAAAAAATGCACCTGCTACTGTATGGGCCTCTTATGAAGTTATATTCTTGAAGCTTTTAAAATAATCTAGCAAACAGATCTAATTTAATAGTAGATATCAGTAGGTTTAGTCTCAGAAAAAAAAGATAATTAAACGTTATCACCTCTATTTAGTCTCTAATTAAAAGTGAAAAGGCATTCAAATTTTAAACACATTGCATAGCTTTTAAAATATCAGATATTATCAAAATTTAAATATTTCTGATAAAATCCAGATGGCTATAATTGCTGAAGATTTAGTTAATTGCAATTATTTTCAATTCAAAATGTGCACTTCTTTATAATTGATTTTAAATTACTCGATTCCTTCCAGCATTATTTATGACATTAACAAAACCAAGTTGCCACTCAGAAAATAATCCATAGATTAAGCATCGATTAATTAGCCTCTTAGGAGTATATACCTATGAACCATGTAATTTTAAAAATTAATGCAGCATTTTTAGTGCTCTGACTGGGAAAGTATAAATTGAATGTAAAATACGCTTTTACCAATGTTTTATGCCATAGTAATTGAATAATAATGTTAAAAAGAAGTAAATGCTAACATTCTCAGTGATACATAAATTTGTAATATTTAGTGCTGGTGCATAGACTAATCAAATCCCTCTTTTTCAGAAATGGATTCTGATCCCCTACCTTTAACCACATTGAACACCTTTATGTCTAGACAGTTAAATTAGAGGCCTTAAGAGATATCAAAGTTTCAGGAAACACCCAAAGAAAGCTGGGACCATTCTCATGATATCAGATAACTTCATAGAGCTTCCAGGGTACACATGACTCAAGTTATTATGTTTCTTCTATAAAAGTGCATGTTCTTTCTACATTATACCTTTTTATGAAGGTTGACCCCATGTGTCCCACTATTCCTAATTAGCATGACAGTGTTCACTTTTTCACTTTCAACTCCTGTAGTTCTCCTATATGAATTCTCTATCTCAGAAAACTGACCCTCTCATCATTACCATGTTTTCATTTTCTCATGAAATCCCCAGGATGTAAATATCAAATTATTTTCTGTTTCTGAATAATCTTTTCTCCAACTTCTGCTTAGGAACATCTTAGTCATCATTATGTGAGTAGTTTGCTGTTGTCTGTTTTGTTTTGTTGCATTTCGGTTGAAAGCATGAATTCTTTTTTCTCAGTACAAACCATCATAACTTTCTTGGGGACATGTATTTTCTCTTTTTCCTATTGTGTGTGTTCTGGCTAAGACTTAAAAAAAAATCTCTCTGATTACGATACCTGACTTAGAATAGGCAGCCAATCTAAATATACATTATCTAAATATGCATATATATGTGTGTGTGTGATTGTGTGAGATAATTATGAATGTAATTATCACATACATATATATTGACTTCACTTCAACACAGGAAATAAAGTTGAATCCTTATTGCTAAGGGAAAGAAGTCATTTTGAAAAGGCTGTATACTGTATGATTCCAACTATAGGACATCTGGAAAAGGCCAAGTGGCAGACAGTGAAAAGAACAGTGATTCCTAGGAGCTTTGGGGAGAAAAGGAAGGATCAATAGGTAGAAGAACAGACATTTAGGACAGTCAAAATGCATACAACTGCAAAACACAAAACATAAGCCCTAATGTAAACTCTGGTTTAATGCATTAATACACAAATATTATTTCAGGTAATGATCCATGAGCATCAATATTGGTTTATCAGTTGTAGCAAGTGATCCAAGATGTGGTTAGTTCACAGGAAAGAGCTCTGCCCGGTGTGGGGAGGAAGATAATGGAAACTGTCTGTAGGTTCTGCTTAACTTTTCTGTAAACCTGACTCCACACTAAAAATAAAGTTAATTATTTTTTTAAAAATCCATAGAGTGGAAAAAGATATTTGCAATGTATATATCTAACAAACAACTAATATCTTAAAAACTCCCACAAATTAATAAGAAAAGTATGAACTCAGCTCAAAATAAGGAAGACGTGTGAGATGGTACTTCAAGTCTAGGCTTTTGACTTCAAATGGCCAATGACTATGAAGGTACTCAATTCATTAGCCATGGAGTCCATCAGATTTAAATCACAAAGAGATGTCACTTCATAACTTCAGAACAGCTAAAACGAAAAACCTGACAATTGCTAGGGAAGATGTAGAGTAACTGTCGCTCTCATACATTGTTGGTATGTTTGAAAACTGTTATGATCTGCAGAAATTGAACATGCACTACCCGATGATCCAGGGATTACATACCTGCATATATGACCAAAGGATTGGGAACAAATGGGTACAAAAGGAATCTGCAAGAATATCCATTATAGCATTATTCCTAATAGATTAAAACCGTTCATCTACAGTAGAATGTATACATGAATTTGATTATAGTCACAGGATGGTACGTTTTATGCAGTAATGCAGAACAAACAAGCTACTTACTGCATGTGTATATAAAGTTTATAAAATGTTTACTTAGAAACAAAACTAGAGGGAGGGGAAGATGGCAGCCCTGTGAGAAGCAGCAGAGGCCCCCGCTCCCAGCCACAGACTCGATTTACCCTAAAAGCCTATGTAGCCAGCTTGGAAAAACCAGAGAACATACCTGAGTGGACGGAGTGCGAGTGGGGAGCACTGAAGACACACCACAGAGTCCGGTAAGAGGGGGGGCGTAGGAAGGGGGAGCCCCCCTGAAGCCTGCGCTGGGCGCTGAGCCTGAAGCTTGGAGGCTGCAAAGCTCCCTCCCCTCGGGAGTGTGGACGGCCTCCAAAAGCAGGGACCCCACACCCGGAGCAGAGAGGGGAAGGGGCGCCCCGCGCACAGGGCAGAGGGGCCCCAGGGAGTGGAGAGTCCCGGAGGGAACGGCGCCTTCCTAGGGAACAAAGCCTCTAATGGCAGACGGCGCCTTCCTAGGGAACAGAGCCTCTAATGGCGGATGGCGCCTTCCTAGGGAACAGAGCCTCTAGTGGCGGGCGGCGCCTTCCTAGGGAACAGAGCCTCTAGTGGCGGGCGGCGCCTTCCTAGGGAACAGAGCCTCTAGTGGCGGGCGGCGCCTTCCTAGGGAACAGAGCTTCTAATGGCGGATGGCGCCTTCCTAGGAAACAAAGCCTCTAGTGGCGGCAGCGACCTGTGTCTAGTGCTAGGGGTGCCGAGCATAGGGAAGGCTGTCCCACAGCGTGTGGCAGCCGAGTGGTGAAGGACCAGAGGGCTGTGGTGAGCAGCCGCACACAGGGACCCTCTGCCTCCCTGTGGGGCACTGTGTTGAGCCCCAGAAAGTGCTGAATCTGCGTGGCGCGGGGGAGGGGAGGGGAGGGGAGGGGAGGGACCCTCCCACCCTGAGCTCCTGGCAATGAGAGGCCAGGATCTGTGACCAGCCCTGGGGGGTGCTGTGGTGCACTGCTCAGATGGACCAGCGGAGGCTGGGATTGGGGTCCCAACAGTAGACGGTCTGAGGGGCGGGCCCGGTGCGCCCAGCCAACCAGAGCTGAGCAGGGAGGGGCGGAGCCCGCCGGCCTCTCCTGCAGCCGGGAGCACAGCCCCCAACAGGAAAGGGGCGGGTCCCGCTCACTGAGGTCCCAAACACCCTGGCAGGGCACAGTCCTGAGGGGGAAGGGAGAGCAGCTCACAGGGGGACATCACAAGAATAAGACTCTCAGGGACTGTTGTTTGGGAACTGGAGGAAACGCTAAAAACCCTGCTGGGGGCTGGGCAGGCAAAGGACTCACCAGAATGTGTTTTTAATCGAACCCACTGAGCCCAGGCTGCTGAAATGGCCCAGACAGAAAAGGGAACAGGTTGAAATCAATCTGAAGCTTCAGCAGGTCAGAGCCTGGGGGACTAGAATCAGAGGACAGGGTAGGGACTGAGGAGCTGGTGGTGGAGCAGAGACTGACTCCTGCAGAATGAGCGCCTGACAGCGAAACCTCTAAGGGGGGGTGATACTCTGCGCTACACTAGCCACCCTGCACCCTAAAGACTCTACAGAAGACTCTGGAGCAAGACCAGGCAACTACAAGGTTGCGAAATAGTTGACAAGAGGAGGTGGTCCACGGAGAGCCTCAGATCAACCATCTACCTAAGGCCACCAGAACCAAACCTGGACGGCTCCTCACATTGGGTGATACACAAGGTCCTCCCAGGAGAACTGAAATCAGCACACAAAATAGTGACCCTCAGACAACATAAGTTGCCCAAAAGAAACCAACCTGATTGTCTTTATTTCTTTTGTTTTTTTGTTTTGGTTTTTTTGTTTGTTTGTTTTTTGTTTCTGTGTTTGTTTTTTCTCTTTTTCCCTTAGGAAGAAGAGAAAGGGGAGAAAATTCTTTTTTTCTTCCTTTTTAAATTTTATAATAATTTTTTTTTTAATTTTTAAAAAAAAATTTTTTAACTAAATTTTTTTCTTTTTTATAAAAGAATTTTGTCTTGCTTAGCTTGTTTTTAGTTTTGCTTTGCTGATTTGCTTTGTTTTGTTTTATCCTTGTTTCTACTATCAATACTTTCATGATATTCCTGCTTAACAACTGGGACTTCATCATTATAACCAAGATTACTGCTTTTCTCTATAGTTTCCCACAAATCTCTTACCAGAATCCCTCCCGGCCTGGGTTATATCTCTCTCTCTCCTCTCGATCCATTGGCATAACTTTTTTTTCTTTTTTCTTTTTCTACTTTTCTTACATTCTTTCATTATCCTCCCGTCTTCCTGTCTTTTTGTTCAGTTGTTATTTTCTCTTTTTCTCTTTATTGTATTTTTGTTTTCTCATTTTCAACTATTATCCTATTCCTATTCTCTCCCTTATTTTTTTGCTGGCCCTTCTTTCAGAATCTTTTCTCTGTTTCTGTTAGCTCCCAGTAGCTTCTCTATATTTTACATTTTAGTTTATTATTATTTTCTAAATTTTCACCACTATTAACAATAATATACATCTCTCTCTCTCTAAGCTTTACTTTTCTTTCTCTCTTTTTTTTTTAAGCTGTGTGTGTGTGTGTGTGTGTGTGTGTTCTCCCTTCACTCTCCCAGTTCTATTTTCACGTGGGTTGTTTTCATTGTGACTGTCAGGATATTTTGTAAGATACCTCTTGTTCCCTAGAAGTTTAGTTGTGTATTGTCCTGCCTTGCCAGCACCCATACAACAGCTTGCATGACAAGATTGGGGCTGAGACATAGTTAGCGAACCTGAGAGGAGAGTCCTCATGAGGACTGAACAATGACAATCTAGACCCAACCACCATAGGAGAACATAAAGAAACCACAAAAGGGACACCCACAAGAGGGACACACCTAGAGAAAAGAGCTCAGAAGTGTAAGGAAAACACACCTCTGGGCTCCACTGGACCCAGAGACAAAATCCCACCCCACAAGACTGGGGGACAGCAAATATATCTATATATAGATACAAACACTAAGATCTACCAAAATGGGGAGACAAAGAAACAACCCCCAAATTAAAAAAAAGGAAACATCGCCAGAAAAAGATTTTGATGAGATGGAGTTAAGCAAGTTATCAGAAAGAGAGTTCAGAGTATGGATGATGAAGATGTTCAAGGAACTTAAGAAGACTATAGATAATAAGATCGAGGACCTTAGTGAAAACATGAAAAAAGAGATACATACCATAAATAAAACTCAGAGATAAAGAGTGCTGTATCTGATATCAAGAATGCACTGGAAAGAATTAAAAGTAAGCTCAATGAAGCAGAGGATAGAACAAGTGACTTAGAAGACAAGGTAATAAAAATCACACAATCAGAGCAGCAAAAAGAAAAAACACTTAAAAAACATGAGAACAGTCTAAGGGAGTTTTGGGACAACATGAAGCTAAACAACATTCTCATTATAGGAGTTCCAGAGGAGGAGAAAATTGAGCAAGGGATAGAGAACTTGGTGGAGGAAATAATTATAAAAAACTTCCCTAGGCTGGTGAAGGAGAAAGCCACATAAGTTTAGGAAGCACAGAGGTTCCAAACAAGAGGGACCCAAAGAGACCCACTCCAAGACACACCATAATTAAAATGGCAAATGTCAAGGACAAAGAAAAAATATTAAGGGCTGCAGAAGAGAGTCAAACAGTGACCTACAAGGGAACCCCCATAAGACTGACAGCTGATTTCTCAACAGAGGCTCTTCAGGCCAGAAGGGAGTGGCATGAAGTTCTGCAAGTAATGAAAAGCAAGAACATGTAACCAAGATTGCTTTATCCAGCAAGGCTATCATTTAGAATTGAAGGTGAAATAAAAAGCTTCCCACACAAAAAAAGGATAAAGGAGTTCAGTACCACTAAACCAGCATTGCGAGAAATGCTAAAAGGACTGCTTTAAGAAAAAGAAGGAATAGTGAGAGAAAGGTACATCAGCATAAAGGGAAAAAATGGCATTAAATAAGTTGATATCAATAGTAACATTAAATGTAAACGGAATAAATGGTCTAATCAAAAGACAAAGGGTAGCTGAATGGATAAGAAAACAGAGCCCAAATATATGCTGTCTACAAGAGACCCACCTGAGAGCAAAAGAGTCACACAGGCTAAAAGTGAAGGGATGGAGTAAAATATTCCACGCAAATGGAAAGGAAAATAAAGCTGGAGTAGCAATTCTTATTTCTGACAAAACAGACTTCAAAATAAAGACCATAACAAGAGACAAAGATGGTCACTACATATTACTAAAGGGATCAATCCAACAGGAGGAAATAACCCTTATCAACATTTATGCACCCAACACAGGAGCACCTAAATATATAAAAAATTTCTTGGGGGACTTTAAAGGGAAGATTGACAGCAACACAATCATAGTGGGGGACTTTAACACCCCACTGTCAGCATTGGACAGATCATCAAGACAAAAAATCAACGGAGGAACACAGACCTTAAATGAATCACTAGACCTAATTATTTAATTGACATTTATAGAACATTTCACCCCAAAGCAGCAGAATACACATTCTTCTCAAGGGCACATGGAACATTCTCAAAAATAGACCACATGTTAGGGCACAAGGCAAGTCTCTACAAATATAAGAAGATTGAAATCATATCAAGCATCTTCTCAGATCACAATGCCATGAAACTAGAAATCAACCACTATAAAAAAACTCAAAATTATTCAAACACATGGAGGCTAAATAGCATGTTATTAAACAATGAATGGGTTACCAAGGAGATCAAGGAAGAAATCAAACACTTCAAGGAAAGTAACGAAAATGAACAGACAACAACCCAAAACCTATGGAACACGGCAAAAGCAGTCCTGAGAGGAAAATTCATAGCATTACAGGCCTATCTCAAGAAACAAGAAAAAGATCTAATGAACCATCTAACACAACAACTAAAAGAACTAGAACGAGAACAGCAAGAAAAGCCCCGAGGAAGTAGAAGGAAGGAAATAATAAAAATCAGAGCAGAGATTAATGACATAGAGGTTAAAAAAACAATACAAAACATCAATGAAACCAAGAGCTGATTCTTTAAAAAGGTATATAAGACTGATGCACCTTTAGCCAGACTCACTAAGAAACAAAGAGAGGGGACCCAAATAAATAAAATCAGAAATGAAAGAGGCGATATAACAACTCACCCAACAGGAATACAAAGGATTGTAAGAAAATATTATGAGCAACTATATGCGAACAAATTGGACAACATGGGGGATGGACAAATTCCTAGAAGCATACAACCTTCTAAAGCTGAATCAAGAAAAGGCAGAAAACCTGAAAAGGCAGATAACAACTAGTGAAATTGAAGCAGTAATCAAAAAACTCCCAGCAAACAAAAGTCCTGGACCAGATGGATTTACAGGTGAGTTTTACCAAACATTCAAAAAAGAATTAAAACCTATTTTATTCAAACTATTCCAGAAAATTTAAGGGGAGGGAAAACTCCCAAACTCCTTTTATGAGACCAGCATCATCCTAATCCCAAAACCAGATAAAGATACTACAAAGAAAGAAAATTACAAGCCAGTATCCCTGATGAACATAGATGCTAAAATCCTCAACAAAATACTAGCAAACCGGATCCAGCAATACATTAAAAAGATCATACATCATGACCAAGTGGGATTTATTATGGGGATGCAAGGCTGGTACAATATGCCCAAATCAATAAATGTGATACATCACATAAACAAAATGAAGGACAAAAATTATATAATCATACCAATAGATGCAGAAAAAGCATTCAACAAAATCCAGCACCCATTTCTGATAAAATCTCTCAGCAAAGTGGGCATAGAGGGATCATACCTCAACATAATAAAGGCCATATATGACAGACCTACAGCCACCATCATACTCAATGGGCAAAAACTAAAACCATTTCCATTAAAAACCAGAACAAGACAGGGATGTCCACTTTTACCACTCTTATTCAACATAGTACTGGAAGTCCTCGCCATAGCCA
The DNA here is from genome assembly GCF_054644295.1 of Miniopterus natalensis. Classification (NCBI taxonomy): domain Eukaryota; kingdom Metazoa; phylum Chordata; class Mammalia; order Chiroptera; family Miniopteridae; genus Miniopterus; species Miniopterus natalensis. Next base: position 115,066,884 of record NC_142082.1, on the reverse strand, counting down.
TCAGACAGAAAGAAAACATAAAATGTATCCAAATTGGAAAGGAGGAAGTAAAACTGTCATTATTTGCAGATGACACAATATTCTACATAGAAAACCATAAAGACTCCATCAAAGTACTACTAAATTGGATAAACAAATTTGGTAAGGTACCTGGATACAAAGTCAACATCCGGAAATCCATGGCATTCTTATACACCAACAATGAACTTTCAGAGAGAGAAACTAAAAAAGCAATACCATTTACCATTGCAACTTAAAAAATAAGATACCTATGAATAAACTAACCAAGGATGTAAGAGACCTGTACTTGGAAAGCTATGTGAAACTGAAAAAAGAAATAGAGGTAGATTTAAACAAGTGGAAGAATATATCATGCTCATGGATTGGAAGAATTAATATCATTAAAATGTCCATACTACCCAATTTATAAATTCAATGCAATTCCTATTAAAATACCAACAGCATATTTCACAGAGCTAGAACAAACATTTCAAAAATTTATATGGAACAAAAAAGACCCCGAATAGCTACAGGCATCTTAAGAAAAAAGAACAGAGTGGGAGGGATCACATTACCGGATTTCGAACTGTATTACGAAGCCACTGTAATCAAAACGGCCTGGTATTGGTAAAATAACAGGCATATAGATCAATGGAACAGAACAGAGACCCCAGAAATAGACCCATGCTGTTATGGTCAGTTATTATTTGACAAAGGAGGCAAGAGCATACAATGGAGTAAGGACAGTCTCTTCAATAAGTGGTCCTGGAAAAATTGGATAGATAATGCAAAAAAATGACCACCAACTTTCACCATACACAAAAATAAACTCAAAATGGATAAAAGACTTAAATGTAAGTCATGAAACCATAAAAATCCTGGAAGAAAACATAGGCAGTAAAGTCACAGACATCCAACGTAGTGGACTTTTCACTGATACATCAACTTGGGCAAGAGAAACAAAAGAAAAACTCAACATAAGGGACTACATCAAACTAAAATGCTTCTGTACTGCAAAAGAAAACAGCCTCAAAAAACAAAGGAACCTCACGGTCTGGGAAAACATATTTGCCAAGGATGAATCTGATAAGGGGCTACTTTCCAAAGTGTACAAAGAATTCATATTACTCAGCAAGAGGAAGACAAACAACCCAATTAAGAAATGGGCAAAGGACTTGAATAGACACTTCTCCAAAGAGGACATACGGATGGCCAAGAGACATAGGAGAAATGCTCAACGTCACTAATCATCAGAGAGATGCAAATTAAAACCACAATGAGGTATCACTTCACACCTGTCAGAATGGCTCCATCAACAAATCAACAAATGACTCCTGCTGGCGAGGGTGTGGAGAAAGGCGAACCCTGGTACACTGCTGGTGGGAATGCAGACTGGTGCAACCACTATGGAAAACAGTATGGAGCTTCCTCAAAAAATTAAAAATGGAGCTGCCTTTTGACCCAGTGATCCCACTCCTAGGAATGTATCTGAAGAATCCTGAAACATTCATCAGAAAGAATATAATGCACCCCTATGTTCATAGCAGCACAGTTTATAATAGCTAAGATCTGGAAACAGCCTCAGTGCCCATCAATAGATGAGTGAATAAAAAAGCTGTGGGACATTTACATCATGGAATACTATGCAGCTGTAAAAATGAAGGATCTCATACCCTTTGGGACAGTATGGATGGACCTGGAGAATATTATGCTAAGTGAAATAAGCCAGGCAGAGAAAGACAAACATCACATGATGTCGCTTATACGTGGAATCTAAGGAACTTAATAAACTGATGAACAGAATAGATTCAATGACATGGAAGCATAGATGAGACTAACGAATGTCAGAGGGAGGGAGGAGGGTGGGTGGGTGGAGGGGGGAGAGTAACCAAAGAATTTATATGCATATATGCATGGACAATGGTGGGGAGAGGGTCCGGGGAGGGTGGAGGGATGGGGTGGAATGGTTCATTGGGGAGAAAAAGAGACATCTGTGATATTTTAAACAAAAATAAAATTTAAAATTTCTTTAAAAAAGAAACAAAACTAATTAAGATCTGATTGTTCCATTGCTCAAAACTTTCCAATAAAATACCATGTTTTACAATTCCTTACACAGCCCGATAGGACACAGTTTGAGGCTGCCTCTCCCTCTTTACCCTTCTTCTCATTGTGTTCCAGCCATGCAGGCTTCATCTGCTGTTCTTTACACAGAACACTCCTGTCTCAGGGCCTTAGTATTTATTGTTCCCTCTTGTGCATGTTTTTCCCTGTTTATTTTGAGCTTCTACTTACATATTATCAGTTCACAGTGGACTTTCTTAACAGTTCTATTTAAAAGAATTTCCTACTCCAAACTTACATCTCCTTATTTCCTTCATTTTTTCACAGTTCTTACTACTCCTTGGTATATTTTATATCATTTTGTTCACTGCTATTCCTCCAACTTCCTCAAGAGTGAACAGTATATATCTGGCCTTCAATAAATATAAGCTAAATAAATAAATGATTCAATCAATCATTCATAGCAGCTTAAATTGTGTTTACTGTCACTTCCAAACTGTGTGGTAGTAAAAGCACTGATAAAATAATAATAAAAAATAAATTAAAATAATGATGATTAAAAAATAATTATAATAGGTAACACATGTAGTGCTTGTTGAAACAATTATTTTATTAAATTATATAAACTAATTTAGTCTTCACGACAATCCTAAGAGTGGTAAAAATGTGTCCCTCTTTTGTTATAAGAAAACTGAGGCATAAAAAGGGTGGACTCCTTTCACAAGGCTATTAAATGGGGAAGCCAGTATATGTTAATCAGTAGGATACATGGCCTTGCCTATAGTAAGAGGTGTAAATTAATAGAAGAACATACAGAGGGGGATCTGATTTTTATTAATTAGTTAAAGGGCACAATGTCTTATCTATAGATATATAGTTAAACAGAAGAGTGGATAGCATATTTGCAATTTAATATGTGGCTCAGTTAGCCTCAAAGTCCTCATTATGGGTCATGTATCTGCCTGAGTAGGAATGGGGATTATGACGAATCCTTAGAAAAACTAAATCTAGGTTCTTCTCAGAGAGTATTTATGCCTTCATGGCCATTGTCAATTGCTTGGAGAAATAAAATTCTTGTTAGATGTTTGCCTTCTCCTGATGCAAATAGATATGGGTCATTATAAATTATGTAAAATAGTTTGTGGTACTAGAACTTTCTCACACCCATTACCTTTGTCAACCTAGATGTTAAATAAAGCTCCAACACCTTATCATGGACACTCCATGGACCAGGCTGAATTTAACATCCAGTTTCCAAATGTGATTAGCATATATCATTTTAAGTAAGAAGTCTTAGGCCTACCTAAAATTTTATTTTTACATAAATCAGGACCAGCACAAATGATATATTTCCTGGATCACCACTATTGTTTACTTGAAAAATTTATTTTATTTTCTCTATTTTTCCCCACAGAAAATCTATACAGCAACTAAAAACATAGACTAAAGGATATTAAATTTTTAAGCGTGCTTCATAAACTTCATAGATATTGAAGCTATTTAATACATTTAACAATGTTAAGGAAGGTGGGTGAAGGTCTTTGTCTTAATTAGAACATAAGTTTACTTAAGTGTATTAGCAATATCATTGGATTACACAAGAAAGAAATTTATTTTTTAATCATGTTAGATTTTACCTAGACATAATTCAGACTTAGTAAATCAGTTGGAAGTCTTTTCAGAATTAGGCCCCTTCTAACTCTCTCTTTTATTATCCCTAGAAAAAAACCTTGTACAAATTATTCAAGGTGAGTCTTAGGACATGAATCCATATTTCAAGCAAAAGGAGGCAGAAAAAGTAAAAGTAAAATGTTATATGATATATCCAGGATGCCTGACAAATCATTTAGCTCTGGACACTGGCCAGAAATTAGTCACATAGTGATGTCTAACTTTGAAGAAATTTGGTAAATGTAACCTGAATTCTTCATGGCCACTTATCCAGTGAAAGATCAGGAGATTATTATGTTAGAAAAAAGGGACAAACAGATTCTGTAGAATAATCAGCATCTGTCACAATTGTCATGATGTAATTTAATGAGAATTAATTTTTAAAATCGCACCTCGAATGGAGTCAGCCTTCCTGTGAAAAACAGTCTATTCTCATATACTAGATACAAATAGAAAATAACCATTACAGAAAATAGGTAAATTGCAGTTTGGCTATTTTTGTTTTAAAAGTGTATACAGATATTGTTTAAAAAAAATACACAAGCAAATAAATATTGGCAGAGATTGAGAATTTCTGAGAGGTAATCTGAAGAGTGTATTGTGACTCTCAGATAAGTATCAGCAGAAATTATCTTTCAAAATTAGAGCATTTTACAGGATCACTTAGAAAAGAGAGGTGTGTGTATATTATTACAAATACCCTCACACCACCAGCCGGGCGTGGCTCAGCGGTTCCGCATGGACCTAGGATACAGGCGATTGAGGTTTGATCCCCAGTCTGGGTTGTGCAGGAGGCAGCCAATCAATGACTCTCTCCTCATTGATGTTTCTATCTCTCTCTCCCTCTCCTTTCCTCTCTGAAATCAATAAAGATATATTTTTAAAAAAATACCCTCACACCAATTATTTATTGAAGATAAGCAGACATTTAAAATGGAAATTCTATTTTTCGCCTGTGGTTTATTACATACAATTACATTAGGGTACAAGTAACAATCCAACTTTCAGTGGTTTAACCACATAGATTTATGTGTTTCTTGCTCATCAAGAAGTCCAGAGTTAGATAGTCTAATAACTCTAGATGTCATTAATATTCAGACAACTTTTATTTTAGCTCAGTCATCTTTGACCTGCAGCTTTCAACGTCTTGGTTGAAAGATGGTTATTGATTTCTCAAGCATGACATTTGAGCTAGGGGAATGTAGAAAGAAGAGAGTAGCTAATAAGAAAGGGGTAAAGCTACCTTATTTTGTTTTTTAAGTTATTATTCTAAAATGAGTAAATTAAATTTTTGTTGATAAGAATAATATAATATAAACATCCTAGCAAAAAGGAAGTTGGAGAGACTGGAAATTTGAGGAAATCACAGGAAAATAAAGCTGTCTTAGATGTCAGGTGGCTGATATACAATGTCTGCCACATTACAAGTATACTTTTTAAGTTACTATTATAGTGAACTACATACATATATTTACCAAAAAATTTTTTTATAAAATACTAAAGTTAAAGAATCTTTCTGGGTTTTGACAGAAAAAAACCTCCAGCAAACCTCATCTGACAAATACAATAAAGTTTCTGCTACTTAGATTACATTTAGTTTATTATTGTTCAGTTAATATCCACTTCCCAGCCCCAGGCCACACACACACACATACATGTGCTTTTGACTTGAGGATTGGACATTTGATTTGTTTTGCTGAATGGGATTCTAGTGGATGAGAGAAGACCTTAAGCTTGAAATAAGATGAGCAGTTGGTCTTGTTCTAGAGCGTCCTGTCACTTACCATTAGAAGAAAAGTTATTACTTTTCATTGTCCAAAGAAGATAAGAGACAGAGATAGCAAACCTGTGCCCATCGTTTAATGCCAAGCCCAGACAAATCTAGGCTAGGTGAGCCAGATCCCAACTCACAAGTGAGTGAGCAAAAGTAAATATTTATTTTTGAAAGTCATACAAATTTTTAGGTTGACTGCTTTACAACATTATTTTGGCAATAAAGGATTGATTCTTTGAAAAAACAACTAAGACAATACTCCTTAAAAATTGGGTTTGTTGCCTGGAGATGCTCAACTTTGTGATAGTATTTGTCACATTATGCTCTGTGTGCTAATTATTCATGTTAAATGTTATTTTTCTTAACAGGATATTAACTCACAGAGGCCAGTTAAAGTGCCATGATGCATATCTATATCCCCTCAATCTTTAATAATTATTTAAGATTGTAGTACTTATAAATAAAACTAATTATAAAACTAAGACATAAAATAGCAACTATTGTATTTACAAATGATGAGATAGCCATTTGAATGTATCTGGATTTCAAAATGGCAAGTAACTACAAGTAGTTACCACTGTTTTAATATCATATGATTAAAATTCATGCTAAATACGAAGGAAATGGTAGGTCTTGTTCAAGGAAGACACCCAGAGGATCTACCCAGAATAACTTCTTCATGTCAAGCAATAAGAATAGTTTGAAATTATTTCCTAGTTTAAAGTGAACATGCCAGCCTGCCTATTTCATGGATGTTGGCAGAAAACATGACTTCTGGGTCAGCATGCTATTGACATTAGGATATAGATTCATAGAACAAAACAGAGTCCAGATATAAAGTCACACATATAAAATAAATTTATTTTCAAGCAATGGGCTGAGTAATAAGAGAGAAGAGAGTTTTATTTGTTTATATGTTTGTTTTAACAAATCGGCCCAGACCAACTGAATAAATATATGGAGACAACAAATGAACTGAGAGTTGTGTCTGTGGGATGGTAAAGACAAACAAATAGCTTCTCCTTCATAAAAACAATAATACTGAACAATACGGTCAGAACCAATTTTTTTAGAAATTTAAAAACAAACCAGATTCTTGGAGTGTTTACTAAAGAAAAATGGCAGAATATTGGTAAGAAAGTGGAGCTCTATGACATTTTAACTTTTTATATTTTCATCTCCATCTTTCCAGCTCCATAGTAGCACTGAAAACCAAGTCTCACATTCACGGCAGCTGTGAAAACAAGCAGGCTGGCAGTCATTGGAGGAACATAAAGGTTTTAATGTTTCCAAAAAACAAATTCCTAAAGAACTATCATTATCTGACAAGCAGAAAGTGCAAACAAGAAGTAAATGCTGCCTGGTCAGTGTGGCTCAGTGGTTGAGCATCACCTAGGATCCAGGAGATCGTTGTTTGATTCCCGGTCAGGGCACATGCCCTGGTTGCAGGCTTGATCCCCAGTAGCGGGCGTGCAGGAGGCAGCCGATCAATGACTCTCTCACCATTGATGTTTCAGTCTCTCTCTCTGTCCCTCTCCCTTCCTCTGTCTGAAATCAATAAAGGCATATTTAAAAAAAAAAAAAAAAAAAAGAAGAAAAAGTAAAGACTAAAGCAAAGTTGTCAACTGCCTGATTGAGTGTTGAAGGCCTGCACCAACATGTATATTCAGAACACTGTAGTAAAGGTTGGAAGAACTATTAGTTCAAGGCATTTAAAGGAAGGTTTGTATAATTGTTAGGTTACCACTATGCTAACTGAGCAGAGACTTGGGTGGGCATACATGAGAAAAAATACAGACTTAACAAACTTAATTCAACAAAGTCACTATAAACAGCAACAACAAAATCATCGACAACAAAACCTGGGAAGGAGAAATTTAGTTCCCAGAATTGCCACATTATATTATTTTAAAAGTCCAGTTTTCAATAAAAATTTATGAGATATGCAAAGAAACAAGAACGTGTGGCACATACACATGAAAAAAGCCTTAAATAGAAACTATGCCTGAGGAAAACAGACTTTAGACATACTATAAAAGTTTTACATAAGCTAATTTAAATATAAATATGTTCAAATAACTAGAGGAAACTCTGTATAAAATGCTAAAGAATAATGTTTCATCAAATTAAAAAATGAGAATAATGTTTCATCAAATTAAAAAATATTAATGTAGAGATAAATTGATTTAAAGGGACCAAATAAAAATTATGACCTTTAAAAGAACAATAACAGAAATTTAAAAAATAGATCTATAAGTGGTCAAGCACAAATTTAAAGTGGCAGAAAAAGAATCAGTAAACTTGAAGATAAGCTAATTGAGATTATCCAGCTGAGAAATAGAAAGCACAAAATAATAAAGAGTTTTGGTAACCTGTGGAACACTATAAAATGTATCAATGTGTGCATAGTGGAAGTCCCAGAAGACTAGAGAAAGGGTCCGAGAGAATAATTGAAAATATAATGGCAGAAATCTTCCCAAATTTTATTTAAAAATCATTAATAAACAAGCATAAAAAAACCTCCAATATGTCAGATAAACTCAAAGAAACTAGTAACTAAACTCATTGTATTTAAACTTTTAAAAGACAAAGAGGGAACTTATTGCATAAAGGGATCCACGATGTATTATTTTCTTATTGCTGCTGTAGAAAAATGACATAACCTCAGTGGCTTCAAATAACACAAGTATATTGACTTATATTAATAGAAGTAATAAATCTCAACTTGGTCTCACTGCAAAAATCAAGGTGTCAACAGGCCTGAATCTCTTCCAGAGGTTCTAGGGAAGGATGCTTCCTTGCTATTTTTAGCTTTTAGAGGTCACCTGCATTTCTCAGTTCTTGGCACCATGCTTTTATCTTCAAAGCCAGAGAAGTCAGTTTAAATCCTTTCCATGCTTCTGCATCTCTCTGTGTTCTGTCTTCTTCTACTTTATAAGGACCTTTAAGAGTATATTGGACCCACCCTGATAAAGCTGGATAATCTACCCATCTCAAGGTCAGCTGATAAGCAATCTTAATTCCATCTACATCTTTAATCCCCTTTTTATATAAACATATTCTTATTCCTTATAATCCCTTTCCCTATATAATCCTATATATAATCATTTCCCAAATAACCCATCTTCAGGGATTCCTGAGATTAGGAAGTGAGCATATTTAAAGATCCATTTTTCTACCTATCAAATTTATAATATTAAAAGCTTATGTTTCATCATAAATTATAAACTGCCAGAAAGCAATGAGATAATATATTCAAAGTACTGAAAGATACAGCAATCAACTCAGAATTCTACTTCTGAAAAACTGTCTTTTAAACATGATAGGAAAATTAACATACTTACAAGTTAGACAAAAACAGAATACATTGCTAGTAGACCTGCATTCCAAAATGTTTAAAGGAAGTCCTTCTGGTAGAAATAAAAGGAAATAAAACACTTTCATATATTCTCAAGTTTTGGGGATTAGAATATTGACTTTGGGGGCAATTATTCTGTCTCCCACAGAATGAAACTTCTTCAACCTCAAAAAGACTGCCTACAAGCAACCCTTAGGTAACATTTAACATTGAAAGCTATCCCAAGACAAAGATGTCATATCTTACGCTACTTACTGAACATTGTATTAAAAATTCTAGTTAGAACCATTAAGCTAGAAAAAGAAATAAAATACATCAAGAATGGAAAGGAAGAAATAAAAATATATCTTTTTCCAGAAAATATGATCTTATCTATATCTAAAATCCTATGGAGCCCTGGCTGATGTGGCTCAGTTGGTTGGAGCATCATCCCTTACACTAAAACGTCTTGGGTTCCATTCCTGGTCAATGCTTCTCTCCCACATTGATGTTTCTCTCTCTCAAAAGATAAAAATAAAAAATCAATAGACATATCCTCATATACTATTCAAAAAAAAAAATTAAAAATCCTATTGAATGTGCAAAAAAATTATAAGAACTCATAAATAAATTCAGCAAGTTAGCAACATAAATTTACAGGAATCAACTACATGTCTATAGACTAGGAAAAAAAAAATCCAGAAAGTAAAATTAGATAAACAACTCCATTTAAATAACATCAAAAGAATAAAATGATTATAAAATGATTAGGAATATAATTACATAAATTAGCAAGACTTGTACACTGAAAACTATAATGGAATATTACTCAACAACAACAACAACAACAAAAACTATACAGACAACAAAATGAATCAAAAAAATACTATACTGCTCAAATTAAACCAGACGTAAAAGGGTACATAATGAATGATTCCAGCCTATACTACATTTTAGAAAAGACAAATAATCAGGAATAATAGCAAAAAATGGTTGCTTAGTCCTAGAACAAGGTAGAAGGTAGGAACTGTTTGTGAGAGGATATAAGAAAATTTCTGTGGGATGTAAAAATTTTATAACTACATTGTGGTGGTTGCTCAGGTACTTGAATTGGTTAAAACTCATCAAAATATTTACTTAAAATATATGTATGTGATCACATATAAATTATACCTCATTAAAGTTATTAAAGATAATGACCTTGCATAATATTGTTCATTTTCTATAAAATATTAACTTTATTTCTAGGGGAATAGTACTGAAGATATGTATTTGAGAAATTTAGAAACAGAATAATTAACATCTTTTTTAATATCAAAAGTAAGACAAGATTTTTATACTGGATGAGGTTATTATAGTGTCAGCTTGATGAATGCATGGCCAACAAAATAATTAATTTAAAACAAAGGTGACTTCATTGTACTAACATTTTCACATGGTTACTCAGAAATAGGAAATTCTATATATCTTTAAGTATTTAATAATCCTATTATATATAATATTTGCCTGTCTAGGAAATATAAATGCCCAATAGGCAGATTTAAACAGACAGGAGAAGTCAGACATTACAGGCAAATCATTTGGGCAGGTTCACCAGGAAGCTGCAACTTTGCACTCCCAGGGAACCGCCAGTCTATTCCCTGCAGAACCATGGGGCGAGGGATAGAAAAAAGGGAAGACAGAGGCATGCCCAGTCGTGTTGGGGTGACATAGGGAAGGTACTTGCTTGTCAATCACACCTGGGAACAGAGAACATTGGCCAGAATGGGCATGGCCACTGAAAGCAGCAAAAATTTAGGAATACATGATCTCCTAAACAAAGGAATTCTCTCTCTTGTTTGGCTTGGCTCTTGGCTCATGGGGCTCTTTTGTTTTCCTCTGGCCCATGTTTCCTCCCAGCCATTTGGCCCAGAGTACTCCACATTCAATGGACTAGTGGGCTGCAGCCCGAAGCACAAGCTACGGTAGCCTGATGCTGAACTGTGCGTTACTTCAGCATGGAAAGAAAACTCTGGACACTGGCTCTGATTTTAGCTCAACTGAAGCCCCACTGTAATTCTTTTATTACTGAACTAAAAGAAATGGGACTTTGAAATCCCCAGGGTGTAATTCCATGGAAATAAAACTTTCTACTGTATGGAATCCCTTGAGTTTTGGAAAATTCCTTTTTCTTAGGCTTGAACAAAAACTTAATATTCCTGAGGGTTTACCCCTTCACTCCATGAGAAAGTAACATTTAGATGCACTCAAGCAGCAACCTGTTCCTTACATTCAATAACTTTCTATTCCCTCTCAGAAAAACTGCTCATGGGCCAAAAAGTTCCCTCCCTACATCCTATAAAGAGACTACCTCCCAGCCACTCCGCCTGATGCCACTTGGAGCTCAGCCCATCTGTGTTCAGATGCCCTAATAAACTTGCCTCTACCTTCTCATGTGGCCTCCCGTGTCCCTCCTTGGCCAGCCTAACACTAGGGATATCACACAAATTCCACTCCCACTAGCAACCAAGGGAGACGAGGTCCTCTCCCCTCCTTGAACACAACCTCTGCCCCAGTAGATGTGCCACTGGCCAAGTTCTTAAACAATTAATGATGAGCCAAAGATATTCTATGCATTTCTTAGAAATAAATTAAAAATATTTATTCCCTAGAAATAAATGGTATGTTTAAAATACAAAACTCTTACCTTATTTATTGTACCCTTTAATTTTTCAGTTCTCCTACTTTTCTAGAATCTAAAACATTAAAATGTATATAGTAGTAGTTCATTTCCAAGCATTTATTTGAGCATATATTCAACAAATACTCAAATAGGAAATGTAATAGCCTGAACAGATTCACATAACATAAACATTTTTCTCACTTTTTCTCTTTTAAGGACACCATCTCTAGGAATCCTCTGAAAGGAGAAACATTGCTTTGTGAAAGGTTTTGCTGACCAAAATGAGGCCACGTGCTAAACCTGACAAGCTCAGGGGAGGCCTGTATGGTGACCTTACAAACTCAGAGATCAAAAGTAACTGCATAGGATGGTTTGAAGTGAAAACTTTATAACTAAAAGCAGGTCTTGTTTGATAGTCATGTCCTAGGCTAGAATTTTCCCTGGCAAAGGTCAATCTTTACCTTAATTGAGCCTCTCTATTGTCTTTTTGCATCTCTGATAACCTACCTTTGGTATATCAAAATAACTTCCCTTCTCCTAGACCCCTCCAGGCACAAGCACTCATCTCACAAGGGCTGAAACCACAAATCCTCTCATTGTTATTGTTATCATGTTAATTATTGACTATTAACTATCCCATACACACCAATAAAGAGATTTGTGTCTATCCATTTTACTGTTTATCTAATCCCAAAGATGTCCCTGCTTGGCTTTATTCCACCTCCCTACCAAAGAATTTCATGCAACCCCCTTATGCCTTGCCCTTTGACTCTAATGTATAAAATAAGTGGTAAAACTGCCATTTTCCAGAGCGTTTTTTCAGTCCATTGAGGTTTTGCTTCCCAGCAATTGTTGTTAGTTTGGCTCAAAAAACTCATAACAATTCTCTACAGATTTGAATGTTTCCTATGTTGACAGTTTCAACAGGACTTTTTCAATTCTTTTAAAGAAAGTAACATGCACTCTATGTGGGATAAGACCATGTTTATTAATCATAATATGTAGTGCCTAATATGTGCTCCATAAATATTTCCTACACAAGTAGAAACAGCCAACTCCTATGTAAAATTAACACATGAGGATTTGTAAATTTTCAACCTTTAAAATCTGTTTGATGCTATTAAGTATAACCATAGAGTCCTCCATTATTTTAAAAAAGAGCGAACTTTCAAGTGTTCGGGGAAGAATTAAACTCATCTTTAGAAAAAAGAGCAGAGCATTGGAAATGAATTTTACATTTGTACTATATTAAATAGATTATGTAACATTGGTTTTGTTTTAAAAATGCATCATAAACTATTTGAGATAGGAAAGTCCTTCTATTGCAATTTTAGGATTGGTGCCAGTTAGCAAGTGACCTATCCATCATTTCTCTCACTTTTAAATCTAAAAATTAGATTATTCAAATGCTCTCTCAAAGAGGTTACCCTTGGAAACCACTTTTAGGCTTCCTGGGGTACAGAATAGCCTGGCTGTTGATTGGTTTTAGCCTCAGGGAATATTTCACCAATGCACAGCTGGTCTCCAATGACTACCAATTTGCTTCCCAGTATGATGCTAGGTATCACCTGTGGTCATTAATGCCATATTTGGTAAAGGGCTTCACTGTTTACTGATTGCCCTTTCCTCCATTCACAGTCAAGTCAATGAAGACAACCAATTGCAGGTTTAAAATTTAACTCTCAATCTTCACCAGTTGAGATTTTTACCTTGAAGACACTTTTCTCTAAGACTTTCTAACATTCAGTTACAAATTTGGAGAAATCAGGACAGAAGCTTTTTTTTTTTTTTTTTTAACAGGTTTCTCCCTTCAGGTAGCATAATGAAAAATGCTCTTTATTTTATTCACATCATTTCATTTTTTGTTTTAATTGCTTCTAAAATTGAATGTTTAATATTTTATTATGAATTTTATTCTTACAACTTATAGCGACAGTTTAAACTTTTAAATTAAGAAAAATAATAACTTATAATAACTTTTCTGATAAATGTGAAATTCATAGTGCACTGGCATACTAGTTAATGGAACTTAAAACAACTGACTTTATAGAGTGGTTAATGAATTATTCAACCCCAAGGAATCATCTAATTGGTGAATGACAAATTCAAGCTAATTTTCTTAATATTTGAACTTTTATTTAAAAACAATAATGTCAATCAAGATACCAGAGTTATTTTTATGAGTTCCTTAACTTTGAAATAGGATATTTCTTTAGCAATTAGAATAAGTGACCCAAGTTTCTATACTTTATATGAGGCTCTGGGAGAAAAGAAGCTACAAACTATATCTAGGGGAATAAAACTGCAAAAACTAGCAGTAATCATTGATTGTATATTTATTAGACAATCAGTAGATTCAGTCATACAACACCTTAATAAATTATAAGTAATCTGTCAACCAATATATTTGTTATTTTAAGAGATCATCTATTTAAATGTTTGTACAGTTAGGCAATACCATGGATTTAGTAACTGGACATTAAGCATGGTCCCGACAAGGCTGGATCATAAAGGCTGGCTGTGTTCGGACAACTATATTATATTTAATATGAATGACATTTTATATACTTATTTTTTATAAACAATTTAGTGTTTGATCTTATCTCATTGTTCAAATAGTTAATATGTTACTGGAGAGGGGACGAAACCTCAGTTCTTGTCTTCTTGTAGAAAAGATTTCAATTAAAAGAGACAAAGTGCAGCAAAACAAGCAAGAATTTATTGGCCACAGCAAACACACTTAGGACAGTGAAACAAGGAAGGGCATAGACGTAACAGGAGAGCCCAGGCTGGGCTGCTTTGGCTCACTGAGAAGTCAGAGAAAAGGGGGTCTTGGAGACAGGTTCAGGAGGTAAGCCCAGGATGAGCTGCCACTGCCCATTGCTCCCCTGGTTGCAAGTCTTGTTGGGTCCCTTAGAGGGAGGAAGGGGAAAGGGAATTGCACGGGTGTAGTTCCCTGGGAGAAATAGCACACCTGGTCCTTCATGTTGAGCTTATTTATCCATCTCTTACACATGGGAATCTTAGGGGAGGTCTCAGGGGAAGGTCTCAATAGAATATTCATTAGCTTTCCAGGTGTGCTCTTTCAGGGTTGTGATCTCCATTGATTAGTCAGTGCCAGGGCAGGGGGTGATTAGTCAATGCACAGATCCTGAGGTGGCTGCCACATCACTTGTCTGGTTTTATTGCATTTCTGGGCCTGGACCTGAAATACAACTGAGGCCTAGATGTTATCTTTAGAGAGGAAACACTCAGGGGGTCAAAACTGCATGACCAGTGATATACTAGGTAAGGATAGGTTACCCTGGGGGAAAAGTTCTTCTTTTCCCAGTTTTGTCTCTTGCTAGGCATCCGGAGCTTTCTGCCCTGGTAAGTTTTTGTAACTGGCCCATCATTCTTGTTCTGCTCATGTCTGTCTAACTGCCTATAACAATTATATGTCTATACATTGCTTTCTCAATTTACCTCACATAGAGATTTAAATAGAGTTAGCTTTGGCCTATCATTTCCACCAAGTTGATAGATTAATAATGATAAAATACTGATAATTACAAAGATCATTTACTATGTTCTAAGTACTCTTTAACATGCACTAATTTAAGGTAAGCCTTTAACACGCACTATTTCATTATATCTTTACATCAACCATTTGAAATAGAAATTATCACCATGTATTAGATAAAAAAGTTGAAACTCAGAGGTTCATATAATTTTCCCAAATTAATATAATCATGAAGGAACCATGTCAGAGTGTGAAGAGAGTCAGTTTGGATTCCAGAGCCCCAGCATTTAAATATTGTCCTCTAATGCTTCTTTCTGTTAGAATAAATGTAGTCAATGTTTTCACAAACAATTGAATCTCAGAATTGGAGAGGAACAAGGAGATCTCCCAGTCTAATGTTGAATTAACCTTCTCTGTAATATCAACAAAGTTATGACCCTACTGTATTGCAAACAACTTTCTAATCAACACCTTACTAGCTCAAAATGCAGCCCAGTCTATGGAGAAACAGTTGTTTGGACAGAAAGTTATTTCTGATAGTGTACTTTTTGGCCAACTTGTACCTACCTGTTTCTAAAGAATTGTATTTTACTTCCTTCAACTTTTCTAGACTCACATTCTCTGAACATTCATTGACTATCTACTATATCTACTATAAAGTAGATAAATATTTTTTGAAAATATATGATATCTCATTTAAGCCTCACCCTGTTTGTGTGAAGTAGGTTTTTTTAATTTTCTTTAAAAAGGCTAAGAGAAGTTGAATGATTTGTCAATGGTTACAGAACAAATAAGTGGGAGAGGTCAGATAATGCTTATGTGGTTTGATACCAAATCCATTTTGCCACAAATAATTATTCTCACAAATTTACAATTCACTGAATTTTGATTCACAATAGATATACTCATAACTCCCATTTATTTTCCATTTCTACCTATTCCGCCCATGTTTTAGTATTAATTTTAGAAACTCCAATATTTTTCTTGCTTTACCCTCATGACTTTCTATTCAGCTTTAAGTTTGTAAATAAGTTAGTCCTCCTTGACATCTAGATTGAAATATGACCATTCAAATAATTTATTCAGTTCAATTTATTTCTGTTTTTTTTTATCTTTAGAAGTAAAAGTCATATTGAACACATTTCTGCAGAATAAACTTGAAATGTGATATGTGTATCCTGAACTAGAAGGACATGTGTAAAGACAAAGCAAACATCAAATAAAGAAATATTTTAAACACATAAATTAGAGGGGAGATATATTTCAGTCTAATTATTTATCATAGTAATTACATTACCTTGGAAACATCGTTAAATGCTTACTTAGCCCTAGCTGGTTTGGCTTAGTGGTTAGAGCATTGGCCCAAGAACTGAAGGGTCCCAGGTTTCATTCCGGCCAAGGGCACATACCTTGGTTGCAGGCACCAACCCAGGCCCCAGTTGGAGCACTTGCAGGAGGCAACCAATAGATGTGTTTCTCTCACATCCATGCTTCTTTCTCTCTCCCTCTCTTTCCCTTCCACTCTCATTGAAAAGCAATGGGGGAAAAATCCTCGGGTGAGGATTTTATGCATAAAATGGTTGACCTATTTGAACAAAATAAAAGCAACATTATGGAAGTTTAACCAGTATTAAGTTCCATGCATTATAATTATCATTTTATAATTCTTAATTATGAATTAGTTTAGCTAAAGGGATTGGATTTGTTCATAATTTCCTTTTCAAATTCTTCCTTCAGAAAAAGGTGATGCAACTTCATGTCTGATATTCAACATAAGCATCAATTCATATGTCAACATTTTTTAAATGCCTTGTTCACCTTTGTTCACTACCTACAGGTATAAATTTCGTACAATAAAATGTAACAGGTGATACACTAAGCTTCCCCATCCTCATATCTCTAGACCAACAAATTAAAAGTAATTGTTAGATTCAAGTCATGTAATTAGACAGCATAACATCTAAGATACTTTTTGTCAGCTTGCCAAAAAGAGAATTTTAGTAAGTGATACACCATAAAAATCCTGCAACAGGCCTTTTAATGATGATAAATAAAGAACATGTGCAAACCCAAGCAATTAATCCCTTTTGAAGCATTCTACTGAAATCACAAATAAGGCACTGGGAAATGCAGATACATACATAAATTATTCCTCTGTGAATTCGAGTCTGGGATTACCACATTTTTTCTTATCTTTGAGAACAGTTAATTTCATTAGTAATTAACTGCATTCCTTTAAGCTTTTATTTAAATGAAAAGTTAGATTAAAAAAAAAGATGTGTAAAATAAAATCATATTAAATATGTTAATAAAATAGATATAAAGTTAGTTTAGATAATCTTATTATTTTTGTGTTTCTCTTTAGTGTTTTCTTAATGTTCTCCTTGAGCTTTTCCTTTGGTAAACATCTGTGAAATCATATTCTTAAGAAAAGGAGAATTTATTTATGTAAAAGTACAATGAAATATTTGAACACTAAAAAACAAAAATGCTCATAAAGTGAAAAAATTATATAACTGCATTAAACAGACCATTTGTGTGAAGTACACATAATCTTATGAAAATGACAGCATCTACTTTTGCTGAACTTTTCATTTATCCATCACATTAAGAATGACTCTTTCATACTCTCAGTGCTGCCCGTCAGCGAGGAAACTGTTAGGCAAAGAAAAAAGAAAACACACATTGCTGGCTACTACAATAGACACCAATATTACAATAGTCATTATATATCTGATATGAATTTCCAAGTTCATAAAGGACATAGAACTTGGATCTAAGCTTTGGAGGTACAAGTATCACGTGCTCCTATTAAAACTTGGATCCTTAGTGGAAGCATAGTGACCTGCTCATAGGTTCTCAACACATAATTTGAAAAAAATAAATAAAATAATATTCTTTAAGGCATTGTAACATTAAAAATTATTCAACCAGAAGTGAGTCTTTACTTAAAGGTTCTCATTGTATAATAGCAAAATTAGGAAGTGATGAAGATTATCAATAAATCAAGAAAACTCCTTTAAACATTGAGGCAGTGAAAAACAGTTACCAAAAGAGAAACAAAAATCTAGCTAAGAACAACAGGACAATCTCTAGAGAGTTTCAAGCAAAAAAAGATGGTAACTCAATAATTTTCTACCCAGCAGAGTTGCTAGTCACAGACAAACTTACAGAAAATATACCAACAATGTTCCCTTTCTAAAGCATAAAATCAAAATTAAAAACTCAAAGATAATAAATGCAGAATAGAAGAAAATCAATAGTTAAGGCTTTTTTAAATATTTGCTAACATGGTTATAACAATAAATGTCTCTTTAATAGTAAATGATACATATTATATTGACAATAATTATCAGAGGATTAACAACCATATATTTGTCAATCAAAAGAATAGAAATGGTATAAAAAAGCAAATAGTACTAATGGTACTTAATTTCTGTTTAGAAGTCCCAATGAGGACATGGGTCATTTCAAACTGGATTTCCACGGCCCAGCACAATGTTTGGCCCATAGTAGACTCTTAACAAGTGCTTGAGTGAATGACCCTGATATGGGAAATAAAGGAATAAATACATCTTCATTTTTGACACTGATAATTCTAGAAATATGTATATGAATACGCATAATACTTAAAAATAAGTATTGGTAGATAAAAACAATCCTTTGTTTTGGAAAGCCTCATTTTAAGAGACTGTTAATTTGAAATCTGAGAAGAGGGTGGTGGGCATGAGGTGGTGTGAATAGGAGACTGGCAAAGGTACTGTTTAGACAGCCAAGATGTTTCTGGCTTCCAGAATTAAGGAGCAAACAGGAGTTTGTGATTCCATGAGGAAAACCTGAATGTTCGGAAATATATTGTGCTTGAGATGGTAGAGGTCTAGGGAAAGAATGACTGATCGAGTGGCTGGGAGAAGAGCAAGGTGACATCAGTCAGCACAGTTCAGAGGACCTCCTGATGGAGTAGACAATAGGGACCAGAACTCCCAGCAGTGCCTGATGACACTAAATAACACAGGCTTTGGGCCAGGTAAGGAGTTAAGGCATCTGTGATCACCAGGAGCTATAAAGAAGGGCCTTATACATTTTCCTTTACTATAAAATATTTTACACTAACCTTAGAAAGTGGGCACTCAAGTAAAAAAATTATATAAAGAAATAAATGTTTCAGTTGTTATAAACATTATGGATACATACATAATATGATAGATTGCTGTATTTTATTTATATTTTTATATATACTTTTAAAACATCATTAAATATCTATGCAAGTACAATAAATATTTTTATTTTCTTAATTTCCATTAAACATAAAATTATAAAATACAG
Source organism: Miniopterus natalensis (assembly GCF_054644295.1). NCBI lineage: Eukaryota > Metazoa > Chordata > Mammalia > Chiroptera > Miniopteridae > Miniopterus > Miniopterus natalensis. The sequence goes on along the minus strand of NC_142082.1, from coordinate 115,047,548 downwards.
AAGTATCTGTGGTATAATAAAATAAGAAGAAAGCTTTAAAGTATTTGTTGAAAACTATGTGTTTT